>NW_028270176.1:16175472-16495472 GCF_037043375.1 Chiloscyllium plagiosum
GTGCAGATAAATTAATTCAGTCGACACTTTAAATTCATAGGGCTAATTCTGTGGTCCTGCACTATCCTGCCGTTGCCCATGCATTATCAGACAGGATAGAGAATCACCATATCAGGAATAAAAATGTTATGTGCAGAGTCAATTGTCGTTCGTTACAGAATATGAAGGAACATATATGATCACAACTGAATACAAAGCAAGCACAACAGCAATCTAACATTACGGATTCATTGGTGATAAAGATCTGAATGTTAAAAATACCAACTATCAATTTCATCGAACAAATTGTCGTAGTACATCGAAGATAAGTTACATTTGTCAATGTTAATGAAAAATCTCGTCGGAAATGCACAAAATTCAGAAAAAGAATGGAAGCAGTATGAGACAATCAAAAAGAAAACACAGGGTGGAGGAAATGTGTTTTTCTTGTTTTTAAAGTAGATCAATACAAATCAGAAATTTGCAATAAATAACAGCATTTGACGAAAGAGGAAGAGGGACAGAGATCAAATGCCATGTGGGAAGTGAAACAAACAGACAAATAAACCTGCACAGCTGTATAATCCACTAACGGACTGACTCAGCTGACTGCCAATGCTGTCTTTTTCCAAGTATTTCTGGACATAAGAATTCGTTCTAAGGAAAGACAACAAACAGTGAAATTCATCACTGACCATGGAGAAACATTTGGTGGGGGGAATCGGGATGGGCGTTCGAAATCGAAGTAGGAGAACAGCTAAGTGTACTTTTGAAATTTAAACAAGTTTATTTTATAAAAATTTGAAGTAGTGCGCAGTGATTTCTTTTAAATGTATGTTTTATTAAATTGTGTCTCTTCATTGATTTTAAAAGATATATAATGTAGCAGTGTTTTTAGATCAGGTCTACAGTGCTATTTTCTGTGTATGTGAACAGTTAAGGTGCAAAGCTGGCAGAGTGTTGTCATCTTCCTTTTGGATGTGGGGGCGTTGAAGGATTTCAGTTAGATTGCGAGGTCGAATAGGCTGGGGCTGTTTTCCCGCCAGCGTCAGAGGCTGAGGGCTGACCTTGTGGAGGTTTAAAAACGATAAGGAGCATGGATAGATCAGGGTGACACCAGAATTCTGTGTTGCCTCCTGGTGCCAGGATCAAAGATGTCTCGGTGGGAGTAAAAAAAAATTCTCAAATGAGAGATGGAACAGCAGGAGGATCTATTACATTATAACTAACGAGAGGAAAGGACGACGTTCGGAAGAGTGAATGTAAGATTTTGGCAGGAATTTATAAGGCTGTTCGTCTAGGATATCTGGATTATTGCTGATGCAACGAGAATAGCAATAGGTAGGAAGATAGAGCAGTTGAATGCGTGGCTGAGGACATAGTGCAGGGGAGAGGAATTCACATTTTTGGATCAATGGACTCTATTCTGTGTTTGACGACACCTGATTAATAAGGATGGATTGCACATGAATTGAAAAGGGACTCAAATACTAGCGGGTAGACATTCTTCGGCTGCTTGGGAGAATTTTGTAAAGGGTGGGGAGTTCGGAGTGTGGGACCCAGGCAGAAAGTGTAAAAATAGATCAATATGATCTGGGTGTAGTTGGAAAAAAGGGACATGCAATACAGTCAAGGCAAGCATGGACAATGCAGAGAACGATTATGACTGATAAAGTTCGCTGCATTTCTTTAAAGCAAGAGGTATAATAGGAATGGTTGATGAACGTAGGGATTCCTTGACCTACTCTTGGGGAAAATGGCAGCACTCCGTTAACACTGAGAAACTTTTGGGGAAAGTAAGCATAATTATATTAGTTTAAAAGTAATGTTGGGAAAAGTTAGACAGGACCAAAATGTTAAATTTCAAACTTCGGAGGAATACTTATTTTCAAGGTATTCAGTAATAACTTTCAAAAGTTGAACGGGATGGATTTTCGGAGATAAAGAGATGTATGGAAAGTGGGAATCGATCAAGAATGAGCTAACGAAAGTCCAGAGACAGGTTGAACCGTTAAGGGAGAAAGGCACGACTAACAGTTATTAGGGAATGCTAGTTAACAAAAGAAACTGAGTTTCTTGTCAAGAAAAAGTTGGAAAAATTCTCAGGTGTAAACAGCAAAGATGGAGTGAAACCTTTGGAGAGTATAAAGGCAGTAGAAGTATGCTTAAGAGAGAAATCAGGAGGGAATAAAATGGGAAATGAAATGGCATTGGCAAACATGCTTAACGGAATTGCAAAGGGACTCTCCGAATATAATAAGGATAAAATGCAAACAAGAGAAAGAAAAGGGCATCTAAAAATTCGCCAACGTCGCCAATGTGTAGCGCTGCGGGAGACGAACAGAAGCTAAGTGTGTCTTTTGCATTAAAAGTGTATGGAAGCAAGAGAACTTGAGTAAATAAATAGTGCCATCTTGACAAAGGTCCATATTACCGACGAAGAGGCGGTGGACGTCTGAAAACGAATTAGGATGGGTAAAAGGCCTCATCTTGATCAGTTGTATGCGAGAAGTCTGTGTGAAGCCAGGGAAGTGATTGCTGGGTCCTTGTTGAGATACATACGTCATCGATAGCCATTGGTGATGTGCCAAAAGACGAGCAGTTCTCTTATGCGCTGTTGCTATTTAATAAACATAGTATGGGAACGTCAGGGAACTGTAGACTAATAAGCCTGACATAACTGCTTGTGCGAATCCTGAGGGACACAACTGATATGTATTTGGAAAGGGAAGGACTGAATAGGAACAGTGAACATGGATTTCTGTGCGGGAAATCCTAGCTCTCTAACTTAATCGAATTCTTTGATGAAGTTCCAAATAAGATTGATGAAAGAAGAGCAGTGGATGTGATCTTTTTAGACTTCAATAAGATGTTTGACAGGGTCCCTAATGATATATTTCAAAACAATGTTCGATCGCATCGAACAAAGGTAGAAATGACCATTTAAATACTCACTTACCTCGAAGGTGGGAGATGGAGTGTGGTGGTGGGAAGTTGTTTTTTGACCTCAAATACACGACCAGCAGTGTGCCGTAAGGATGGGACCAAGATCCATTTTTGTTTCATTTATATAAGTGATTTGTATTTGAACATAATAGTATGGTTAGTAAAATTGTAGATGACACGATAATGTATGGTGTGGTTGACAGTGAGGAACGTTATCTCAGAGGTCAACAAGAGGAAGGTCAGATGGACAGGTGAATGGGCATATAGCAGGAGGAGTTTTATTTAGCTATCTGTGAGTTGCTGCATTTTTAAAGGGCAAATAAGGACAGGACATACATACTTAATGGTTATGTCGTTGAAGTGCTGATGACCAAAGAGGCTTTGGAGTTTAGTTTCCTTTTTGCATGAAATTAGAGTCACAGGCATACGGGTTAGTGAAGTAGGCATTTGGCACGCTTGCTTTGTAGGTCAGTATATTGTGTATAGAAGTTGTAGTTGTACAGGATATTGTCTCGGCTACATCTGCAATACTGCATGAAATTCTGTTCTCTTTCCCATGGAAAGTATAATGTGAAAATGGAAAGGTTTCAGGAAAGATTTCCAAAGATGCTACCAACTTTGGAGGGTTTGAGCATTTGGGAGAGGCTGTGGCTACTTTGCCTGGTGCATCGGAGTTTGAAGAAATCACGATTGATATGCACAGAGGGAATACCTAATGTCTTTTCTTCCAGCGTAGCGGAGTCCACAACTACAAAGTATGGGTTTAAGGTGGGAGGGGAGAGATTTTTAAAAGGACCTAAGGAAGAACCTTGTAATGCAGAACGTGGTGTACATATGGAATGAGCCGCTAGAGGAAGTACTGGAGGCTTATACAGTTGCAATATAGAAAAGGCCTCAGAATCGGTATAGGGATAAGCAGAGTTTAGATGGATATGGGAAAATGCTCATAAATGTGAATGGATTAAATTAGGACATCTTCTTGGCAAGGATAATTTGAACAAAACGTTCTGCTTCCACGATGTGCAAATCTAAGAATCGAATACAGTGCAACTGTCTTAGTAGATCTACAGAAGGTATTAGAAATAATATTTCACCCTGATTTCTTCTCATTAGATTTTGAAAAAAAAAATAGAAGGGTAGCAGTCGTTGAACAATGGTTAGACATAAGAATTTTGAAAATAAACGCCAGTGATTCTGTATGTGTCATTGACAGACAAAGCTGTTCATAAAACTATCAAAGAGTTCATTCATATATTTTATTATGTTGCTAAACATACAGTCAAAACAAAATGAGTAAGAGAGAAGGAAATCCCGACTAGACCCAGAAGAATGATGGTAGATTAAAACAATGAAACGTCTTAATGCAAGTAATTAATACTGAACCGTCTAAATGAGTCATTGTGATTATGATTTTCTTGGTTTTGGTCCAAAAACAGGTAAAATGAATCAGATGGTAAAGAACATGTTGCCAGCTTGATATAAAATGTTCATAAATAGAAACTTTGCAGTCAATAATTAGAGTGATCACTGACAATTCCGCTTTTGGATTGCAATTAATTGCTTAATAGTTAATTTATAATGCCGAATCATAAGCACCATTATTGGTAGTTGTTGGGAATATGTCTTAAAAGATCATTATTTCTCAATGGTCAATGGCAGGTATCATAGAACATAGAACAAGAACTGTGCAGCACAGTACAGGCCCGTCGAACCAAGATGTTGTTGATGCTTCTTAACACAAGACCAACCTAAGCTACACACATCGCAATTTACTAATGTCCATATATTTGCCGAGCAGTCGCTTACATGTCTGTAATGTCTCTGAATTTACTACCACCGCTGGCAGAGCATTCCACGCACCTACCACTCTCTGAGTAAAGAATCGACCTCTGACCTCTCCCTTTTATCTTCGTCCAATCACCTTCAAATTATCACCACTCGTGACAGCCATTTTTGTCAAGGGGAATGTCTTTGTATATATACTCTATCTAAAGCAACTCTAAAGCAACTACATCCTTCCAATAATGAGGTGACCGAACTGAAAAAAAAAATCCAAGTGTAGTTGAACCAGGGTTTTATAGAGTGGCAGCAAAAACTCACAGCTCTTAAACTCAATCTACGTGTTATTGAAAGCCGAAACACTGTACACGTTCATAAAAGCCCGATCAAATTGGGTGGCAACTTTGAGGGTTCTATGCAGGTGAAACTCAAGATCCCGATGTTCCTCAAACTGTCAACAATCTTGTCTTTCACCCTGTATTCAGCATTCAATTTCGAACTTTGGAAATGAATCTATTCGCATTTAACTACGTTGAAGTCCATCTGAAATTATCAGCCTACCTCTGCATGTTGTCAATATCTTGTTATTGCAACAGCCGTCGACACTGTTTGCAACATCACTGACATTTTCATCTTTGGCAAACCTACTAGCACACTCTTCCACTTCTTCATTCAAGTAATTTATAAAATCTACAAACAGGAGTGGCAGAAGATAAGAAACCTTCAGGTCGAATGCTTTCCATCCACAACCAGTTGCTGTCTTCTTTCAGCCAGACAATATTTTGTCCAGACAGCCAACTTTCTCAGGATACCATCCCTCCTTACATTCTGAATGAATCTACCGTTAGGAAATTCTGAAAATGCCTTACTGAAATGTATATACACCACACCCACTGCTCTACTTTCGTCAACTTGCCTTGTCACCTTCCTCAAAGAACACATTAACGGTTGTGAGGCATGAGCTCCCCAGCCCTCGACAAAGTAATGCTGACAATCTTTAATCAAACTATGTTTTTTTCACCATATAATCATAAATACTATCTCTTAGAATCATTTCTATTCCCTCGCTTACCAAAGACGTAGGACTGACTTTTCTGTATTTCCCAGAGATTTCCCTCTTCGTGCCTTCACATACCTCTCCTCAGTTCATTTTTGAGTTCGAAACTAGCTAGCTGTTATCTTCTAAAGCTATGCCAGATCCTTTTTTCCATACACTTAAGTAAGCTTCCGTCTTCTTCTTGATGAGAAGTTCCACTTCTCTTATCATCCAGAGCGTCTTCCCCATTAACTTTCCTTGCCTGTCTCTTTGGGACAAACTTTCCAAAAAAGTTGCAAAAAGTGCTGCTTTAATAGCCACAAATTTGTATTGTGTATTTCAAGTGGAACAATTGTTTCCAAATTATACTCTGCAGGTGCTCTCTTATAGCAACATAATTTCCCCTTTCCCGATTAATTACCTTCCCATACTGTCTGCTCCTATCCCTCTCCATGGTGATAGTGAAGGTGAGGCATTTGTGGTCAAGTCACCAAACAGCTCTCCCACCGTGAAAATCGATACTTGGGTGGCGTCTTTGCCAAGCCCGATATCCAATATGGCCTCCTCCCTAGTCGGCTTGTCTACATATTGAGTCAAGAATCTTTCTTGGACAAATCTGACCAAATGGGCTCCATCCAAACAATCTGCACTAAGGAGTTTCCAATCACTACGGGGGCGGTTGAAGTCAACCATAAGAATAACTCTGCTACATGTACATCTTTCCAGGATCTGCTGTCCAATCTGTTCTTCCACCTCTCTGCTGGTATTGCGGTGGGAGGGAGGTCCATGTAATACAACCGAGCAAGTGGTTCTTCCTTTCACCTTACTGACTTTCACCCATTATGATTCAGTGGACAAATCCTCCTGAACAGCCTTCATTTCTACAAATGTAATCAACTGTACTCCTCCCCCTTCTCTTTTCATCACCTCCGTGTTCTTTTGAAAATATCTAAACCCTAGAATGCCTATCAACCAATCGTGACCGTGAGAAGTCTTTGAATCTGTTATGAATACAACATAATATTTCTAAGCAGTGATCCATGCTCTAAATCCATTGCTCTACTTTCTGGCACTCCTTGCATTGAAAAAGACGCAGTTTAACCCAAATCTTTGCCCCATCAATAATGTATCCTTCCTGGCAGACTCTACATTCCATTTCTGCCCGTTCAACAACGATCCTCTTCGCTGGTCTGTAGCTGTAGGCCCCATGCCATTGGCAAACTATTGAAACCCACTGAAAGTGTTCCAGAAAATCTATCACCAAGGATATTTGTTCCATTTTAGTTTCAGTGCAATCCATCATTCGTGTACAGGATTCACCTTCCCCAGAGATACCCTCCCTCATAATAACGTTTCTCACGAAATTCATTGTTTAAGTCATATTAAGAAGAAAATTATTTAACAGAGGAAGAATGTCATTGTGCGATAAAAATAGTTAATGGAATGTACAATGCATTTATTCCATAGTGAGAACACTGCTTGAGAAAGAAAATGGTAAGTCTCTCTGCAGCCAATCGTTCAAAGACTCATGAAAACCTTTGCATCTAAACAATTCTCTTCGAATTTGTTTTGTCACATCAAATTTAATGGAACATTTATAAAGCATTCACTGGTTTTCCATGTAAAATATGTCATTCTCAGGACTGGAGGAGATTATTCCTTACCAAATAAAATAAAATCCCTTTGTGACACTCATTCGTGCAGACCAAAGGAAGCATGAAGGTTTATTTGCTCCTTATGTTTCCTTTTGTGTTCTCTTACTCTGTGGGTCTGTAATTCCTCACGGCAAATAATGTATTTTATTTTTTGCTGGTCTCTTTATGGATGAAACGTTTAGAGATAGCAGGCAATATTGACAGAGCAAACTGTCAATTAGGGGAACACAGAACAGACCTGTAATTTACTTATCACAAAATGTATGCAGAGCATTACAAATGATTTTTTAACTTATGCCTCAGTCGAATACTCAAAATGTTTCCCTCCCATAGCATAATGCAGACTCAAAACTGACGTGAAAGCATTCTGCTTTAACAATTCCCTTCCAATCTCAAAAACGTACCGTGATTCTGTTTTGTGAAAGGATACGTCCTTTGATCTGTCCAGTCAATTCCTGGTCAGAGTCCATATGTAGACATAGTTATGTGCAACATCTCTGTTGGACAGCATAATGATTATCTTTTCAGTTAACCCAGCACCATTTCTTGCACAGCACTAAAAGACTAACCTCATTCATCATTTTTTTCATAGTTTTATGGCACCCCGAGTAAAGCTGTTTATGTGTTTGAGTTTTCAAGAGTGATGACACAGGCATAAGGATGGACAGCTCATTTTTCAAAATCATCAAAGGGTCTGTTTCAATGCTGTACAATACTATGACTATGACTATTGAAATCGAGACTTAAAATGAAACAGTTAAAAGTGTATTTTCTCATATTTATTAAATTACTAGTCAAAACGCGTTTTTTTTTGTTCTGGCAACGTCAAGTGATCAAGAGCGATGGGACACTTGCAAGCACCATTCTACTATCAATATAATTTGATAATGGAAACTTACATTTTCTTATCGTCGACAATGCAATCTTCATGTATAATTGTTGAGAAAACAGTTTTTTTATTTCAAATTAATTTCGGTGCAGAATTTAAATTTGCGGGAGAACTTCATTCTAAGGCAAGTTTAGCATCAAACGTGATCAACAAAGGAACACCATAATGCAGAGCAATTATTCTATGTCAGGAATTTTACCGGCAGTAGAATTGCTCCGTGCAGCAAGTTTTGGAGCAAAATCTGTAATGTTGTCAGGGGCAATTTATAAATTATTTCTCTCTATGCATTACACTCAGCTGTATCTCATGATCGCCTATCTTTGCTAAAATTCGTTAAAGATTTAATTCCATGCTGCGATGAACATTCATCATTGCACCGATGATAAATAGTTTTTCAGTACATTGCTGTCAACATTTCAAATTTAGAATTAGGACTGGTTTGCTAAACTCCCCGAGCTTGAGACATTTGAGATTTGAAGAAATCCGTAGTTATTTATTTTATTTATCACAAATTTCTCGCAACAGAAAATGTAAGGATTGCTTAACTTAGATTGGAACTATTGATTTTCGAATTGTTTAGCTCTATTTGTTACGTCTTGCGCTTTTAGAGCACATAAACAGTAGTCCAGAATATGAAAATATTTATTTCGTGCATTATTCATTGATCTGTTGAGGTTTGATCAGTATACCAGAACAGAATCTACTGACTGAATTGCATATTTTTTCATGATGCTATACGTTGTTTTAATTTTCGCAAAAAAAAATTAAACATGATTGCAAATGCTCTCGAGGAAAACATGTATTTAATGTGTACTTGCTGCAGAACTATTTGAATGCCTTGTCTGCTCATTTTTATACTTTGTCTTGCTGCTGCTCAAACCAAAAATACAATAAGAAACGATCTTCTATCGTGTATTAATGAGAGTGAAGTCCAATGTTTCATTCAAAAATCTTTTGATAACCGTGCATTCTCAGAAGCAAAATAACGTTGCATGTATTTGCACTCATTTGAAGAACAGTTTCCTTCTCATACTCACATTGCATGAATTATTATAATATTCATTGCACAACAGAATGGAACTGTTTTTATTTTCGTTTTCATGTGTGTTAATCATTGGACAAAAACATCAGTATGTTGTGAAGTCTCCAAAACAATAGTTTGTTTAAGTTGTAAGTGTGAGTATTCATGAGTCAAATAATATCAAACAAATCCGAAGCATTACCAGAATTCCACTTGCGGAAAGTTCACAATGACTGGGCAAGTAAGAACTAGATCCTGGTCGTCTTCTTCTTATTAATATTCTTCTTCATTCCTATGTCTCTAGAATTTAGCATGCTTCAGCAGCTTGCTATCGATAAGATTGGCAGATGTTTGTTCATCTTTTGGAAATTGCAATAATTATGGATCCATATGTCCTGAATGAATCGTTTAAAAGTAATCCTCTATTTTGAGCTAAAGGTGAGAATATGAGAACTCGAAGAAGGAAGTGGCCATCTGGCACTTCGACTCTGCTCCAACATTCAATCAGATTATGGGTCATCTTTTCATGTCCTCAGTTCTACTTACCCGCCCTTTCCCATGCTCCCTCATAACTCTACTGTGCAAACAATAATCTGTTCCAACTTTTTAAGCACTTACTGAGGAAGCCATAAACAATTAACTGGACAGGGAATTCCACAGACGCATAATCCTCCGGGTGCAAAAGTTCCTTTGCGATTCCATTCGAAGTCTGCTCCCCCTAATTTTGAGGTTATGCCCATTTATCCTAATTTTAGCCGCCAGTTGAAATATCCTCTCTACTTCTGGCTTATCTATTCACTTCATCGGGTGACGAAGAAGAGTTAAATGTGCATTAATTGGCATTTATCACATTTCTATTTCTTTCAACATGAAATACTAATCTAATGAGTATGAATATTTCTAAGAACTTTCAGAAGTCACTTTGATAAATGTGTTCTGATTTATTTCATTTCCTCATGTTGATGTCAAGTTTTATGCTTAGATTTCCGAATGTCAGTTAAGCCTAGAATTTCTCAATCTGATGGATCATGTCAATGCATTTTTTTCTCTCATGAGTGCATTTATTTGAGAAAGCCGTGTAAACTCCGGTGCAATGCTCATCTGTGAAGAACAGACTCACACCAGCCCTTAAGCCTTCAATTTTTGTTTTTTTTTTTGGAAACGAGATCGAATTGTAAGGACAAATTAGTTGCCTTGAGAAATTCTAAGTTGGTGAATTTCTATCTAAACAATGAAGTCAGTGTTTGACTAACTCTAACTGAATGAATGTGTGAGTAGTTAAATGTGTGGCAATGTGAATTAGACCATTTTTGGATCGTGTGTATTTGTGTGAAGTCTGAAATTGTTTCAGCTTCACATAACAGTGCAGTTATCATTTAGTTAGATCGTTAATATTCTGGAGCATGAAGGCGCAAACTATGCATTAATCGATGAATCTCGTTTCTCCTGCATTACCACAAAATCACAAACTGCGAATTCGACATATCATGCCAAACGATAAGCATCCAATCATTTTACATTTCACGAGCATATCTTGCCAAAGAGCACTTACATTGCATTCTCGTTCTCACACTCCAAAATGGTTGATAAAACAACTCTTCTCCACAAAACTCACCGAAGAAATTGAATTAAAAAATAAGCAGAGCAAAAGAATAACCATGAGAGATGAAAGAGAGAGAGAAAGACATAGAGGAGGAAATGAGAAAGAGAGAGAGCAGGACAGAGTAGAAAGAGAACGAGAGAGAGGAGAAAGAAAGGGAGAGAAGGTTCTATGCGGAGCAAAGAGAGAGAAGAAAGATAAAGGTAAGGGCAGAGAGAAGTGGAATTTTACAATTTGCGAATTAGTCAGTAAAATAAAGTTAAGAGGATAGAGGTGAAAAGAAAAGCAACTGACCTATATAAATATATGAAAATATTGGCAGATTTTATTGAGAAAGACGTGGAAGCCTCCAAAATTTCATTTGAAAAATTGGCTCGGCAGTTGGATTTGTCAGAGAACATGCTGGTAATGCTCGTTCAGACTAAGTTGGTATGCAGAGCTATTGAAGTATATGTAGCGCTGTTAGTTGAAGGAATAAGTGATTATGCAGATGTCAAACAGGCTATTTTGTGTACTTATGAATGGTTCCAGCAGCGCATTGACAGCAGTTCCGAAACATGAAGAAGGAATTTGGTTAGACATTATGTTGAGCTTGAAAGAACTAAACAATGTAATTTTTGTAGATGACCGTGGGCCTGAAAATAAATAACACTTATGAGGTTCGAAGAGTGATTGTTTTCCTGGAGAAGTTTTAAATTCACTTCTATAGCTGATGAGAATTAATGTCGTTAAATAGAAATTTGAAGGAATGAGAAGAGCAGTAGATATTGCAGATGAATGCGCATCAGTGCATAAAGCAAAAATTAGCTTCGGCAAGTATTTCATTCTGTGAAGGATAGAAATTGGGACAAAATGTAGATCCTACACGATAAAACAATGATTAGAGCACACTGGTCATAGTTTAACACAGGTGAAGAAAGAAGCCCAAGAGAGTAAAAAGTAGGTGAAAGGTCACAGGTGTTTCAACTGCCATAATGTGGGACATGTAAAGTCACAGTTCTGCTCTTTGACGAAAGGCACTGTGGGCAAAGTTGGAGTAAAAGATGCTAAGTCATGGCATGAGGGAAATTCTTAAGGAACCCCCTCGAAAAGTCGAGAAGGTACAGGAGAGTGCACAGCATATTCAGAGGCTTCGTATTGTGTTCGTGCATGACCCCTATAAAGTTTTGGCCTCTGTGGGGTAAGTTTCATCAGGAAGAACAGGGGACAAGGGAAAGAAGTTATAATTTTGAGAGTTACGGGATCTAACCAGTCTCTTATAGGAATAGATGAACGTAATTGCACAGTTTGTGACATTACCCAAGAGAAGTGGTAATTTGTGGAATAGATGGACAGAAATTTAGTGTTCTCCTCTGTAACATCAGGTGGGAGTGTCACATCAAGATTGGATGAGTAACAGTGGGAGTGATTGACACTTTGTCAGTTCCAGGAATGCAGTTTTTTTTCTACGGAATGATTTAACAGGATCCGAAGAGAGAGTCATGCCTCTCGTTTTTGAGAAGCCAAAGGAAGACTCTGGAAATTTTCCAGGCTGTATAGTAACAAGATTCCACTGTCATAAATAACAGCAAAACGCAAAACTTCAAGCAGAAACATGAAGGAGATTATTTTAAGTAAACAGACATCCTCTTTGATGTAATGATGCAAGAAATAACTGAACAGGAAGAGGAGAAAGTGAGGTCTGCAGATGCTGGAGATCAGAGCTGAAAATGTGTTGCTGGAAAAGCGCAGCAGGTCAGGCAGCATCCAGGGAACAGGAGAATCGACGTTTCGGGCATAAGCCCTTCTTCAGGAATGAGGAAAGAAGGGTTTATGCCCGAAACGTCGATTCTCCTAAACAGGAAGAGGGTCAGGCAGACGTGTTTAGTCCTGAAATGCTAATCGACTTACAACAGTAAGACCGAAAATAAACTGAAGCATACATTGATGCATGTTCAGAAAATGAATCCAAATGTATTCCTGAGGGATATTATCTTAAAGACAGAATCCTGAGATAAAAATGGAGACCATGGCAGGTTATTGCAGACGGAAGTGCACCAGATTGTGTTGCCAGTAACATACAGAGAGAAAGTCGTATGGGTAACACATGAATTACCAGTAAGAGGTCACCTCGGTGTGAGGAAGATTCAGGCTAAGGTACAAAAGCATTTCCATTAGCCTGGACTGAACTGATGGATTTCAATTTTACCATACATACCATATGGGCTAAATAGTCGGCAAGTCACAGGCAGTAATAAAACTAGCGCCTTTGTTGCCAACACCAATGTTCGAAGAAACATTCATGCGGGTTATAACTGATTTTATAGGACCCTTCCAAAAGCTAAAAGTGGAAAAAAGTTCGAGCCTAACCTAATGCATGTGTCTACAAGGTTTGTGAAAACAATTCCATTATGGAGTATTAAGGCAAAAAGAGTGGTGGGGGAGTTAACTGCTTTCTTTACGCGGGATGCCCTATCCAGATAGATTCAGTCAGACCAACAGTCTAAATTTACATCTTGGCTGTTTAAGGAAATCATGAATATCTTAGCTGCTCAGAAGTTTAAATCAAGTGCGCATCATACTGAATCCCAGGGAGTTTTGGAAATTTGGCATAAACCCTGAAGACCATCTTAAGAGCGTACTGATGGGATTATGCGAATGATCGGATAAAGGCATCCCATTTGTATCGTTAGTCATTAGAAATATCCGAACTTGCTCTGTTTACTCCGTTCGAGTTAGTATTTGTCTATGAAGAGAGATGGCCTCTTAAACTAATATAAGAAAATTTTACAGGACCGAAGTCAGAGATCTCGTACTTGATTATGTATCCGAAGTGAGGGAGAGATTAAATCGGGTAAGTGATTCAATTAAACAGCACGTGAAGAGGGCAAATAGAGGGAAGCACGTAGTAGATTCAAAATACTGAAATTCGAACGTACTCCCATGGGCATTAAATAATAGAATTAGTACCAATCATCAGAGATCCCTTTGAAGCCAAGCTCAGTGCTCCGTATAAATTAAGAAAAAAAATAAGTCAGGTAAACTTAACTGGGAACGATGCCCGACAGAAACTAAAACTTTATCATGTACATCAATGTGACAATATGCTCTGCAGTTACATATTAGTCTGACCATTCCACTCCAATGGATTCTAAATTGTATTGCTTACGACCTTCATTGAAAATCAGGTCACAATTAAAGATAACTTGCTTTCTCAGACTTTTTGCACAGAAGGTATATGAACAAATTTACACAGTTTTCAGTTGTTGCTATTCTGCAACAATGCACCTCCGGATCAATGTATATTGGAGCCAACACCATTGGTAACATGACAGAAGATTTGTCAGAATCAACAATCTTTTGCAACGTCCAGAGTTTATCAGATACATTTAGTTTACATGCATTTAATTGAGTTCCTTGAACATTGACTAATTTCTGGTGGTGGATTATGGAGGCAGAGGTGCCTCATCTGTTCAGCACTTCTACCTCATATTCTATACATGAGGTTCCTATTTTTTTCAAATCATACGTGTTCCTCATCCATTGTTTAAAATGTTGATATCGAAGTGTACTGTACAGTCTGTTATTTGCTTAATAACGCACCACCATGAAAAGCTGGATGTTCATTCGTTACGTGTTGTCTTCGTCTTGTCTGCACCATTCTTTTAGAGTTATCTCACTTGCGAGTGGCCTTTTAATATGTCTTATTATCTCCACGTTGAATCCTCCTCATTGGCTCAAACTCAGCTATTAAAAGTGAATATTGGACTAAAACAAAAATAAAACAGTTGCAAGAGGTTTTGCAAGGAAGCCAGAAAAGTCTATGCATTTGTGTATGGGATGATACCCATCATCTTGGTGGTGGATGGAACGTTTTATATTACCAGAAGAATTTCGATGATTATGTCAGTGGTAGGTGTCTTTGGAATTGGCAAATTATTGATAGTTGGATTTCCTCTTTTTGAAGCTGTGTAATATCACAAACCTGGTTACAGTGATCGGAATGTGCCCTTTACTTATCCAATACTGGGTACTGACTAGTTGTTGTTCCTTTTATAATTTTGGACCCTTGTCATTCATGGATTCGAGAGTGGTGCTGAATAATGTTTAATCATTAGCAAACATAATGACTGGTGAACTTACGATGGATGTAAGGAAAAGGGCGAAGTTACCATCAATGTTTTGGCTGTGGATTGTGCGCGATCTCATGCAGTGACAATCAGTGTGTTGATTTGTTGAACGCTTTCAGCGAAACAGAATTTATATGAACAGTACTGTCGAAATGAAAATAAAAATTGAACTTGTAGTAATTTTCTACTAGAAAACATAACTGACCTGATACAGCAACTTAAGCATGGAACTATTCTAATCTTGCAACATTCCGTAAACACATCCCTTGACAAAAAGCTAAATTGAAGCACAGATTCTTAAAGCAGGAGAGAGCAATTGTCAAAGAGATTTCAGGGACAACATCAGTCAGTCATGAGGCATTCACTGAATCCTGCAATCTTTCCTGGAATTCAGTCTCTTTTGCCTGCCACAGCTAACCAAACTAGTAAAAAAAAACCTGAAGTGAGAAAACTGACCATTCTCCTGAAATTGTTAAACTATGCACTTTGAAATTCCTCCACCATCCATCTTTTACGATCTCTAAAAAAAGCCCAAAAACATAATAACGTTGTTAAAGTGATAGCATCGTAGCGATATAAAATGTTGACAAAGCAAAACACAAAATCTACAATCCATTGCACAAGCTCATCTTGTACAGTGACTTCAAAACAAAACCCGCCTCTACATCAAATTCAGCAGATGCATTGCTGCACAGCGGCCCTGCAGTTCATCAACCAGACAGAAACAATCATGTTTTGTGTTATATTGCATTCCTTAAATGTAAATTCGTCATAATTCCCAAAATTCATCCGAAGCATCATTTGGGCCTTCACTACCTTGGAAGAAACATATGCCACTTCAAGATGCAAAAAAGTGAAGACAATGCCACGGCAAATTGATGATATGCTTTTTACATTGACTATTGTTTATTAAAAATAAATATTCATTCAAAAGACATGGTTATCGCAGGCTAGGTCAGCATTTTTTGCTGGTCCCTAGTTTTTCAGATAACATTCAAGAGTCAACTACATTACTGTGGTTCTGCAATCAGGTATAGGACAGACCACGTAAATAGAGCAGATAATGCCCCTCAAGGACATTAGTGAACAAGACGGTGTTTTTCCATGCAATCAGCAACAGTTTCATTGTCATTATCGCACACTTAATTCTTGGCTTCTATTGAATTCATATTCCACCTTCTGCCACAACGGAATACGAACATAGATCACAAGAACAATACCTGAGTGTCTGGACAAATTGAAAAGGGCAAGTTTCACTATTCCTTTGTTTCCCTTAAGAACTACGAAAACAGAATTTTAATTTTGCACTTGCCATCAATGCTTATTAAGGACTGATTGGTGTTCGGAGACATTTTGCAGAAAGTTTTTTTTTCCAAAGAGAGCATTTTGATTATTGTTTTAGGATGAAATTGCAGAGAGAGGTATTGATGTGATCTTTATTTTGTTGGATTAGTTGAAACGTGATTGGGCTTGTGATTTGAGGAATATGTTTCAGCTTCCACCATGACAAGTGAGTTGAATCATTTCTTTGGTGAAAACGACGATGGTTTCCTGTGAAGAACCAGAGAATCCTTCAAAGAAAGCAATTTACCACCCTGACAGAATCGGGCCGTGACATCACTCAAACTCAAAAACAATCGATCAACAATTTTGTTGCTTGATCTAATTCAGAATTCTATGAAGTTCTAGACAACAAATAATCACAAGCAAGTTCAACCTTGGAGGCTTCACCGAATATCAAATGAATGTTATGAAGGAATGCTTCGTGTTTTTTGATCATTTGCAGAAGACTGAAATCTATTTTCTGATAGTCCGAGCACGAAACTATATTTTTGTCCAATGAACAAAAAGTAATATCTTGATATAAGTTGGGTAAATATTTTACAATATTGGAAGGTGTACGGAATCCCTAAAGTGTTTATTTTTGAAATAGTGAAGTGCACACTGTTTTTTCTATTTTAAATGACAATGAACAAGGAATGAATTGAAGTTTAACATGAACAGTGGGCACTGCTGAGAACCAAAAGTGGAGGGTTTTGGGAAGATTCGGATCAGTCACCAGGACTGAGGAGGGGAATGCAGAAGAGCTATTGACAGTGAACGATGTAAGAGAATCAATCAGAGGCGGGTTCTCAGAAGCGAAATGTGAATTCTGGGAAGTAGCTACTCAGTCACCACATGCGAGGACGGGCGCACGGAGGAGATGCTGACAGCAAATGGTGCAATACCAAACCAGAAAGGTGTTTCCTGAGAAGAGAGTGGCGATGCTTCAGCGAAGAATCAGCTCGGTCACCTGGAACGCACAGGAGCGAATTGTATACAGGTGAGCTACAGCAGAATCACCACTTTGGGAAGTACTGCTTTGTGGTACAAGGGCTGCTGAAGTTTTAAGTATAACTTTGATGAATTCTGGGCTTTTGTGAGATGGGTAATAACAACGAAGTCATTTATTTGGCAAAGCAGTGAACAATTGCACCTTCTGAAAGGTCGAAGTCAAAGGTGAAATTGAAGAAAACGGAATCCTGACGTCGCAGCCAGCAGATAAATGAATGGTTGATGACTAGCAAATAGTTTTTCTTTCTACTCATTCTCCTTTTGCTTTGCTGCTGTTTTTGTTAGGTTAATTGAATGATTAAGTCTTGGCTGCAGATCCCAGATCCGTGTAATGCTCTTTCTGTGCGATGTGGGAATTCAGCGACCCTCCTGATGTCGCTAACGACTTCAAGAGCAGGAATCTTGCCAAACTGTGGCTCCTGTCTGACCGATGCATGCCTCTACAGCTGTGGCTACATTCAATTTCGAGCATGTGCAAGGCTGCAGGAATCATGCATAGCATATAAAAATTGCAAGGTCGATAAGCTATTGGTGACCACCAGAGAGAGGAATATGACAAAGGCAGTGCATGGGTCACTGGTTGTCCTGACTGATGTCCACAAAGGCGTGAGAGGTATATTCAGTGCAGACAGCAAGAAGCTTTTTTGCCAAACTGGGGGACTCAATTACTAGGGGTCACAAGTTCAAGGTGAAAGGCGAAACGTTTAAGGGAGATATGCATGGAAAGTTATTTGCACAGATTGTGGTGTGTACCTGGAACGCATTGCCAGTAAAAGTGATAGAGTTGGGCACTACAGCGACATTTAATACATAACCAGCCAAATACGTGAATGGGCAGGGAGTGGAGTGAGAAAGAACCTGAGAAAATAGGCGACAGTTTTATATATAGATCCTGGATCGGCTCAGTTTGGAGGGTCGAAGGGTTCCAGTGTGGTCATTTTCTTTGGTGGGTTTTTATTATTGTCATGTGCTACTAAGTATTGGATTGGCAGGATTGGAAAGGTTAAAATTTGGCTTGAGGGATGATGCAAGAGAGGAAGTGAGAGTCAAATTCATTTCACTTTGAGATTGGTTCTGGTCAAGTTGGCAGCTGTGCAAACCAGAAGGTCTGCACCTGGGTAAGTTCCAAAGTCATGCTTGGACTGTTTGCTAGCGGTGTTAGAGTGGTTTTAAGCTAATATGGCAGGGGAGAAGAAGCAAAAACAGGTAGTTTAAGGATGGTATAGTGGGCTTAGTAACCAAAGGCAGAAATGGGAAAGTTGAAGACAGCGAAAGCAAAGGCTATAAAATCGAAAATGGCAAACTTATATTGCAATGCTAAAAGGTCAATAAATATTTTATAAAAAGAAGCCTGAATGCTCTGTGTCTCAATTCGAGGAGCATTACACCAAGTTGGATGAATTAACTGTGCAGGCAGTTATTAGTGGATGTGATATAATTAGGATCATGGAGAACTGGCTCCAGAGTGATCAAGGATTGGTACTCAATATCTTGGAGTATTCAACGTCCGGAAAAAATGGCCGAAATACCAGTTCGAGTATTGTTTACAGGTTGGTCTCTTAGCCTGAGGAAGGGCATTTTTGTGATGAGGGAGTCCAGCAAAAGTTCAAGAGACTGTTTTTGAAATAGTAGAGCTGATATCAGAAGGAAGACAGATTGACGAGGCTTCTATTCACGGAAATGTGGAAGAATGGGGGAAATCCCTTTTAAAGATATAAAATTCTAATTAAACCGGACGTACTAGACGTGTGAAGAATGTTCCCTATATTGGGGAAGTCAATAAGTACGTGTCACAGTCTAAGAATAAGGCGTAAAACTGCAGACCTGATATATGTATTAACTTCTTCTCTCAGGGTGTTGTGAACCTGTGGAATGCTCCACCATAGAAAGCTGCTTGGGCCAGTTTGTTAGATATAATGGTATGAAGAGAAAGCTGGAGTGCTATATTGAATTTGCATCGACAGATATAATCATATTGATTGGTGATGCAGTATCAAATGGCCTACTGCAGTACTTAATTTTCTGTATCTGTTTTGCTCAAACTGGAAAGGAAATATCTCCAAATTTTCACATGAAACTAGGCTGAATTGCAGTGTGTGCTGTGAAGAGGATATAAATGTTCTGCAGATGAGTTGGACAGGCTACTGAGGGGGCTCGTATTTGGCAAATGCAACATAATGTGCATAAATATGAGGTTATCTGCTTTGGTGACAAAACAGGAAGGTAGGTTATTTTCTGATTGTTGGCAGGAATATAAAAACATTACCTCAAAAAATTGCAAGCTGTCACTCGCAAAATATTCATGGATACTATATTCCAAAAAATTGAATTGACAAGGCAACAGATGTACGGGGACACAATTCTTCATCCTTTTACATAGAATTGTAAGAGCGGAATATACTGCCTGTTGCTTTCTTTCAAAATTTCGACGCTTCCCTCCTCAGTGGCACTAAAGATTGATAAGATTGAACACGATTATTGGAATGGAAATATCTGAGCAAAAACCTCACAAGGGAATTGTGGATAATCGACGCATAATGGTGCAATGAAAGAAGTCCATATGTCCTAAAACAATTAAAATATATATCTAATTCCTTATGTTGTTCATGCATTATTTAAACTAACTTTGTTAACGTGGCTTGTTCCAGGAAGCTGGGGGATGTTGACATTCCTCAGATATGAAGCATTAATTTATAATCTAGCCACTGATTAATTCCAGTCCCTTTGGGAAGTTTCGGGAATTGCTGACTACTTTACGTGCATCAATCTTCTAGTTCCAAAACGTTTTCAACGTGTGATTCAAGGAAGATTAAGCAAAACTTGTTACCTCTATGTATCACAGTGAAATGTTCCTTGTATCCACAAAACACTGAAGTCTCCAGTTTTCTATTAAAATTGAGTCGAAATTTCAAGTTTTGAGAATCTTATGTTTTCTTCTCAGAAGCGAAGAAGTCAAAATTAGAGTTCGATGAATTAGGTAAGCAGTGTTTGTAAATGGATTATTGGAAAATGTTGTGGTAGTTTGTTTAGAAACAGTGAAAAACTTCACATCCGGACGTACTTGTTGTAGTTATCTAAACTAATTAATCCCATAGTTGTCAAGGACTTCGAGATTCTTCTGAATCATTGCAGCGCGCATCTCCTTGTGGTTATACAGCATATATGTAAACTTTGGATTTCACACAAGGTTAATGAAAAATTCTGAATACAGAAAATGTTATGGTAAAACACGCCATTCTGCTGCCTCCTAAGATACCATCACCATGCATGTAATCGTTTTCCATGAGCTGACACCTGGCATTTGTCTATTACATACTACTTGTCTACAATGCCAAAGAGTAACGGCTTGTATTCAATTCTATCCTCCACTCGAATAGACAGATAAAGTACAATATATTGCTGAAAATAAAGTTTTTTTGTATCTTAAATGTCAGGCTTTGTATTGTTAAATTCATATACATTCCATATTTCCTGGACATCATAATGGTGAAGAAAAAAGGAAATAAATTGCAGTTGCCACCGTCTTACAAGCTATATAGCTACTTTATTATCAGGGAAAACCGACTGGTCGTGATAAAGCTTAAGGGTTACTACTCCTGAGGTGAGTGGAGATGAGAGGACAGTGTTCTTCATTGTGAGCTCACCCGTTTTCGCAGCTGAACCCATATTGTTAGCTTCACTCTATATCACAAACTAGCCACCAAGCTTAATAACTTTCACGAAGATAGCATATCAGTACAGAAAAGTGCAAATATTGTGCTATAACTTAAATGATTACATATTCCTACTTCAGAAAGTAAACTCAAGGACTGTCAGAAAGGTGAGTGGTACACAAACTTTAATTCCTTGACAAAATAATTCCTGAATAAAACAGTTATGTTTTAAGGATTATGATGTTTTAATTTGGAGCTTCCATTTGTATAGTTTTGTTTTCTGGGGATTAATGTAACTGTGTCGCCATTTCGGTAATCAGATATTGTTTAAGGAAAACTAGTGTAAATTGGGAGTCCCTCTTGATGTAATGAGGAAAATTTTATTAACTTACTTGTCAACATGAGGAACAGAGAAGTAATTTCTAGGTCGAAGGGACAATTTGTTCTCATTATCTTCTTATAATGTGAAAACCCCTATGGGTGCAAAAAATGTTTTACTTTAGGGTGTCTCAATGCGTGTAAAGATGGCTTGATTCTGTTTCGAAAAGAGAAATGCATTACCAGTGAACTGTGAGGAAATTTGTTATCACATTGCATTTCCATTTCAAATGTCGAGCCGAGAGGATTTTCATTAGGACCATGTAATAGTTATTCAAAGTTGAGGAAACTGAAGTTCACTTTTTGATTTCACGATAAGGAATGCGCGTAATGTATTTGTGCAGAACATTATAAATAGTTAATTCAAACATTAAGATGCAACAGGTTCTTTTTTTAGTGTTGGGAATTTTCAGTTTTTGATCTGATAGAACTAGGATTTTGCTGTTTGATTCGCAATCGACCAACTCATTTCTGTACATATTTTAGTTTAATCTATTCGGATCTTGTTAATTCAGGGCATTCACCGTTTATTTTGAATGCCCTAACTAATGAAGTCAAAGTCCAAATTAAGATCTATCTAGTCCAACAGTAACATCAGCCAGGGCCATAATGCAACCAAAAAGTGATTTATTTCTGTACAGATTGTATCGAGAGATAACGATGATTTATTCTTTCAACTTATTCAATTTCATATCTGGAAGATCGAACAGAATTATTGATTTCTCATCTTGCATTTTTGTTGATTAGTGAAGTTATTGTAGCTTCAGTATTTATCTCAACGAAACAAAGATTGTGAAGATACAATAAAGAATGTATAACACTGATTGTCGAATGTCAATTGACGTATCAATTAGGAGGGATTCTGTAAGATTGCAGTACTAGTTTCTTCCTTTCTGAATGTGACTCAAGAAATGAAGGTAATGCTATAAACAGTTAAGTACAACTGTCGATCTCTAAAACATTCATGTCTACGATTTTTCCATGCCCAAACGGGTGTCTCAGATAATTCTATTTTAGAAATGTTCTTTAAAGGTGAGCTTGGGAGTTTGACATTTTTGATCACATTGGAAATGTAGGTGGAACGTCCTAACGATTATGCTGTAACAAAGAATTCACCAACAAAATATATCTGGCTGTTTCCCTTTGAAATTGAGCGTTTTCGATCATTAAGTGAAAAGGGAAAGTGTATGCAACATATACGAAGCAAAATAGAGGTTGGGTTATAAGAGAAATAATGTACTGAAACCGTTGCAAGATGTACATTACCATACAAAAACAGCAAACGTAAATTACCATCTCATTCTCATATTTAGGTACAGGTTTTAACGAAGAACAAGGTGAGTCAATAATTTCTGCCTCCATTCAGTGTGTTCCTCTATACTGTGCGTGGATGGAGCTACGATTGGTCTTGAAATCTTTGTGGCATGCTTGTCACTCTGTATGCATCTTGGCTGTTCTTCTGTCGGTACTCATGTTTTTGCAATATTTTTGTCATGTATAATGCACATTGTGCATATCCACCATTCTCTTAATGATATAACTTCTTGATATCTATTTCCATGATTAATTTATTCAGAAAATGTTACTCTATTACTGATCTCCTTGAACTGTAAAAAAAAAACCTTGCAGTGAACATTTGGACGTTATTTTAAAATTAAAAATCTGCATACATCATTATTGTGATCAGACTATCTGATGCTATCTATTGTAGTGTCAAAACTAGCTCGTCAGCTTGATCATTAAATGCACCTCTGTCCTGTACATGTATGCTTCATACCGGTATTTTACTGTCAAGAACCTCCTCTCTTCTGCAATGCCCTGTACTTTAACAACTAGAAACAAGCCATGCAGTTGCTCACACTGCTTCCCCCAAGCAGGTCCTACTTGGAAGCTGCCATTTGAAATGTCCCCTTGCAACTCCATCACTATTCCGTCTTTGACTCATGTGCTATTAACTCAGTCACAAGTAAAACTCCTTTCTGCTCACTGCAATGCATAATCTCTGTGGGTATTATGAAAAAGAGTAACTTCTGATTACACTCTGCCACTACGAAACCTTCTCAATCATTCACTGAAGAAATATGTGTTCTAATCTAAAGCTATCTATAATAATATTCCCAATTATAGTGTATTGCCTTCGTTATCATTATCCTTTTAAAGTTGTTGTTCTTTCTAAATACTGGAACTAGACATACACTAATCAAATGCTAAAGTGAAAGCTCTTCCAACTCAACAGTTCAGTTTGAAACAAAAACTGAAATTTCTGGTCTGGTGGCACGTATGGAATGAGATCACAGTTAACATTTTCAGTATAGTTATTCTTCATCAATAAAGCCACCAGTTTATGTTTTTGCTTCAGATCGCTAGCATTAGCAATTCTTTGCACTCTTTTACTTAAATTCAAATCTCTTTAAGCCATGTGAAACATGCAGATACTCAGTTCTTTTAATAACAGCGTACTAATTTAGATTGATTCAATTCAAATGTATATAATATATGCGCTGGTCTTATTAGCACATTGATTATATTGGTATGTAAATTAGTTCCACATTGCTACATTCAATTCAGTTGAACCCTGAGAGGTTAATTCAAGGTCTGAAAACAAAACCAGTTTACTGCTTCTGTCATTTCTTTTAAATTATGTATCTCATCTTTACAATTATCTACAATTCCGAAGTCTTATCGATTTTCGCGCATACAAAGGAGAATACATTTGAAATATTCTTTAGCCAAAGTCAAACATTTCTATTTGATTCCAATCACGAACATGTGCATACCTCATACTTTCGTATCAAATATGTCATACACAGCTTTAGAAAGTATCATGCAACGTGGAGCATTCTGTCATTACATTTTAAATTTCTTAGTAAAGTTTTCTCGTTACGTTGAGTCTAATTGCATATTAATGCAATAAGTAAGCTTTTGTCGATTTTGTTTCACTTCTTACAGGACAATGATCGTGCGAAAACTCGGATTCTGTTTTCAAAAGTTGCCTTGTTCAATAAGACGTTTTTCATTTAACAGATTTCTTTTCTGTTATTGTAAGAACATTAACAGATTAATGGATCATTTAGTGCAACCCACTAGCTACCCTGCCTTCTTTGATGCAAAGTTAAAAATCACACAACACCAGGTTATAGTCCAACAGGTTTAATTGGAAGCACACTAGCTTTCGGAGCGCAATTTTAACACATCAATGTGAAATATGCAGTTCAATATGTGAATTACTTCTCTGGCCTATTGCATGTCGAAGATTCTTGGGATCGTTTGTGCGCCCACTATCTGAACGTGATAAAAGTGACGTGGGTAGGAAGAAAGGTGGGGCTATAAGGCAGATATTCAGGGAGCGAGGATGGAAGCTTGGACTTAGAACAATCAGTGTTGCTATCACTATTGCCCATGCCACATGCGAGTGAAGCGAGGAACAAAGAGATAGTGGAGCTGCATGGATGGTGTGGGAAGGAGGGTTTTAGATTTAAGGATAATTGAATCTCTTTCTGGGGAAAGTGGGACCTCTGCATAAAGGATGGTCTTCAGCTGAACCAGAGAAGTACCAAGATGTTCAGTTTGAAATTGCTAATTTCAGGGGTTGGCGTGGGTAGCGTTTAAACTAATGCAGCATGGGAATGTGAACTTGAAATATAGTTACAGGGCAGTGATGTTCGGGATAGGTTTGCAATGTCGCGAGAGGACACCAGCAATCAGGATGTTGGTTTGAAATATGTGTATGTCAATGCCAGGAACATCGGAAATAAGGTGGGTGAACTGATCACATGGGTTGGTACCTCAGATTTCGATGTTGTGGCCATTTCAGAGACATGGCTAGCGGAGGGACAGGAATGGTTGTTAGATATTCCGGGATGTAGATATTTTATCAAGAACACAGAAAATGTGAAAAGGGACCGGAGGTTTGGCATTGTTAATAAAGTGTAAAATTACAGGAGCTGTGATAACGTTTGAGGACTTATCTATTGAGATAGTTTGGGCTGAGGGTAGAAAGAGGAAATAAAATGTCACCCTTTTTCGGAGTTTTCTATAGGCCTATGAAATGTTCAAAGGAATGAGGGGGAAGAATAGCAAAGATGATTCTCGACAGGAGCGAGAGTAATAGTGTAGTTGTTATGGAGGACTTTAAATTCCTCAATATTGACGGACTGGGAACACTACAGTTCAAGTAGTTAAATGGGTCAGTTTGTTATTCAGTGTGTGCAGGAGGTTTTCTGACATTTTATGTAGAGTGGCCAACTAGTGGCAATGCCATATTGGATTTGGTGTGGGGTAGTGAACCCGGGCAGGTGTTAGATCTGGATATAGGTGAGTACTTTGGCGATAGTGTCCATAATTTGGTTATGTATACAATAAGCAATGGACATTGATTGGTAAATACCGCAGGGAAAATGGTTTGCCTCGGGGATAGGCAATAATTACGCGATTAGGCAAGATTTTGGATGCATAGGATGGGGAAGGAAACTGCAGGGGATGAACACATTTGAAATGTGGAGCTTGTTCAAGCAACAGCTAGGGAAAGTCCTTGATAAGTACATACCTATTAGGCATGGTGGTTGTTGTCGAGAGAGGGAGACATATTTTTCTAAAGATATTCAAGTCTTTCTAATAAGGAGGAAGAATGCTTATGTGAGGCTGAGGCGTGAAAATTCAGTTAGGAGGCTTGAAACTTCTAAATTATCCCAAAAGAATCTAAAGAGGCGTTTAAGAAGAGTCAGGAGGGGACATGAAAATTTGTTGGCGGATAGGATCAAGGAAAAACCCAAGGCCTTTGAAGGGAATATCAGGAATAAAAGAATAACTCGATTAGGGCTAAGGAAAGATAGTAGTGGAAAGTTGTGTTTGGAACCTGACGACACGGAGAAGCACTTAATGAATACTTATCGTCAGTATTCACATTAGAAAAGGGCAATGTTAGTGAGAATACAGAGATACATGCTACAGGATTAGATGGGATTGAGACAAAGTGTAGGGTTTTGCAATTTTGGAAAATGCCAAAATATTTAAGATCCCAGGGCTGAATGGGATTTATCCGTGGATTCTCTGGGAAGCCAGGGAGGAAATTCCAGAGCCGTTGGCTTTGATTCTTATATCATTCTTGTCGATGCGAGGAGTGCCACAAGACTGGAGGATTGCAAATGTTTCCGTTGTTTATGAAGGCGAGTCGGGACAACCCTGGCAATTACAAGCCAGTTAGCCTGACTTCTGTTATGGGTAAGGTGTTGAACAATGTTCTGTGATATAAGATTTATAATCATCTGGAAATGAATAAGTTATTGAGAGATAGTTTACAAGGGTTTGTGAACAGTAGATCGTGCCTTAGTAATCTTATTGAGTTCTTCGAGAGGGTGGCAAAATAGGTGGCTGAAAGTAAGGCGGTTGATGTGTTGTATATGGACCTCAATATGAAGATTGAGAAGGTTCCAAACGGTAGGCTATTGCACGAAATAAGAAGCTTTGGGATTGAGGGTGATTTAACGGTTGGGATCAAAAATAGGCTTGCTGAGAGAAGACAGATGGTGGTGGTTGATGGAAAATATTCATCCTGGAGATTATATACCACTAGTGTGCCACAAGGATCTGCTTTGAGGGCACTGCTGTTCCTCATTTCTATAAATTATGTGGAGGTGGGCATGGAAGGATGAATTAGTAAATTGGCAGATGAGACGAACGGAGGCAGAGTTGTGTTTAGTGCTGAAGGATGTTGTGCATTACAGAGAGACATATTTAAGATACAGAGCTGTGCTGAGACGTTGGAAATGGAGTTTATTGCGGAAAAGTAACGGGAATGCTATTGGTAAAATTTTTTGCAGTGTAGATTAACAGAGAGACCTCACTAACGTTAAGTGCATTTAAATGGGCATGGGACATACATAAGGATAATAATGGAATGGTGTAGGTTAGATGGGCATCACGATAATTTGGCAGGTCAGCACACCATCGAGGAGGAATAGCCTGTACTGCGCTGTAACATTTTATCTTCTATGTTCTTAACAAGTTTTGCTTAATCTGTAATATATTATAGTCCAAAATAATATATGTAATTGTCATCCTGTTACATTCTCTGAGGTGTTCCTCAGTCGGCTTCAAAAAAGTTGTTTCCAGTGCATCAATACGATGTCTGAAAAACCTGAGAGGGTCAAAAGTAGATTCACACCACGATTTTCATCAGTAAAATCTGTTCCTCACCACACGTAATTGACCTAGATCGCATGATACTCCCCTTTTCCGATCAGTTGTGGGTTTGTGTGGATGGTACAATCTCATGCTCGTACTCAGACTGGCGGAAGTGATTGGTGGGGGGGATGCGATACACGTCATTCACTATAATCGAACAAGCACATAGGGTATATCAGGTGACCAGTGAGATGCCTAGTTAAATTAATGTTCATTTCAAATTAAATTCATGCAGCACATTATTAAATGAAGAATGTTATTAAGTTATTAAATTATTTCGTCAGTCTCAATTTTGGAATTAATTATTTGGAAGGATTTGAAACAGGGCTTTTTTTGTCGTGAACAAACGTTACCACAGTCACGTTGAGATCCCTCGAAATCGAACAATGGACTACATTTCTCCTAAGTAGATACAAGTGATAAAAGTGTTTTTGTCATTTTTTATGATCTAGGAGCACATAATGGAATTTGAAATTTCATTGCGAATGTTAACAAATTACATGTCAAAGCTGAATAACTTCACACAGCTGACAGTAATTATCATATAGCTACTTGATACTTTGCAATGCAAAACATCAAACGTCCATCTTTTAATGTGAACATTCTCATTTGCAATGTTTGTTCTAGATTTGATAACAACCAAGCATTGCACTGAATATTTTCGAAGCCTAAAGTTCCTTCCCCTCTTCTGTAAGCAATCCAAGCTGTACTCTTAACTGGTTGCAACATCTATGTCTTTCTTTTTCTCAACGCTAATGCCTGATTCAGGAGATGGCTTCAATGTTTCCAGGATGACTTAGCTTATCAAGGCTTTTGCTTTATTTAGATCTTCATCACCCGACTACATCGTGTCTTTCTTGACATTCTCATTTTGTAAATTACAGAATCTTATGCCGCATCATCTTGCAGTCTATTCTTTCTATACACTGCACGTATCTCTCTCTCTCTCTCTCTCTCTTTTATCTCACTCATTCAATTCCTTTGTCTCTTTGTCACTTTCTGAGAGGCTTCAACATTATACGGCTCAAATGACAGAAAACACTGATGTGAGCATTTGTAGTCTACCGTTGCCTTTGTTACGTGTCATGATCTACACTTCGACAACAACATGTCAGGAAACACATCATTTCCTTTAATGAAAAGGATTTATCGATGAAGATTCGGCACTGACTTTTGTTTTGCTAGTGCATCTAACTATCGTTCACTAGAATACCAGTTTCATTAAGTTCTGATGAAAGGCTCCTACGTGAAGCATCTACTCTCCTGCTCCTTTGATTCTGCTTGCCTTGTTGTACTTTGCCCAACTCCACACTTTGTCGACTGTGATATATCATTTACCAAACAACCATAGAGTGAAGCTAATGAGTAAATAACGCTATACTGGAATGAGGAAGAGAAATAAAGACTTTTATTGCATAATATGTGAAACGTACTATTTGATTTGGAAGTTTGATTTTTTTGAAAGAAGCTAAATGAGACTTTAGAGAATAGTTGAAGAAAGAGTCATGCAAACACACAAAAAAAATGAATAATGGAAGTAAATATACTATTGTTTGCAAAACCTGTCTGGAGTTTGACGGTTGAGTTTAACTCTCTTTTTTTCTTTGGTTGTGTTGCACTATTCTTTGATGACTGTAGTGTACGATATGTGTTCATAAAATTGAATGGATTTAGCAAATGAGCGCACGTGAAGACTTTCGCTGTTACAAAAAAAGGATGAGACACTGTTGGCTTTCCGAAATCATGATTCTTGTTACATGGAAAGTTCATCTATTGTGCATCCATGTTTTTACAAAACAGATATTTAATTTCTGACATTGAAAGTTTGATTTGGACTGAGATAATGCAAAGAATATTGAAGGCACATGCAATATCGCATTTAAGAAATATTGTGATAGCGAGGTTTGAGAAGATTCATAGTTCAGGATGAGTTAAGATTTTGATAACTGCTGGGAGGATAGATTTAAATAGCGTTTATGTTGAACAACAGTTTGCCATATTGAACAAAAAGATGTCGGAAATGACAGAAGACGCATGGAGTTCAGAAAGCACATTTCTTCTGTAATTTAGCAGTCATGACTTGTTCCTCTCAGATTGCCATGTTTAATCCTTTTCGATTTGATTATTTTCATGTGACTTAAAGTATTTTCTTTTCTTGCTGTTCTTATAATCAGACGCAGTAATCAAACAAAACAACATAACCATTGAACCCGTTAGATGCACTTCATGATGACGATGAAAACTAAGCCTCAAGCATACTTAAACATTTTCAAGGTTCAAATAATAGTTTTTGTTCAATCAAACCGGAAGTCAGGCATTGATAAGACAGCTTGTGAGATTATTCTAAAACTTCATACTGGATGTAATACAGGCATTAAGCCGTTGTCTTTACCAAATCTGACACTGAGACTTTTTGAAGTGAATCGTATGTCCATAGGTAAAAACAAGGAAACAAGCTTCAGAGAACTGACTGTTTTCGAAAATAAAATGCAATTAACTGAAGCCAACTGTCAACATAATTTTAAATTGAGTGTTAAAAACTTAAATGCAACAGAATTACTGACAAGCAGGGCATGCATGTGTAGAACTTCAGGAGTTGGGTGAGGTCTTCAAAGCATATTCATACACTGCGTTAAGTGTGTAGAAAGACATGAGGACTTGTGCACATGGGGATGTCGGTGGTGAGATCTTGTGGACAGTCGAAATCACAATAGAGGAGGTCTTGGATGCATTAGAATGTATGAAGTTGGATAAATCTCCTGGTCCTGATCAGACACATTAAAGGACACTGTCAGGGACTGGCTGATATATTTGCATGATTCTGAGTCATGGTTGAGGTCCAGGAAGATAATTCAAGAAAAGCTGCATAGAAAAACCTAAGAACTACAGAATGGTAAACCTAATTTGTGATTGGTACTTTACTTGAGAAGATTCTGACAAAGAGGATATACATGTATTTTTAAAGTCGGGGTTTGATTAGGAGTAGTCATCATGGCTTTGTGTGGACAAACATTCCTCACACTTTGGTTAGAACTCTTTAATGAAGTGACCAGGGAAATTTACGAGGAGAGGGCGGCAAACATGGTCTGTGTGGATTTCAGTACGATCTTTGATAAGCTTCCATATGGTAGAGTGATGAGGAAGATGAGATTGCGTGGAATCGAAGTAAAGCTGGCAGTTGGATGCACAATTCACTTGATGAAGGGGAGCAGAGAGTAATAATAGAAGAATGCTTGTCAGACTGGGGACTTGTGACTAGTGGAGTGCCCGAGGGATCGGCGTTGGTTCCATTCCTATTTGTTATTCGTATCAATGATTTTTATGCTAATGTTCAAGGCATAATGAGTCCGTTTACATGTGACCATAAAATAGGCTTCATTATGGAAAATGAGGATGGTTAACTGAAATTGCAGTAGGATTCCGATATGGTGGGGAAGTGGGCTAGGAAATGGCAAATGGAGTTCAATGTAGATAAGTGTGAGATCTGGCATTTTGGAAAGTCAAATCGAAGTAAGACATTAATGGTAAATGGTAGGGTCTCATGGAGTGTAGTGGTCGAGACTGACATTGGAATTCAGGTGCACAGTTCTCTGAATGTGGAATCTCAGGTACACACGGCACTGAAGAAGGTTTTTGGCATACTGGACTTCATCAGTCAGGCATTGATTATTGAAATTGACAAGTTATATTGCAGTACTACAGGATGGGGGTGAGGACTTACTTGAACTATTGAGTTCAGGTTTGCTCACCTTGTTCGAATAAGGTTTTGTTCACCTTGTTACATCTTCAAAAAGCTCCGATGTCTGTCCAAAAAACACTTTGTCTCTGTTGATCAATACCCCATTAAATGAAACCACTGCTCCTGAGACACTGACAACTTCATGCTTTACAATTGAATAATTATGCAGTATCTTGGGCTTTAAAGTCATTTGTGCCAGCGTGACACATGACTGGCTGCCCGGAAAACTGTTTCCAAAAACAGTCTTGACAGTTCCATCAGTATTCTGATCAAAATAGAAACAATCTTAGATGCATTAAATTCGGGTTACGGATGAGTAAAAAAACACACTTACTGAAGTGCACTGTCGACGAGCACTCTCTTTTCGTAATAAAGTAAAACAAACCAATGGAGAGAAAAGTCAACAGAACACAGGATAAAGTTTCCGTCTGAAACTAAAAAAAAAGTGAATGAGCAGCATTCAGTAACAGCTCTGTTGCAGAACTATATCCTTGGATTGTATTTGTTACGAAAGAAAATAGGATAATGTCTTTAATATTGGAAGATTTTCACAGTAAATAAACAAATATGAAAGGGAAAGACAATTTGATTTGATGTCACGTACAACAGGCTTGACAAACTTTGCTGAAAATGGGAGTTAAATAGAAGAAAGGAAATTTCAGGCAGGTTATGTAAATATCTGTACTGGGGAAGGTGATTAAGTCTATTGTCAAGTAAGTAAAAGCAAAGCATCATCATAAAAACTGCCCCTGTTTGGCAGAGGCAGCATGGGTTCATGATGGGCACGTCATGCCTAAAAAGTCTTGTGAAATTCAATGAAGAATTTACAAACAATACAGACAATGGGGACACAGTGCATGTGGTATACATTGATTTCCAAAACGCGACTGACAAGGTGCCACACAAGAGGCTGCTGCGTAAGATAAGGTTGTACGGCATTACTGTAAAAGTATTACAAGGATAGAGGATTGAATGACGAGCTGTAAGCAAAGAGTGGGGATAAATGATGGTATTCATTCAGTGACTAGTGGAGTGCCTCGTGGATTGGTGTTTGGAACATAATATATTCAAAATATACATATACATGATTTGGAGTTGGGGAAAACGTGCAGTGTGTCAAAGTTTGGTTTGACACTAAGATGAGTTGCAAAGCAATGTGCGCAGATAACTGAGTCTTGCAGAGGAACATGGCGACTTTAAGTGAGTGGGCAAAGGTCCGGCAGACGGAATACAAAGATGTTAAATGTCAAGCCATCCATTTCAGTAGGAATAACAGTAAAAAGGACGATTACTTGAATGGTAAAATGTTGTAGCATGCTGCCATACACAGACACCTGGGGGGTCCTTTTTCAAGAACACCAGAAAGTTGCTCTGAAGATACAACATGTAATTTGGAAGGCAAGTACAATTTTGTCCTTCATTGCTCAAGGAATTTATTTGAAAAGCAGAGGGATTGCGTTGCAGCTGTACAAGTTATCGGTGAGGCCACACCTGGTTTACTGTGTGCGTTCTTGGGCCCCTTATTTGAGAAGGAATGTACTAGAACTGGAGGGTGTGCAGAGGAGATACGTTGGTTTGATTCCGAATTTGAGGGAATTGGTTAATGAGGACAGACTGAGTAGACGGTGACTATATTCATTGGAAATCAGAATGCGGTGGGGGGGGGGGGGGGGGGGGGGGAACTTATAGAAAATTATCCAATTATGAAGGAAATAACGAAAATAGAAGTAGAGAGGATGTATCTACTCGGAGGTGCAACTGTAACAAGAGGACATAGCCTCAAGATTAGAAGGAGAGGATTTTGGACTGAAGTGAGAAGGAACGTCTACACACGGAGGGTTGTGAATCAATGGAATGCCTTGCCTCAGTAAACGTTAATAAAGAAAGATAGATATGCTTTTGAATTATGAAAGAAATTAAGGGATGTGGTCAGAGGGCGGGTAACGGATTTGAGTCCATGAAAAGATCAGCATGATTACATTGAATGATGGAGCAGGCTCAAAGGGCTAGAAAGCCTACTCCTGCTCCTGGTTCTTATGTTCTTATATGTTCTTATGTTGGAATCATTATACCTGATCATTAATTGTGGCTGCACATAGAAAACTTATGATGCTAAAATGTGTCATTTCGTTTCAAGGCCATGAATAGTTTGGACCAGTTTGCTTGAGAACAAAAACATTGTTCTCGGATTTCATTCTGGAGAAATTAATATTTCTGATAAAAGATGGTAATTATTCATCACTTGTTTAATATGAATTAACATGTTCCCAATTAGCACTGTACACGTCCTACATAGACTCCATATGTGCTTGTGTTTAATGTAAAGCTGCACATGGCATCAAGGCTTCAAAATATTTCTTTGTATTAATAATGTATAGATCATGGTACATTGCTGAAATTGCAGTAAATTAATTACTGCTCAGAATGTCGGCATTCACTGAAGCCCTCAAGTGATTTTCTGTAATCCTTAGTATTGTTGCATTTCTGTTATCAGAATAACTATAATCATTAATGTCTTGTCATAGTGTCGAAGCTATTGTTCAGACAATATCGAAACATAAACAGGTTTGTGTAGCCATTAGAAACCAAAAAGAATCAATCTGATCAATTACCAAACCATGCAATAATGAAAAACATGTGAAGATGTTGTAAAGCGGGAGCAGAAGCAGTAGTTGCTAGAAAACCTCAGCAGGCCTGCCAAGATTTGTGCAGAGAAAGCAAAATTATTGTTTTATATCCTATGGCACTTTCTCAGAACTGCTTTGTGGAGGAAAGCTCACTGGACATATATCTACTCTAACCTGTATCATCCGCATAGCGGTGTGTTATATCATTGGTAGTGTTGATATTTTCTGCTGAAAAAAATATCACACTCCGTTAATTATTCAAATCGTGGTTCCGACAGGATCAGGTAAATTTATATCTCATTGCTGTGTTCTTCCAAACATCGATAGCATGTAGATTTCAGCAGATTATTGTTTTGAACATAGGAAACAATCTCGAATTACAGCTGACCTTGTTCAATAAATCGCAATGCGAATTGGGGAAAGATTCTCAAATCGTTGGTGATATATTAAAATAAAATCTTGAACGACTTGAAGCACATTCTTTTTACCAGAATAAATTTCTGCATGCATACTTCAAAATGGGGTCCTCAGATTAACAACAATCAGCTGCATGATCAGTAATATTCGCTTGTTCATTATTCAGCTAGAACACCCAAGGTTTCAATACTTCTTGGCAACATTTCCAGCTCTTGGAATATTATCACATCTGTGGTTCAATGATCATTTTCTGTTTCTTTCGGCATTAAAGTAGCTGAACATTACTTTCCCACAACAAGTCCACTATCCCTCCCAGTAACAATCAATATTTACAAATTCTGTGAGATTTAATTGTATACTGCAGTTATGTACTGCAGTTCAACCCAAATAAGAAGGGAAAGAAGTAACGTGGAGTTCTGCTGACTTTGGCTCCTTTCCTCAAACTCAGGCTATTTTTCCGTTAGTATTCAGTTATGTGCAGGCTCAGGGTAAATATAGGGTAAGCATAATGGGTCTGGGTGGGTCACGCTTCGGAAATTGGGTGTCGACATGTTGGGGCAAATGACGTTTCCAAGCTGCAGGGATTCCAATTCTAAAAAATGTTGCAGTTGCACTTGCCTCCCCTGCTGTTTTCTGTCGCTTCATTCCATGCACATATCGCAATCTGCCTGAAAAAAGTTGGCATATAGATCCATTTTAAATCTTTCCCCTCTCATCCTAAGCATATGCTCTCTACCTTTGGCTTCGTTATTCACCCTGCCCACACTTCTCATAATTTTATGAACTTTTATAAGTCATTCCTGAGCCTACAACTCTCCAGGAAAATAGCCCGAGCTTATTCAGCCTCTCCCTGTGTCACAAACTTCTCTAAGTGACCCCTGAGCCTCCGACTCTGCAGGGAAAATAGCCCGAGCCTGTTCAGTCTATCCTATGGTAACGTCCTTACAAATCTTTTCTGAATCATTTCAAGTTTCACAATATCGTCCCAAACAAGGGGATCAGAATTCAATGCAATATTTCACAAATGGTCTAAACAATGCCCTGTTACAGCCGAAAAATGATATCTCAATTTCTACACTCAATGCACTGGGAAATAAAGGCATGCGTACAAAGCACCTTCTTTGATACCCTGTCTACCTGCGACTCCACTTTAATGAACTATGAACTTGCATACCAAGTTATTTTTGTTTATTGACACTCCATTATAATGACAATACCATGTTTCCTAAACTGAACTAATCCTGTTTGTCTATGTTCAGGCCATAACAATTTACACCTTTCGTATCCATGTACCTGTCGAAAAGTCTATCAGATATTATAATATTACTCGCTGCTGTCACTTCCTCTGGCAGTTAATGTAAGTATCACCCTGTGTGAAAATGGTACCCTCAGGTCTCTTTTAAAAACTACCCCATTCAACTTAAAACCCTTGTATCCTAATTTTGGACGACCCGAGTCTGAGGATAAGACCTTGACTATTCACCTTATCTAACCCCCTCAACGTTTTTCTAAATATCTATTAACTCAACCTCAGCCACCCACTCTCAAGGGCTTATCCGGCTCACCTTATCACTTGAACGGTTCAGTGTCAGTAAAATAATCGTCAATCGTTTCTCGACATTTACAGTTCACTGACATACATAACAGGTCGATCACAATCACATGGAGCAAACCATTTGCGTCCTGCCCAATGTCTAATCACCACCAATGCTTGCACAACCTCCATAACTATCTTCTCAGAACCGGGATATAGGTGTAGTCCGTAAATGTAGTCATGTTCAGACATTTCAGCTTCCCCAGCATCTTCTCCTTCATGATGGCCACTGCACTCAGCTGGGACCCCTGATCTCTTGAATCTTTGGGATGCTACTCGTGTCCTTCGCTATGAAGGTGAAGCATAATATCGATTGTGTTACTCTGCTGTTTCTTTCTTTCTCATTCCTACTTCTCCAGAATAATTTTCCAGTGGACCAATGTGCATTCGTGCCTCTCTTTTATCTTTTGCATATGCATTTTACTTTATCTTATGTCTACCTCTCGTTCTCTCATCTTCATCTTTCTACCCTTGTTGCTTTAATCGCTGTACTCTGCTTATTTTTAGAGACTTAACAAAACATTTAAAGACAAATCTTCACCACACTGTAATTTGTTTTTCCTTTTCTTTTATGCTGTCCCTCACTTCCCTTTTTAGCCACATTAGCCTTAGCCTCATATTAATGTCTTTCTTCATTCTTCAGTGCATCTCCAACTCCCAGGCTAAACTTCTGCCATTGCTGCTCCACCATCTTCCCTTCTAGGCAACAATTATAATTCACTCCTGCAAACTTATAAGTATGCTCCATTTACTCAATTGCAGTACTTTACATTTGAGTCCAGGTTCTCCCTGTCAAATTTTGGGGTGAGTTCTGTCATGTTATGATCACAGTCCTCTGGACGTCACTTCAATGTAAACTCCCTAATCAAGTCTGCCTCACTACACGTCTCAAAAAACAGAACTCTCTGTTTCCTGGTGGATTCCAACACAAACTGCTCCAAAAAGAAATATCATGTAGTCATTTCACAAATGTTTTGTTAAAATTGTTACGAACTCGACATTCATACAACACTTGTGAACACAATGTAGCATGATTATTGTGATAGCCTTTTTCGTAAATGCATTTTCTATGCCCGGATTTAATTTCTTCCTCACATGCAGGTAACTACAAGGCGGCTTGTACATAATTGTCATTAGGTGTTTTGTTTTCCTTTCCGGTTCTTCAGAATTACACATAATCACTCGACACTTTATGACTCTACAAGACTTCTTGCTATCGAGTTAACATAACTTCTTAATAACGAGGTAGCTCTGTCCCCCTGCACACTTATCTTTCCGTTTGGTATTTTCAGTCCATTCAAGCAGAGATACTGCTTTCATTTCGAGTCACATTTCCTGTTTTTCTGCGTGACAAGCTCGTGTTCAGAAAAGCATTTTTACCTTCTTCTGTGGAAACACAATTTTGGCAGTCACGAACCAAATGTCTTGACAAAGCATAGATTTTAGGGCATCAAAAGCTGTCTCTTCAGAGCTCACACATCCTGAAATAATTCTTTAATTCGATTTTCAGTTGTTTTCTTTTCTGAAATAAACTATCAGTACAAGCCATTACTCAAAGACGAGACCCTTCTGTAAAGTCTGTTCCAATATTATGTTGTCGAACTGATTCATCAATCAATTAAGGATGTTTCCAATTGTATAGCCAAAATGCTTGAGGGATGTGTTAGCATGTCACAGATGTTAACTGGGATTCAAGGTATGTAGTTGATTGTGGTATCGTGCATACTGAATCACGTGTAATCTTACGAAACAGTTTGTTACAGATATTAATGTAGCAGAATACAGTTCAACAAATTAGAGAAAGCTTGACATTATCAAATTAATCATAGCATTTTTTCGTAGGATGAAGCGTCATCCCTCCTGACATTTTGTCATTAAGCAAGATAATGCGCAATAATTGTGGTTGCTCCGTACGAGGCAGTAGGACTGCAGTCTGTTCATTTTCCAATGATTTTCAAATGATCAAACCTCATTTTTTTCAAAATTACAAATTATGTCCGTTTATTAATTTTTGCACAAATGAAGCAGGCCCAAACTTTTCAGAACACATTGTTTTTATTCAGATATTGACAAGATGAGAAAGGATCTCAAAATTGCAGGTGAGGATGAATGCAAATCTATTTCCCGATGTCATAGTGGTCTTCCAGATATTTGGATAATGAATCAGCTGCATTGGGATTGAAGGGCACAGACAGTAAACCGGACATCAATATTTAGATGTTGCACAGGAGGCTTTCTTCTATTAAATTTATCATACCCAGTGTATCTAATGTCTTTTTCAATATAAAAATAAAATCACAACCACATATTTTTGACAATCAGGGGCTGGTTCTCGCAACAATTTATGGTTTATTCCCAAGTGCGTATCCTTTGAGTTAAGCATGAATAGGGGTGATTAAACATCTGTGATCATGAAGAGGACTGCATCACATTAGTTAAAAAAGCTACAATCTACCAACAGAAAATTAATCTGCCAAAAAATAACTATAATGGGAGATGGGAATTACTGGTGGAAAAGTTTATTGGTGAAGTTAGCTGGGTAGCTCATTCACAATGCAAATTCATGATAACAGCTCACAGTTTATTCCTATAGCTGCTGAGGGTATTACAAAGAAGCTTCATTCTCAACTCCACCCATCAACTGATGTCCATTCTCTGCAAGGTCTGTCCCAAATAATACACTCGGAACATTATTTCTTTATTTTTTAACCCACCTCTGTGCAAAATATCGCTTTTTGCAGAAGAAAGGCTGCAGAACTGCAAAAAAGGTAAAAAATAAAAACAAATCTATTATACATAACTAAATTTGGAATGAAACTCATTGATAAATTAATATTTTTGAAGAACCTCATATGTGCATTTTATATCGACAATTGTTGTCCATACATTTTAATCTCGAATGAACTGCGTTTATTGGTTTTCTTTTGGAGTTTGTACTGTTTTCAAATTTTTGGATTTCAAATTTGAATTAGTCCTGTTTTAAGATTTCCACACGCTCCCTTGGACCATTATAATTTATGCTTTCAACAATAACAGCAACAAATTGCCTCGTGAACATACGAAATTTTCATTGTAGCAAATGAAAAAAAAAGCAAACTGCTTTATGCTGTGTGAAATTAAGCAAAAGGAATCAATGGTCTCGTGAATAATAAAATATCCAGAACTTTATTTTTATTATATTCTATTTCTGAACAGATATTTATTACTCTTCGACAGTAAAGGAAACTCTTTACATACGAAAAGGGATACAAATGTTTGTAGATCGAATATATGACACAAGTTCATCACTGATGATCCAAGCAAACAGCAAATTCAAGCACAAAAAATACCATCGAAACCTTGCAAATTCTTAGCAATAAATATCCATCAATCATAGTTTTTAGTTTTATTTCAAGATGAGATTTGTTTATTATCAGATCTTACCTGCAAGAAGATATTCTGTGTTTTTTTTAATTATTCCATAACCAGTCTCCCACAATATTTGTTTCTGCTTTCTCTTTTAAAAAACTTGCTCTCTCAGTTCTACACAGTTCAAATTGTATCGAGACATTCCACCTAGCTTTATTAATTGTGCAGCCAGATGTCGCAAAGAGCAATTTATTTCCAACTTCAGCTTTGAATTCCAGCACAATGAGACAGAGATTGTGAACTGTCCCCCCATGATGTCTTGTAAATTCTGAAATGCATGTTTTTTTCAAAAATTATTAATAATTTTCCATTATTGACAAAAATCAATATTGTTGCAAGATCGATGTTTTGTGCCCTGCAAGAGTCAGAATAAAATTGTATTCCCATTTCTGGTAAAGATGATCATCATGTCACAATATATGTTTTCAAATTGCTCAACGCAAAATATGCTTCATAATTAAGAACATGTAGGCAACAACTATAGTAGATTGCGATGGTGAAATAAATGTTGTTTCACAGAGGGGCATTAAATTTAAATATATAATGCAGACCTCCGTATGTAAACAGCTGGTGCAGTATATGCAGTATGTAATTGGATATTGTCTTTTACTTGTGAGCATATGAACTATGGTTGTAGGGAGACCATTTAGACATGACGTTAGGATTCGACTTTGTTTTTCGTTATTTCACAACCCCTCTTCTTTTATCATCATCTCTCTGTCTTGAAAGCCATCTTCTCTGAATTACTGAGCTGCCAGTCTTGCTGTTCTGACAACCAGGTTTCAATTCCTGCAACGGAATGATATTCGCAATTTTAAACTGTTGTCCTTAATACATTTAAATTGCACGTCAGACTTGTTTTATTAAATAAAGTAGTTTTCAATTTTACCAAATGCATATTTGCCTTAAACATTCATAAATAGCAGAGGGAAAGATAGATGTGATTATTGAATGTCAGCCATTAGAGCTCGTGAACATCTTTACAGGCGTTCTTCAGGTAAAAGGACTTGTGCCAATAACATTTAGCTGCTTCATCAATGAGCTTCCGTCCATCATAATGTTAGAAGACAGATATTAGTTGATCATTGCACCGTGCTCATCACCTTTCCAACTTATTGAATTGGCTGAAGCTATCCACGTTCAAATGCGAAAGTACTAGAAAAATATCCAGGATTGTGAGAACAAGACAGAAATTTGCCTTCACGCATGCAATCACAACCTCTAATTAAACGCAAATTACCCACCACACCGTGTCACTCAAGAGGGTTGCCAGCCCTGTATTTCTCACTGCCATATTCTAATCATTACTATTCATTAGAAACTAACTGGACATACTCTATTAATGCACTAGCGAGAAAGAAATTCAAATGATTGGAATAATGCAGGGGTTCCTGACTTCCTGACTCACAAAGCCTGTCGACTGTTTTAAATAAACAAGTCAGGAGTATTATGGATTACTGCCAAATTGCCTGGAAGGCTGCAGCTCCAACGACATTCAAGAACCTTGAAATAGTTGTTACAAATTAACATCCATTGATTAGAATTAAATACACAAGCATCGACTCTACCAGTGACGCTCATTTATATTCTGTTTTCAGATTACAAGACATAACGCAGATATTTGACCAACATGCTTGCAAAACCACGACTGAACCACTTCCGAATTCACAAAGTGCAGCAGAGACATGAAAACAGCACAATCAAGACCATCACCATTCTGAATTGCTAAAAAATTCATTCTTCTTGTATGTTGCAAGGAGTATATCCTGAAATATTCTCCCTGAGACTGTTGTGAATTTTGAAAGCAAAAATGACCCAATGCTTCTCGTTGCCTCCCATTTTAACACACTATCATATTCCTGGCGAACATCTCTCTACCTCGGCTTTGCTGCAATGCTGATTACAAGCTGGCTAAGAACACTTCATTTTCCATTTGGGCATCAGGCAACCTTCTGAACTCACGATATTTTTAGGAATTTGAGTGTTGATGATCTTCTACCTAATCCTCGCACACCAGACTTTGCCATCACATATGCTGTTAAAACAAATAATTCTTTGTCAGCTTACTGATGGTCCCCATGAAAAGTTTCTCATTCTTTCAGATTGACCTGGATCCACTGTTTTGCCTGAGTAACCTTCGGACTCATTTTTGAGCACCATCTCAACTCTTGGTTACTCCTTTCACCTGCCCCACACTTTCCTCAGCATATCTATCATTACTGCTAATTAAAAGCAATTCAGATGAAATGGAAATCTCAATTCCGCTTACTCACCAGGGATATTGTCAGATCTACTTGCTTTTTCCAGCGGTTTTTAGATTGTTTCTCAGTTATTTGGTGAGTGTATAAAAGAGTAAATAAAACACAGCTAAAGAAGAGCGCCCATTAAACACCATAGTCATAAATGCTGCGTGGAGCCAGAGGACGCACAGAGGTTTATAATTGAATTAATCTGCACTTGGTGAGGCAAAGATTAATCAAGATTAGTCAACTTTTTTTTTATGAAGTTGTGCTCATGTCTGACTGGCGTGACTGAAAAAATTGAAGTAGTGGACAGATTTGTAAATGAGTGGAATTGCACTCACTGAATCTTCCTGGAGTTCAGAAAGGGATTTGGTAAAGTTTAACACAGGTTATGGATAGCGAAGGTAAACACCAATGCGATCCAATGAAATTTGACTAAACGGATCGGAATTGGCTGAGTGACAGAAAGCAGTCCTTGATGATTGTGTTATCTTTATGAGACTGAAAGCGTCCGTCAAATTGTGTTCTACAGTAATCAGCGTTGACAATCTTGCTGTTTGAAGTATTTATCTGGAAAACTGTTCTGCAAATTTATGGATAATGTGAAACTTTGTGGCACTGCAAATGCAAGGGAACCTCAATTATCTGGCATTCGATTAACCTATTTTCAGATTATCCAAACAAGACCAAACGTTCTGAAGGCTTGGGAAACTATATTATCCAGCAGTCGATTATCTGGTATTCGATTAACCAAACGAAATACTCCCACCTATGTCGTTCGTTTGAGTTTCCTCTACTATCTTCATATTACAGAGAGGTAAAGACGGATGCACCGAGCGAGATAACCACTGAAAAATGGAAGTCACCTGAAAGAAGTAGGAATTCATGCATTTGGGCGGGGCGAACAAGGCAACGAATGCATGAAAAGTAAATTTTTAAAACAGGACTTCCTGAAGAATATCAGCGAAACCAGAGTACCTGTGGAGAGAAGACACAGATAAAGATTATGTCACTTGGCTGCTCTTCAGAGCTGGAACCTATTAGGAAAACATAGAATGCCTGCTGAAGAGAGAGATTCAGAGTATGGTGTAAAGTAATAATCGGATATTTGGAGTCAGAGCCTCGAGGAGAAAGGCAGGTATGTAGGCAAAGGCATAAAATAAATGATACTGGTAAGCCAGGGAAAATAAAAACGTTCAATGGTAGGTAAAAATGAATTTACTGCCCTGAAAGCAGCCGATGTGATCACATGCCTCTCGATGAAACCCACTGATACCACATGGACAGCAGACGACATGCAGACCAATACAATATGAATCTGAACGTGATAACCAGTACAGACCACAAATTCAGCCACATCCGCAACCAACATCATCACCTACGCTACGCTTTCCACAACGTCCGCCACAACTGCCGCTGTTGCAAGCACGTCTGCCCCACTGATGCCATCACCTGTCACCACCGACACCCCGCAGATCCTTCAGTCACCACCTCTGTCACGCGGACGCCCGTGGTGAGCGTCTAGTCCATAAATGACGTCACCCCTTGTCCATCTACTATAACACACACTCCAGTTACAGTCTCCAGCTTCACTCCCAGCTCCAGCCATACACACAGTCCTAGCTCCCAGCCCAGCCGAGTTTATCCCATCGCCCCAGACTCACTTCACTGAGGAGGAACGATCAGTCATCAGCAAAGACCTGCCCTTAATCCCTCGCTGATCCCAGATTAATGCAATTAAATATGCATTGTGACATCGATTACTTCTTCCGTGCCTCTACCTCCAAGCTTATGTTTCCCATCAAGAATCCCGTCCACATTCCAAGGATGTCTTCGCTCACCTCCAATACACTCCATCAACCTGGACACCCCATGCTGTACTGTCACCCGCCCTTGACCTTCTTACTTCCAACTGGCTGTGGGACATTAAGTGCCTCAACCTGTCCACCCCCTCGCCAACTCCATCTTCTCATCCTTACAACATGGAGCTCTCCACTTCCCCGCTCCAACCCTAAGCTCGTCATCAAACAAGCAGTGATAGTTTGGCGCGTTGAACTCGACACTTTTGATGCCATGTTCCAACTTAAAGAAACTTCCTGCTACCACCACCTCGGTCAGAACTTCACCTCCCATCACCAAACTATCATCCCTCAGACCGTACACAACCTCATCACCTCAGTGGATCTCCCACCCACATGTTCCAACCACATTGCTCAGGAACCCTGGATCATCCAGTTCTACCTCCTACCCATGATCCACAAGCCTGACTACACCGATCCACCCATTATCTCAGCCTGCTACTGCTCAACCGAATTTATCTCCACATACCAAGATCAAGTATAATCACCCAGATACACGAATTCCCTACAGAATTTCGGGATACCACCTACACCCTCCCCCTCCGCCAAGACTTTTATTTCCCTGGCCCGTGATCGCTCATCTTCACCATGGACACGCAGTCCCTATACACAACTAGCCGCCATGACCCGGACCTCCAAGCCTTCCGTTTCTTCCTCTGCAGAGGTCACCACCATTAACCTTCCACGGAAACTATTTTGTTACGCTGAAGTGGTTTTCACACTCAATAATTTCTCCTTCATATCCTCCCACTTCCTTCAGACAAGATTAGTCGCTATTGCCATCCGCATGTGCCCCAGCTATGCCTGTCTCTTTGTCAGCTATGAGGAACAGTCTATCTTCTGCAGGTACACTGGGAACACTCCCAACCTTTTCCTTCGTTACATTAATGACTGCATCGGCGCCACCTCGTGCTCACACGAGGGGGTTGAACAGTTAATCAAATTTACCATCACATTCCACCTGAACCTTAAATTCACCTGGAACATCTCAGACACCTCCCTCTCCCTCCTTAAACTGTCCATCTCCATCAACATTCACCGACTCAACACTGATATTTTCTGCAAACCTACCGACTCGCACAGCAACCTGGGTTACACCAACTCCCACCCTACCATCTGTAAAAATGATATATCTTATTCCCAATTCCTATACATCTGACACTTGTGTTCCAAGGAGGACCAGTTCCACCAGAAAACACATGCCTTGGTCTCTTTCTTTAAAGACTGTATTTTTTCCCTCCCACGTGTTTGATGATAGCCTCCAGCACATCTCATCCGTCCCGCACCTCTACCGTTGAAAACCACCCCTCCAACCTCCACAGAGTCAGAACTCCCCGGTCCTCACATTGCAGCCCACCAACCTCCGTAGACATTGCATCATCCTTCGACATTTCTGCCACCAACAAACGAACCCCACAACCAGAGATATATTTCCCTCCCCACTACATCCACTTTCCATAGAGACCGTTCCTTCCATGATTACCTCGTCAGGTCTACACACTTCCCAACAAACCACCTAAACCTCACTGTTCCTTCCACTGCCACCGGAGGAAATGCAAAACTTGCGCCCACATCTCCCCCTCACCTCCATCCAAGGCATTAAAGGAACCTTCCAAATCCATCAAAGTTTCACCTGCACTTTCACACATTTCATTTATTGTATCCATTATTCCCGATGCAGTCTTCTCTACATTGGGAATAAAGGGCACCTAATCGCAGTATGCTTCAGAGAACATCTCTGTGACACCCGTTCCAACCAACCCCACTGCCCCGTGGCTGAACACTTCAACTTCCCCTCCCATTCGACCGAGGACATGCAGGTCCTGAGCTTCCTCCATCGCCACTCCCTCTCCACCTGACGCCTTGAGGAAGAACAACTCATCTTCTGCCAGGGACCTTCCAAACCCATGGCATCAATGTGGATTTCACAAGTTTCCTCATGTTCCCTCCTGCCACGTTATCCCAGTTCTAAACTTTCAGCTGAGCTCCACTCTCATGATCTGTCCTACCTGGTTATCGACCTTCCCACCTATTCTCTCCACCCTCCCCATCGACCTATCACCATTAACCGCACTTCCATCCATCGATTTCACTCACAGCTAGCTTGGCCTCAATCCCAGGCCCAGCCCCTCAAATTTATCTCTCTACCCCCGAGGTTCACTCGTTCCGTATGAAAGGCTTTTGACCGAAACGTCGATTTTCCTGCTCATCTGATGCAGCCTGACCTGCTGCACTTTTCCAGCACCACACTCTCGACTCAATTCTCCAGCATCTGCAGTCCTCACTTTCGATACTTGATAACAGAACCTGGTTTGGTAAGGGTAAAGGACATGGACAGGTATTCAGTGCTCAATAATACTGAACTACACATTGAACCCTGAAAGTTACAGGGCCGCCATTGGAAGACAAAATACTGTTCTTCCAGCTTGAGTTGCGCCTCAATAGAACCCTGAATCAGACACAAAGAAGAAATATTTACTGGGAAATACGGTGATGTGTAGAAGTTGCTGGCAACTGGCATCTCAGCGTATTTCTGAAAAGTGCATAGCTGTTCCACAAAAAGTTTGCAAAATCGGTATTTCTCTCTACAATGTAGACATTCAGTTCTAAAGAAATTGACATGTACCTGAATAATTAACTCTGTTTTAGGAACAGATAACTTCGGGGTGTGAGTTTGCGGTTCAGCACTTCGTTCTTGGTTGCGGTCATGGCTAATTCCATCCTGGTCTGAACTTCCTTTGCTTGCTCACTTTACATCGCCCTTTGTGTAATTTTCATCAGAAACATAGCTATCGCTTTTCGGAATCTGTTGATTGATTCTGTGTCCAATACACTTTCTAAACTACTGCTGTCAGACCTGTTGAGTTGCTACAGAATTTCTTGTTTTTGCTTTAAAGGAGACCACATTGCGAATGCATTATGAATAGTCACTTCTGAGGAAGAAGCAGGAATCTTGCTTTCCATGTTCTATAACCTCTTATGAATCACGATAGGTAGTCAACTGTTTTAAAAACTAGTTAAAACACAACTCAATGATTTTTCGAGTTTGGTGATCCACCATCCACCAGGAAGTAATCTCTAAAGGGTTTTGGGCTTTTAATGTTACGACTCATTCTTTTACTCTTTAAACACCTGAACCAGCATAAATAACAAAACAACCGTTATTGCAATGGAGTATCAACATAAGTTGATCTGAATCTCCTCCCAACGTCACACTCTCGATTCTGAATCTCCGAGGAAACAACTGCATAATATCCTATCATATTGTACAGTTCACCAGAGCTTTTCGCAGCCTTGCACACTAATTCTCATCAGAACTATATATCTGGGTATGCCGGCTTGATCATGTTTAAGATGGATGATTTGAAAAGCTATGGTTGATCGGGAGATTCAAGGCTCTTTTAATAAAACTCTTCCTGCCAATGATTTTGCAGACAGACTCTCGCTTCCTTCTCAGTTGGTGTCAACATACATAATGTATACGCTGTCAAAAATCTTAAGGAACATGTATTTTGGAAGTAAAATAAGCATTAATATGGGACAGAATAGGTTTGTGCAGTGCTATAGGTGTAGTCTCAGCAACGAATGATAACACTGCATCAAATTGCCTGCAATTTAAGTGAATCCTTCACAAGTAAATGTCTTGAAACACCGAGACATTGGGATAACATACAAAACTGTTGTTAAGAATTCTGTTTGGTGAAAGAGTTATCGTTACAATTTCAATGTGTTTCATCATGGAGTTAATGATTACAGAAAACAAATTATCTAAACAAAGAAATTGGTGATGAATGTCTGTAAGTTCATTTCATTGTGATGTGGAAAGTATTGACATCTCTTCAGGAACAGGTTCAATCATTTCATCTTCTTGTCTAATGTATTGTTTCTTCGCCATTATTGTGCCTCAAACCTGCAGCCATTTGTAGAGAAGATGGTAAGCCGACACAAATCTTTCTGTTTGTCCATGCCTCAATTTTTCATGTTTATTAGAGCAGCTCAGGAATGTAGATATGATGGTTGGTTCAGTTTAAAGTATTCCTGTCGGAACTGAAGATCAATCCAAATAAAAACAATCATTCAATCCTCTACTTGCTATGTGGCGAAGGTGATGAGACCGTTTTTAAATGTATGTTACAATTATGTTATGAAAACTAACACTGAACAGTGAGGTTCATTTTTGGAACATTTATCATAGCACTGCGGCAACTTTGTCGAAATTTTGTTACAAGTACAGCAATGTAAGATCGACAAGGCCTTTTTTAGAAACATAGAAAGACCAACAAACAGAGAGAAGCAATATATGCAGCAATGTTCATTTGCTAACAGAAGTTGGCTCCAACTGGCAAGGTCTGCAATTCTTCACTGAATAATTCTACTGCAATCGTATTGAATTAATTAACTAATATAAACTTGAAATACATTCAAAACATTTCCAATGATGTTTTTAATAAAACTTAGGTTCATCTAACACTCAATAGCTACAAAACTACAGCTAATGGGCGTGAATCCTGAAAAGAAAATAACAGTTGAAATGAAGTGTCAGATGGAAAAGTTGCAACCCATCATCATCCGTAGCAGTACATTGCATTAAAATGACAAATGAATAGGTTTTGAGTACATTTGCTGACATCAACGCACAGTGGTGTTCATATGTGAGGCACATCTGTTATTTGCGAGGAAAATATTTTCATAGTCATTGGTTCTTCAAAATTGAATCCAGAATTGTGTGCACTTTTTTGCAGAAACAATTAAGATTGGACTGCAAAATGTGAACAAAACTATGCTCCTCTGTCTATTTGCTATTTCCTAACTGTTTTATACCATACATTTTGATGAAATAGCAAACGTGACAAAGCCTAAGTTAAAGCCGACCTAAAAATCTCTCATGTCCTAAAATATGCCAACGAGTTGCAAGTATTTGACAACTCAATCCTCCACTCAAACGTATTCATGGAGATTTTCACACTAAACTTATCGATCTACATACCTGAAACGATGGTCCTTCATCCACAGCAATATTTTGCATGTCTTGCAATGTTAGGGTGTATTTGGAAGCAATCATGCAACGACTATATTTTGCCGAAATTGTAATGTAAAATGTTATCTCTTGTTTTACTATCATTTGTCAATATTTCAGATCTGCGAATGCTCGAACTAGCTTATGGTACGATTTTGTTCTAATTATTCCAGTTTATATTCAAATCAAGTTCTTGTTGTCAATGAGTACTAATACTCAGCTGTTTTGGTAGACAGCAGCTTACTAGTCTCCCAAAATGCTTGAGAAAAAAATGAAGACATTCCAAAGAATAATGTGCAAGGAGCATTTCACAGCCAGATTACCATTAATTTGTATCTGCACATAGACTGACTGTCAGAGAAGTCATTTATTTATTTTAGGAACATACATTCACTCGTCAAGACTGCGAATCAAATAAGACAGCTAAGTGGACAGACCTTGCTCACATTCTATCCATTGGGCTTGATTACAGCTTTTTAGTGAATAGATGCCTGTTGATGAAAGTCTATAGTGTAATATTGTAATCAAAGCAGCATTCAAATATAAGAACTTGAATATAGCACGAAACTGACTAAAACATAATTCATTCTCATGTAATGTGGCCAGTTAAATCGGAGACAGTTCACATGTCTAAATGAGACACGTTTGTGAGAATTGGTTGATTATTTTTAATAATCCCTGAAAACCATTCTTGTTCACTCGTTTAGTGCATTTTGACTCGTGCTAAATTCTGAGAATCACAACTTAGAATGATATGGATGACGGATATATTTTGAAAGTAAATTTATGAGATTCGAGTAAGAAAAAGTGTAACTTATGCATTTGCTTGCGAGACAAAAACATACCCACTTTGGTAAAACTCTCAGGAAAATGATCTTGAGAAAATCTGTGCAATGAAACAAATTTATAGAAAAAAATATTGACTGGTTTGATCATGACAAACAAGAACACCGAGATTCAAAACAATTGGCAAAAGGTCAATTCAGGCGAAATTGGTTTTGTTTGCTTTAACAAAAGATCATTTGTGATGTAGTTTTAAGTTTGAAGCTACATGGTAATTACTTTACAGAGGCAATGGTATTTACAGAACAAAAAATAAACAAACGGGTATGTTGAGGCATACACAGTGTTAAATTATATGGATATTTTATGAAACATGTAGGGGTACGATGAAACCATCTTCCTGCTGCCTGGCAGCGACAGGGAGGTGATCCAAGCCTCCGGCAACTGGCTGCATTGAATCTATGCATTCTACGTAAGTGTGTGTAGGGTTAATTTGCATGTCCTGCTTTCCTTCTCCAGTCGAAAGATGCACAATTTACGTGGATTGGCCGTGCTAAATTGCCCACAGTGACCAGTGATGTGCAGGCGAAGTGGAAGAGCAATGTAAAATGCAGGATTACAGGCATTAGATATTGGATGGGTCTCACTGGGATGCTCTTTCGAGCATCAGTATGGATTTGATGAGCCGAATGACATGCTTTCCCACTGTAGGGAGTCTGATTTTTGTTTTAATATTAATGAGTGGACATGTTTGAGGGAGAACTTTATTGCTGGAACAGCACAGCAGGTCAGGCAGCATCCAGGGAACAGGAGATTCGACGTTTCGGGCACAGGCCCTTCTTCAGGAATGAGCAGAGAGTGTTCAGCAGGAGAAGATAAAAGGTAGGGAGGAGGGACTTGGAGGAGGGGCGTTGGAAATGTGATAGGTGGAAAGAGGTATGACCTGGGGTGTGCAGTGAGAGAGGGACTCACTGAAATCTTTGTAGAGAGAGGCAGAGAGCTTCTTCAAGGAAGGCATCCTTGTAAGAGGATTCGCAGTAGGTTGAAATCTTCGAGGAGAAAGTGAGGTCTGCAGATGCTGGAGATCAAAGCTGAAACTTTATTGCTGATTCGCAGTAGGTTGACAAGGCTTACAAGGCTTACAAGGATGCCTTCCTTGAAGAAGCTCTCTGCCTCTCTCTACAAAGATTTCAGTGAGTCCCTCTCTCACTGCACACCCCAGGTCATACCTCTTTCCACCTATCACATTTCCAACGCCCCTCCTCCAAGTCCCTCCTCCCTACCTTTTATCTTCTCCTGCTGAACACTCTCTGCTCATTCCTGAAGAAGGGCCTGTGCCCGAAACGTCGAATCTCCTGTTCCCTGGATGCTGCCTGACCTGCTGTCTTGTTCCAGCAATAAAGTTTCAGCTTTGATCTCCAGCATCTGCAGACCTCACTGTCTCCTCCATGTTTGAGGGAGAAAATCACTTCTGTTTTCAGAGAATCAAATGTTCGGAAATGTTGATACAACAGCACAAATAAATCCATGTGATGTTTCTCTACTGACAATATTTTGTTTTCTTTTTTCTTCAATACTCTGTTATGATGTTATTGTGCAAAGTAGTTTCCGAACAGAATGAATGCGATATTGATATCTATCAGTCAGGATAACAGTTATCTCTCATCTCTGATTCAACAAAATCTGGATGCTCATGTCCCAAGTGCTATGGTCAATCTTTGGTTCACAGTGAACAAAAGTAATGAATTGTATTGGAACAGTCCTGTCAATCTTTAACTGCAAACTCTCCACTTCTACTTGGCATAATGTTTCTATTGCTGTAGACTGCAAAAATTTGATAGTCTTTATCAATTGTTCCCTTAAGTCAAAAGTTGGTTTCTGTTGTAAGATAGTTCATAGTTTTTATTTCCTTCGGGTTTTGCTCCTCTATTCCCCCCAACCCCCGTCCGCCACACACACACACACAGTTTTTCCTAAATGATGCACCTCGGTGTGTTAAGGCGTTCTTTCTGTCAACAAGAGTGAAATCGACTCTCCTCTATTACTACTCCATCATAAAACTACTAAAAGCCGCAATGTTAACATTATCTATAGATTACAGTGAGAGCCAATAAGGTGTTAATTCATGCGTTGCAAAATAAAAAAATAAAAACACTTAGCACATGCGAGTTATGAAGTGCACGTCTTCATTCATTTACTTCATAAACATTGTATTGTTCTGAAGAGGTCTGTCTTTTTTTCAGTTTGTTTATTCTACTGCGTTCATTCAACAACAAAAGAAGACACTAGGATATCCATTAATGCCTGTAAATGACAAATGGCTTATCAAAGGAACTTAATGTGACACGTCATGTCTTATCTCCGTTTGTTTTCTGCTTTTCAGAAGTAGAAAAGTGCAAAAAAGCTCACAAGAGTGCAGGTGAATAAGGGGATAATTTTAATTTCTCAATGTGCACATGTACAATCACTTGTTCTAAAGTGCATAAAGTTGTAAACAAAGTGACTAATGACACGCGGGCAAGAGCGATACCCTGATGAACTAATTAAAATATATCTAATTTAGTGTTTCCTTTAACAACAATGTACATCTCATCTATTGTCTATCCATGATTGCTCAGAGGAATTTTTAGAATGATACACGTATCTATGAGTCATATGGGAATGACTCCAAACAGGTTTTGCATGTTTCCTTCCTTGAACGACGTTTGTGAACAGTATGGATATCAATCAGTAAGAGAAATCGTCATTTGTTCGCTGTATAATTAATATTTTAATTTATATTAAAAGTAACTTTCATAATCAACTATGGTAGTATTGAAATGGAGTTCTAAAATACGAGTCTAAAAACATATTATCCCAGGCATTGCCTTCCTTCCTTACAAGAAAAATAATTGAACACACATTATCGAGGTTCAACGGGACGGCAATGCTTTAGTATATGAATCATAGAGCTTTCGTAGGCTGGGCAAATAACAGAAATAATTTCAGAGAAACCTAAGTGTCCTGGTCCTAATCCTTTGAAACTATTCTCACGTGTAGGTAGACCAGTTAAGAATGAGTTTAGTGTGATTGCCTTCATTGCACAAAGCTTTTTGTCTAGAAGGTAGGATGCCATTTTTAGGTTGTTCAGTATGATGACAATATCTTTTCTTGAGTCGCCTTGCTATAGGAAGGATATTATTAAGTTGGAAATGGTATAGAAAGATTTATCAGGATATTGGCGGAGTCGATGGTTTCAGGTAGAGAAAAGAATAGTTTGGTACGTTCTTAACTGAAAAAAGCCAAGGAGTCTGCACAACGATCTGAATAATGCTAATAAAGTCATGAGGAGCGTCAAAAAAATCAATAGCAAGGGCGTTTTCGCAAGGGGGATTCAAAATTAGGGTGCATCGTTTTAAGTTGAAAAGACAACGTTACAAAAGTGAGCTGAGGGGCAGCTTTTACACAGCAAGTTGTTCATGTGTGAAATGAACTGCCAGCGGAAATGGTAGATGCGGGTACATTTACAGTGGTGAAGATGTTTAGATAATCACAGGCATAGTAAGCGTTTCTTTTGATATAAGCCAAACTCAGGCGAAATAAAATAGATCAGTTTGGAAACATGGCCACTTTGGACGTGTTGAAATGGAGGATCTGTTTCCATGCTGTTTTCAGGCTCCCTATCTCTATAATCATATTCTACGTTTGGAGTAGAATGCAGGATATATTTGTTTCGTCTTATGTGCCTCTATGTGCCTTTATACTCTCCGTCTCATCAGCGAACAAAGCTGGAATACTGGATACTTGTTGCTGAAAGTTATATCACCAAAAATTGGGAATGTGGCACGAGAAATGACATGCAGATTGTGTTTAACGTATTGATAGATTGGTTGAGCTGAAGGACTGAATGCGTTGGCTTAGCAAACCACTTCATAAGGTAAAATGCATCTAAGTAATCACAAGAATTATAAAATACCTTTATGACAACAAAACATATTCTGACCAATGAACCAGTTAATGGCAATGCCAATTCACCAAGCTCAATCAAAATGCTTAAGACCATTTAATGCTTCCCTACATTGGTAAGGGTGAAGTACATTTCTTAGTAGGCAGATCCGAACAACATGAGATGACCTTTTGGAGATTAAATAAAACCTGAATCAAAAGCATCAGCAATGATTTCTGATTCCATCACGTCCACATGCTGGACAAATAATTGCTATTGTAAATTTGTCACAAATCCCACAATTCTCGAATCATTTCAGGCTTTGTTTACAATACCGTAAAATATCCACACCTAAATGTGTAATTTAAGATTTAAAATGTATAATTAAGCATTTGCAAATGCATACAAATCGATGACGATGTTCAAATAATCCAGCTTCTTCAATATTGTAGTTCACGAAGAGAAAACAGGGATCCTTACGAGGTCAGAAGTACATATGACAGAATGAATCACCACACACTCTTACTAAGTTCAGCAACATTACCGTTGATAAATTTCAGGCAGTCTGATATACTCCACATGATATCAAGAACATGCTAAATTTGCACTGTTCTAAAAGACCTTCTGGTGTGACCAAGACACAAGGAATCTAAATAAGTATTTGTACTTCAGAACATGAAAACGACATTATTTTTCACAAAGATAAATAGCAAGTTTCTGCTTTGCAATTCAGGAGCTTGCCAAGTAGACCCAAAACAAAAAGACAGGAAAATAAAACCAAAGGAATAATGGCACAACCTGCCCACTGTCGATCATCAGTTATATCATGGAGTGGCACGAACACAGAACATAGAACGTTACAGAGCAGTACAGGCATTTTGGACCATGATTTTGTGCCGACCTGGAAAATTAATCTGATGCCCAACTAACCGAAACCATTCGATTAGTATCCATATGTATTCTCAATGCCCATTTAAATGCAGTTTACATCAGTGAGTCTCCGACTGTTACAGGCAGGATTTTCCATGCCCCTAATATCTGAGTGAAGAAACTATCTCTGATATCTAAACTAACTCTATCATCCCTCAATTTAAAGCTATATCTCCTCGCGTTTGCCTTCACTATCAGAGGGAAAAGGCCTTTGCTGTCCACGCTATCTCACGCTCTGATTATCTTATGTATCAATTAATTCACTTCTCAAACTTCTTCTCGCCAATGAAAACAACTTCAATTCCCTCACCCTTTCTTTGCAAAACTTTCCTTCCATACCAGGCAACATCCTAGTAAATCTCATTTAACAGTTTCCAAAGCTTCCACATTCTTGTTATAATGTGGTGACTAGATTTGCATGCTTTACTGCAGGTACGGACTTACCAGTGTATTTAAAGCGAATGCATGACCTCATGGCTCCGAAACTTAATCCCCATTCTAATAAACACCAACACACCTTATGCCTTCTGAACAAGCCTATCTATGTGGAATGCAATTTTCACGGATTAACGCACATGGACACCGGGATCTCTCTGTTCATCTACACTGCCAAGAATTTTACAAATAGACCAGTACTCTGCAATCTTGTTCCTTCTTCCGAAGTGAACAACCTCTCACTCTCCCGCAGGGATTTGCCATTCCTTTGCCCTGCTCTGCAACTGGCTTATGTCCCTCTGAAACTCACAACATGCTTTAGCAATATCTACAACTCTGCATTCCTTAGTGTCATCTGCAAATTTACTAGCCCATTCTTTTACGCCCACCTCCAGATCATATACAAAGATGACAAACAGCAGTGGCCCCAAACATATCCTTGTGTCACACAAATGGTACCTGAGATTCAGGATGAACATTTCCTATCAACCACCACCCTCTGTCTTCTTTCAACTAGCGAATTTCTGATCCAAACTGTTGAATCATCTTCAATCCCGAAACTCCGTATTTTGTGTCATAACTTATAGTGTGGAACCTGATCAAACGCCTTACTGAAGTCCATATACACATCAACCGCCTTACCTTCATCCACATGTTGCCAACTCGAAAAACTCACTAAGGTTAGTGAGCCAAGACCTGCACTTCACAAAAACGGGGTGACTATCCCTCAACAAATTATTTATTTCCAGATGATTATAAATCCTACCTCCTAGAAGCTTTTCCAACACCTTACCCACAACCAAAGTAAGGTTCACTGGCCTATAATTGCCAGGGTTGTTCCAAATCCCCCATCTTAAAGAAGGGAACAAAATGTTCTACCTCCAGCTTTCTGGCACTACCTCTGTCCAGAATGGTAACATACACATCGAAACCAAAGGTTCTGCAAGTTCCTCCGAGGCTTCGCTGAGAATCTGACCCAGGATTCTTATCGATTTTCAGATCTTCTAAAATTGTTAAAACCTCCTCTTTGTAAATCTCAATCCCATCGAACGTTGTCGCCTTTATCTTCATATTCACACGAATATTGCCACTTTCAAATGTGAATACTGATGAAAAGTACACAATAGGCGCTTCCCAATTTCCTCAGGATTCACACACAACTTTCCACTACTATCTTTGATTGGCGGTCATCCTACTTTCGTCATGCTTTTATTGCCGCTATGCCTACAGAAGGCCTTAGAGTTTTCTTTGCTCCTATTCGCCAGCAACTCCTCATTTTTCCTCCTCGTTCATCTATTTTCTGTCTTTAGATATTTCTGGCTAACTTATGACTTCAAGCCTTCTAACTGAGCCATCACCCCTGACTCTTATACAAACCTTCACTTTCCTCTTAAAAGAGCTTCAACCTCTTTCATAAACCATGGCTCCCTGTCTCGACAACTATCTCCTGCTTGATTAGTATATAGTTATCAAGGAGCCGCAGTAACTGTTCGTTGAATAAGCTCCACATTTCAAGAATGTCCATTCCCTGCAGTTTCCTGCCGCATTCTATGCATCCTAAAGCTTGCCTAATTGCGTAATAATTGTCTTTCCCCCAGTTATACCTCTTTCTCTGAGGCATATACCTATCTTTGCCCACTGGTATTGTAAACATAACCGAATTAATGTCACCATAGCCAAAGTGCTCACCGATATCCAAATGTAACACCTGCCCGGTTTCATTATCCAGTATCAAATCTAATTTGGCCACCCCACTTGTTGGCCTGTCAACATATTGTGTCATAAAACCCTTCTGCACACATTCAACAAAAGTCGAAGGGTCAAATCTACTTGAACTATCCTATTCCCAATTAGCAAATATTGGGGAAGTTAAAGTCCCCCATAACAATTACCCTGTTACTCTCGCTTCTGTTGAGATCATCTTTGCTATCATTTCGCCTGCATCCCTCGAATAATTCGGAGGCCTATAGAAAATTCCTAACAGGGTGATGTCTCCTTTTCTGTCTCTATCCTCAGCCCAAACTACCTCAGTGGATAGGTCCTCAAACGTTATCTCTTTAATCATCTTTACTGGTCTTGCTGAAATATGGGAATCCCGGAATCTGGAACAACCATTCACGTCAATCCTATAGCGAGATCTCACAAATGACCACAAAATCTAAATCCCAGATAATAACACATGCTGCAAGTTCATCCACCTTATTGCAGATTCAAAATCACATTAAAATACACACTTTTCAAACCAACATCCTGATTGCCGCTGCCCTCGCCCGATCTCGTAAACCTATCCCTGACCTCACAACCCTCAACCTTCCATACACTGGAACGATAATTGAGGTTCCCAACACCCTGCAGCATTAACTTTAACTTCACAATTTTAATACATTGTCTGAGCTGAGATGTCACTTTCTTACTTGTAAAAAAAATAAGCTATATCGAGAACGTGATTTAAAAGAACTTCTCAGATTTGCATATTAATGATCCGAAACCAGAAACACATTTTAAAAGATGAAACACGTAACAGCAATCTAGATTTGGTTAAAGTATCATTTCAGTTGCATGACACTGTAATCTGTTGCTATAAATTCTGTATTTTATGGCACTGCTCCACAGCTATCTGATGAAAGAACAGCGCTCCTAAAGCTAGTGGGTCCAAGTAAATCTGTCGGACTCTTGACTTGTGAGAAGAGGGAAGTAGATTTTTGTGCACAATACCATGTACCTGCTACCCTTAATGCAACGTAAAATGCTAACATGAATATATGTCAGTATCTATTCACGTCTATTGAGATTTTTAAAAAATGAAATTCGGACGCCAAAAGAAATGTGCTTGATCTGATTTCCAGTGCATTACAGAGATTAATGAAGACACAACATCAGAGCATAACAACAAGAATTCGTGATAGCCAAAATTGTAGACCCAGAAAACACACCCGCATCCTTTGGATGAAGAATCATAATTTAAAGTACTGTTTCGTCCAACAAAAGACATGGAAAAGTATTAACGTTGTTCCAATTAATCTGTTAAGACACTGGCTTGTTTTTCTGAACGTAAATACTTTGGCGAATCATTTTATGCAACACAAACGTGACAGGAATCAAGATAGGAATCAAGGTGTGCAACTACAAAGAAGTCACACAATTTATTTTAAGTTCGTGTTACACTGGAATGCCTTGAATGTCATGCCATTTCCTTTTTGCCTGCCAAATAATATTACTTAGCGTATTGCAAGGAATTAAATAAATGGCACTTTGAAGTTATTGAGCAAAAGCATTGAAAACAATGGAGCACTTTCAACGAGCAAATTGTTTATACGGCGTGTCATTGCTTCAAGCAATTAAGCAAAAACGTGGTCTACCAACTGGTGCTGACCCAACGAAAATTAGACTCAAAACTCTAAACTAACGTCGCACTTGTTTTCGCACTCCATGTGATGTGAATTATATCAGATTTTGTGTCCGTTAAAAAAAACTTTAACTTCATACTTCTTCTTGACAGTAAATAGACATGAGTCATGTGAATGACATACATACTTCATTGGGTGCACAATTGTTGATTTTGTCCTGCGAAAAGAACATTAGTAAATTCACAGGAAATTTAGCTATGGTGGATTAAATAGTAAACTGCTAATCGATTGATTTTAAAAACATTGTGTCCAACTTATAATTATTTGGCTGCTTCCAGTGGCATTACATTTTATGAGTTTGTGATAATATGTTTTACAGATGATTTGAAGAGGAAAAGTGATGGTGAGCAATATCAATGGGTATTTTACACGGAATGAACCATTGTTACATATGTAATGAACAGTAAAATTTAAAACATATAATGCACATTTGCTTCTGATAAACGCTGTTGTAAGTAATATACGTTCGTGCAGTTTCCATATGTCATTTTTTTAAAAGTCAAAAAGTAATTAATCCATCCTCAATAAACTTCGTCAGAATGATTAGATTAGATTACTTACAGTGTGGAAACAGGCCCTTCGGCCCAACAAGTCCACACCGACCCGCCGAGGCATAACCCACCGAAACCCATTCTCCTACCTTTACCCCTTCACCTAACACTACGGGCAAATTAGCATGGCCAATTTATCTAACCTGCACATTTTTGATTGTGGGATGAAACCGGAGCACCCGGAGGAAATCCACGCAGACACGGGGAGAATGTGCAAACTCCACACAGAGAGTCGCCTGAGGCGGGCATTGAACCCGCGAGGCAGCAGTGCTAACCACTGTGCCACCGTGCCGCCCTTGTAAGTCACATGCATTTCGTTTTAGAATGCAAAAATAACTTAATGTTGTCTTATGAGTAACTCACAACGACCATGGGGCTACTACCGGGAAGAAAAATCATTTAGGGCCCAACAAACACGATTCATCGTTTATTTAACTTCAAACCAAAGTTTTGGGTGGGGCAGAAATTGAAATTGTAAGAAACCATATATCCCATCAGTATAAAACTCCGAAATGCATTCTTAATATAAACGTCAATATTGTCAATGTTGCAATGCTCAAAAGAATTTAATATCAATGTTCATGCTGCCAAGTAAATCGAAGTGAAAGTATTCAGTAAGTATTTATTATCTGCAAATTAATAGTCTGACTACCTTATGATGTATGATGATCAATTCGTCTCTGGGTACTTTGCTCATTGCTTTTCAGTCGATACTGAGCATGCTGTCGATTTGATTCATACCTTGTGTTCTGTTACTTTTGCAGTTTCCCACTGAAGCTATTATTTACACCTCTTTTAAATCATTCAGAAATTATCATGTCAACATTAACTTCAATTACACTTATATTTTACCTCACAAATGTCTGGAAACACTACTGTGTGGTATATACGTGGTAAGGTTAAGGATATTTTTTGTTTTCTTCAGGACTGAACAATACGTTTAACTAGGAAGGGAAGAGGTAACTTAAGATTTTCCACATTGAGAAGGAGGATATTAGAAGAAAACACAGGATTTATTCACACATTACGTGAAAATCTCGGAACGAAAATAATTTATAGAACTAGCCCTGTTACATTTGTGTCATTACGAATTTTAAAGAAAAGATTTCGTCAAAGTTGGAGGTCTGAAATAAAATAGAAATTGCTAGTGACTCCAACATTTTTGGTAGGATCTGTAAATTTAGAACTGCTCTAAAAGCAAGTCATATCGCACCCCTGTCTGACAGCATTATATCAGATATGCTTTGGATCATCAGCACTTTTGTTCTTTTCTTTCATTTCGTCTCTGGAATGCAGATGAGCTATGGCCAAACTGGTCGAGGCAAAACAAATTCAAACAATTAAATGGATGATACAATGATAATTGGCTGATAATCGGTTTCACTTCATTGGACACTGGCACAATTACTGGCATAGAAAAGAATCATTCTGACATGGACGAAACCACTTGCAAGTTAGTTTGAGAAGTGTCACAGTAAATCTTGCAATTCTGGCTGTAGAGAAAGATTTAAACTAAACGGAGGGCGCAGAAACTGTTCTTAAAACATAGTCATAGGAACACATGCTGCAAAATAATTTGGCTGCTTTGCAGAGCAGCTGAACTAATAATGTCCAGACAGGGGTGGAAGGGTCAAAACGTACGAGAATAAACAGGAGTAAATGTGACCAAAAATAGAATTCATTGGGCATGAAGAAATACACGCATTATGCATTAAGTAATAATGCAATTAATGCGCAAAATCGCGCTCAATGGCCAATTATCTAAGGATTTAAAGAATATGTTGGCATGAAATACAATAATGAAAACTAAACATTGAGAGATAAGTGCTAGTTCAAAAGCAGATATGGGAATAGCAGTAAGGTGGAATATCTTTGTTTGCATGGGATGGATTAATTGTCATAGTAAGCCATGTTCTTTAATTGCATGATCGCCAATTAAAATGAATAAGAAAAAGACCCGAATGAGACTTTGAAATAAGGATCCAAAAAATGTCAATGCACTCGGAGCCGTAATAAACTACGAGTTAGTGAAGGAATGTAATAAGCTAAGGAATGAATCATGGTTGACATTAATCTTTACGCAGATTGTAAATGAACAATGGAGACTGAAAATTACAGCACATGAACAGGCCATTTAGCCCTCCAAGCTGGCGCCAATAGCGATCGTCTATCTAAACCTCCTGCCTATTTTCCAACAATCTGTATCCCTTTGCTCCATGCCCATTCATGTATCTGCCCAGATACATCTTAGTTGACATGATTGTGCCCCCTCTACCACCTCCGCTGACGAATTCCAGGCACCCATCATCATCTGTGCAAATAACTTTCCATGCACGTTTCCCTTAAACTCACTTTTAACTCGTGACCTCCAGAAGTTATGCACCCCCCCCCCCCCCCCCAAGACCCACTTTGGGAAAAATCATCTTGCTATCCACCTGTCTATATCTTTCATGATTCTGCAGACCTCAATTAGATCGCCCCTCCACCTTTGCTTTTCTAATGTTTATAATTCTAATCTACTCAAACTCTCTTCATAGCAAGTGGACTCCAAACCGCTCAATGTCCTCGCCATTCTCCTCTGCAACCTCTCCAAAGAATCCCCATCGTTCTGGTAATGTGGCGATTAAAACTGTATGCAGTATTCTAACTGTGGCTGAACCACCATCGTATTCAATTGTAACAAGAGCTGCGAAGTCATGTGCTCTGAACATTGTCGGATGAAGGAAAGCATGCCGTGTGCCCTTATGACAACACCTTCCAAATGAGTTGTCATCTTTAATTTGAAATGGACCTGAATACCGAGATCTCATTGCCTATCAATTTTCCATTTTCCATTTAGTTTAGAATTCTCTCCAGAAGTGGATCTTCCAAGGTGCATTAGCTCGCTTTTACATGTATTGAACGCCATCAGACATTTCTCCACCCACCTCTTAAATATATATGTGTTCTGCTGCATCCTCTGACAGAACCTTTCACTTTTTGCTTTTCCACCAATCTTCGTCTAATCTTTCAACTTGCTAACCAGACTATCTAAACCTTCCTTCAGATCATTTATGTATATCACAAAGAGCAGTCGCTGCAGCAATGAACTTGTGGAACACCGTTAGTCACCATTTTGTCTCTGACCAGCCGTTTCTCTATCCATCTAGTTAGTACAGTCTGGACCCAATGCGTCTTCACTTTATCCATCAAACTACCATGAAGAAGCATTTCATACGCCTTACTGATGTCAAAGTATATGACATCTGGAGCACTATTCTCATTCATCAACTTTGTGACTTCTTCAAAGAAATTTATTAATTTGGTAAGACATAACCTTCCCTGCAGAAAATCATGCTGACTACCATTGACATTCCCATTTTATTCCAAACGTAAATACATCTTATCCCTCAGTATCTTCTCCAGTAGCTTCCCGACCTTTGACGTCAGGCTCACCATTCTATAATAACGTGGGTTATAGTTACTACACTTCTTAAAGAAGGGGGCTGCATTAGCAAATTTCCAGTTGTCTAGGGCCTCTTCCGTGTTCAAGGAAGCTGCAAAGATATTTGTTAAGGCTCCCGTTTTTTCCCATCTCGCTTCTCTTAGTAGGCTGCGATAAATCCTATTCGGACCTAGGAATCTGAACTCCTTAATGCCTTTTTGAATGCCTAACACTTCCTCCATCGTTATTCCAACTTGACATGGAGAAAAAAAAATCTATCACGAATCTCACCATTCGTCATGTTCCTCTAGTCCCTGAATACGGACTGAATGTACTTCTTAAGAATCGCATCTATTTTCTATGACTCCACGCATAACTTATTTACTTTGGCATTGAGTGGGCTACCTCTTTCTCGAGTTACGCTCTTCCTCTTTAGGTATGGATAAAAGGCTTTGGGATTTTCCGTAGCCCTGTTTGCTAAAAGTATTCCATGACCCCTGTTAACCCTTCTAATTTATTAAAATCATAATAACAAAAGGTAGTGAAGAGTAATAATTAATACTTTGCATTCACATCAGGCAGTTTAATTTAACAGTAGTTTGTGAATCCAACCAAGAAGCATACGATCAAGAGTCTTTAACAGGGGAGGGGGGAGGAGAGTAAATGTCCTCAGATTAAAGGAACCATTGAGCAACAGTGAAAGTAAAATTGTACAACTTAACAGTTTGAGAGTGAGAAATCTGGAATGAAATCTCAATTAACTGTACCTTAAGATGGATTAAAAAATAATTGGTTAGCCTGAACATTAATATCAAATGAACTATTCATTAAGAATGATTTATTTTAAGAAAACTAAACACAAGAAAACTTAAAAATAAGAACAATTCCATCTCTCTATTCAGCTGAGAATAGTTAAACAGGAGAGTTAACAGCAATAGAAGTTGTGTCAGGCAATAGCAATAGCGCCATCTTCAACACCATAATCTCCCTTGACGGACTAATTTCAAAACTCCAAGACCGAGGTTTTTGCTCTGCCCTCTGCTACTGGATCCTCAGCTTCTTCAACCACAGTGAATATAAACAGTTCCCCCGCCACGATAATCTTCAACACTTGAACCCCGCAAGAATCCTTTCTCAGCCATCTCCTCTGCTCCCTGCGCACCCACAAGAGTGTAGCAATCTTCCATAAGAATGTCATGTCCAAGGGACCTGACGAGAATACAGTTGTTGAACGGATGACAGACAATGATGCATCAGTATACAGAAAGGAGATAAATTGCTTAGTGTCGTGGTGTAATGATAACAACCTCTCTCTCCATTTTGGCAATCAAAAGAAGTGGTCATTGCCTTCAGAATGTAGGGCACAGGTAACACCCGAGCTAGATAGATGAACATGAGGTCGAGAGGGTGAAGATCGTCAAGTTCCAGGAGTGACTTGAACCAGCAATATTTTCTGGACTTCCAACGTAATTGCAACCGTCAAAAAGACAAAATAAAACCTCTACTTCCTCAGCATGCACACAAGGACTATCATCTACTTTTACCGACGCAGCATACTTACTTATTATGCGGTTATATTCCATCCAGCTGCATAATGGCCTGGTACAGCAACTACTTTGCTCAGGATAGTAAACAACGTTGGGAAAACAACCTTCCATCCATGGCGTCCATTTGCATTTTTTAATGGCGGGAAAAGGCTGCCAAAAATCATCAAAATCTTTCAACGTCATCCAACTTTCAACACATCAGTAAGGAGATTCGTAGAGAGAGCAAAACAAAACACCAATCTGACAGGTTCTGAAGCAAAATAGCCTCAACTTCAAAAACACAGGAAGAGGCATTCCACTTTTGTTTTCTTTCTTTTTAATCAATTCACGAGTTTGCTGGAACACCATTGCTCTGCCATTGATTAAACAATTAAACGTTTAAGCAGCTGCTCGTCCTACGATTTACAACATATCAGTGTGATTTACCTAAAGTATACTTAGAGCAGCAATTAGCACACATTTTTTCCAGTACACTTCCGAACAGTGCACACCAGTGTCTTATTATCTTCCTATTAAATAAAATTGCATTGTTAACTTCAAACCTCAACATTAAATCACAGCACTAAAAAAAAAACAAAAAACGCACAACAGAAAACAAAAGCTACGTTTCGTCCCTGTACCTTGACTCTGAGGGAGACGTGCAATCTTCCATTTAAAACCTTCGATGAAGTGATTACTTTGCATTTGTTCTGAAAACTTAAAAAGTTCCATTTATCGTTCATTTCAGAACTACAAGATTTTGAAAAGCTCATAGAACAACTTGGTAAGGGCATTTTCATTTTCTGATCAACTATATGACATCATAATGGCCTTTCTGTTTTTCTATCGAAGTTAAAACTATATTATACCTACTGTCCCCTTCGAGGGGGATATGTAGATTATTAAAAAAGGACCTTGATTAAATGGTGATACTATTTTCAAGTCAGGATAGGACAGTAATTGAAGACGATATAACTGTTTTCTTTTCCTCTACCTTTTGTGCCGAAATTTATCAGCTGCCTTCGTCCCGTGGTTCAAGCAGGGATCCAATTTATACATTACTCTCTCAGACGTTTGAATGAAGAGTTGCAATGTAATTTTAAAGTAATACCGCTGCTGCTGTCAATATGTTTGTTATGGAGGGATTTCTTAACGTTAAATTAGCTCGGGCCACAATCTAGTACGCCACAATCTTCGACCGACTTTGGCTCCAGTCCACGGTCGCTCCTACCTCCTTTCTGAAACTCTCACTATAGTCATTGGAATTGCAAATGCCTAGTCAAAGCGAGAAGGTCAACTGCCAATGGCGTGCAGATGGAACGCCCTTGATGAGTAGTCAGCAGTTGAATTTCGAGGCAGAAATCTGTCAGAATATGATTTGGTTGTGCACCTGCTGTATTTAATTCGCTAACTTTGCTTCCTTTTTGTTCATTGTTAAACTCAATGTGTAGATGTTTGGGCAATCAACTCAACAAACACAGTTAGCTGGCAGGACAGGATAATTATAATCCCCCACAATGTCCAATATCATTGGCACGTGTTTGTTTAAATGTTGCTACCTGCATATTTGTCCAAACCTGAATGTTTTCAATTTGCTGCAAATTGATATGGAATCTTTCAATAGATGAATTGGTGCAAATTATGCTGACACTACGCAATTATTGGAATTGTGCATTGAATTGCTGCAGTGCAGAAGGAGATATTTCAGATTTTTCGAGTCTCACTGACGCTGCGAATACTTCCCATTATGTTTGCTCGGGATTCACGATACTGCTTTAATATATATAAAAAAGTAGATTTGATCTTCAGAATAGTCGTTTTCTTTTCTCAATAAATTTCAGTGAATATATCTGTGTTTGGACAAAGTCTGCACGAACCCAGAAAAACAATGGATCTGATTGAAACAGATGTTGGTGTTAAATGCTTTATATTAGCGTGAGCACTACACATTGTACCGAGTGACAACTTTCATTAAATTATTGACAATTGAGAGTAGATTGCTGCTGCTGAAACCGGCATCTTTTGACGTTCCCCGTATTTCATAGAAAGTACAATTTCAGTCATCACAAAACCCTGCAAATTAGGACATGATTGAGAAACAAAGTATGTTGCTCTAGGTTCATTGAAGCTGCGTTTTTCGGGTAGATATATAGTGTGTGGAAAGATGTGGAAAGTTTAAGCAGGGTGGAAAACATTTGTCAGATTTAACACTGATTCGTTCGAATTTGACTGTTTTTAATGTCTTGATTAGTCTTGTCAGCATACCAAGAAAGTCGTTAGTTCCTATTTTCATTGCCTCTAGCTGTAGGTGAATTATATAACAAATGCATAGCTGAATTCTCATATCGTATTTTGAGAGTTTTTTAAAATTGTTTTCTGAAGAGGTTCAGTCGTAAACTACCTTTCACAGAAATAATTGGGTGTCAGATCTTGAGTTAAGTCGAGTTTCGGTAAATATGAATGGACATGCGACAGGTTTATGAGTGGCAGATTGGAAATTGAATAGAAGAATAACTTCGGGTTATACATGAGTTAACGTTTTGTGCTACGCTTCTTTTCTATTGCAAAATCATGTTTCTAAGCAAATATTCATTTGTTGGATTTTGTCTTTGGGTTTTCCTTTTTCAGTATTCAACTAAATAATTGATTTGTGAAGGGAAGACTACTTTATTTATGCACGTTATTTCTATAGGAAATAAGTTGTGTCCAACAGATCAAGGTAAGTAAAAAACAATGTTTTTTTTTCCACTCAAATTATCATGAAATAATTGTCATCAGAGATATGCACAACATAATAATAGTTGGGCCATCTCGAAATATCTATCTTTGATTTTGTTAAGGGTAAAATTAAAATTCAAAACTGCAAACAAAAAAGAAAATGAGAAAGTGATTCCTTCGTATAAAATATATTGGAAACAAAGAGAAATGAGTAAATATCAAACAAAACAATTGAGAAAAAAAAACAAGCAAAGGATAATATGGTTCCAATAGAATGGTGCAAGAGTAAATTTTAGGGGGAAAAAACAAAGGGAATGGCAGATGCAGGTTGCCTTTAGACCCTAAATATGTTGACTGTGAGCATGCTTTCCATTCAATTTCAAACCAACGCCAAGATGAGAATGTTAAGCCTTTATTGATGTAACTTAATTGGCACAGCATTTGCTGTATCTGCATCGTGCACATTCAGATTAATCCTTCACACTTATTCCCAGACAAATTTCAATGTATTTTAATGACGGTTTCAGTTCATTTTGATGTTTCTGTAGAAGGCCATAATACTATATATAAATTTTTGAGAACGCCTTCACTGGCTTCTCTCATTTATGTACCATCAGGTTCAGAAACATGTGGATTTGTTTCTTCATGCTGAGTTCGAAAAAGTACGACATTCTCCTCTTATTTTCCATCACTATCAGAATACTGATTGAGCATATTCACGTAACATATTCTGTGATGTTTTCTTCCATCTGGTCCTTTGTTTTCTGAAATTCACCTCTCTTAATTGCGTTTCATTTTACTAAGGACGACTAACCTTGCCTTGAAGTGTTCATGTCCTGATGGTATTAGTAACAGTTTACCTTCACTGGGGTAATGACAGCATTTTCATTTCTTCTATTTTCTACGTTATCACATACTTTGCTCGATGAAAAATGTATTTAATCAATTGAGTATAAGGAAATGCCATGGCGTTTTTGCGACGAGTTCAATCTTATGAAGGGCTCCTGCCCAAAACGTCGATTCTCCTGCTCCTCAGATGCTGCATGACCTGCTGTGCTTTTCCAGCACCATATACTCTCAGCATTTGAAAGCAGCACAGCATGTGATGAAAGAAGAAGTAGACAAGAAATCAAAATTTATTATTTTCTCTAGAGGATGTAAAGGTGTTACAACGAGTGGTGTATGAATCTTTAAAAGCAATCTTATGATATTGAAAGAAATTTGAGTGTGGTAAATTAGTTGGTAAGAACGCCACAGAGCAGTAAGCATCAGAGTGTGTCATATGAATATGTGAATTACAATATTTTGACAGCGAAGGAACGCTAGGGAGTCTATGTTAAGAATAAAACTCGCAGTGAAGATACAAACATTGATAAACTTCAATTTGATACTTCTCCAAATATATTGGGTATTGAGGAGGTTCTCAAGTTATGTGATAAATTGAAGAGTTACCTTTCAACGAAAAATCGAATAAATGGCAAAGAGTTGTTAAAAATACATGGAAAGACATATGGGAAAAAAGAACTGGGAAGCGATAACATGATTACATATGATGTCGATATAGGAAATGCTGTTGCAACTAAGCAACATCCTGACAGATTAAAACCTCTTAAATTGGCCTGTGCACAAAAAGAAACAGATATCATGCGTGAAAATTACATAATCTAAGTGTGTTTTAGTAAGTGGAGCTCACCTGTAGTGATGGTGACAAAACCACCTGGCACTGAGCAGACAAGCATTGATTATCTGAAGCTCACGACTTTCACTAATTCGATTATTACCCTATATAAAGGCTAGGTGCATGTACTGAGAATTAGAGGCAAGGAACAAATATTTTTGCACCGGTGGACTCCTTTATCTGAGAAAGGCAAAAACGTCTTTGGTATTTCTGAAACCAAATGGATTTTACTGATTCAAACTTATGCTATTTAATTCATTTCCGGATTTCGCACTAGAAAGATTAGCAGTTGCTGTTTAGTTACGCATAGAAGGATCATTTGGAGCTTTTATGGGAATTGTTTGATTCACCTTAAAAGTTAGGCTTGATGATAAACCTGGTGAAGAGTCAATTTGGAAATGCTCAAGTCACATTTCCAGGCCATATCATTGGAAATGGACAGGTGGCACCACAGGATGTGAAAACAGATATTCTTGGGGAGGTTCTCACGCTTTCGATGAAGAGGGAAACACTAAGATTTCTTGGATAACTTTTTAATAATAAAAAAATCAGTATCATATTTTTAGCGGTGTGGTTGCTCCACGGACTGATCGACTGACTGATACAAGAGAAGTGTGTGTCAGTGCCCAACTCAGAGAACGAAATGGCAAGCAGATGGATAGATCAATTGGGTATTTTTCAAGAAAATTAAATATTCATCAAAGGGCAGTTTCTGGAAGCGTGAAGAATTCCTTAGGTTTGTTTTTAAATTGCAATATTTCAACATTTGTGTTGCCAGTAATATTTCTGAGAAATTGTATATAGTCATTATAACCCACTCTAGATGTTGGAGTGAAAAAGAAATAAACATGTCAGGCAGTTTTGATGGAGTTCATTGTTGCAGGCAACCTAATTCTCAAAATATTTGTGGCAGGAGGAAAGAACGTAATTGCTGATGCATTGTGTCACCTTGGAGGAAGTAAGATGAGAATGTATGTTGGTGGAAAAAAATCTTGAAATGAACTTCTGAATTGAATGTTCACATGGACACATTTAATCTAATGTTTGTGACCTGTGGCATACTAATAGCACAAGACTAAATATTTATAAATGTTGTGGATCTGGCCCGACCCCTTCAAGAGATTCCAAGATTGTAGCACAGACACTAACATTGCTAGTTGTTTTAAGCATGTTTTAATATGGACATTAGAGAAGGGAGGAAGCTGGACAAAGTACTTAATTATAAACAAAACAGTACTTATTTACAATATTACAGAATCAAACAGACAAAGAAACGAAAAGAATACTGATTATCTTAACCTATCTGAAAACCCAACAGATTATACCAAATGAAAGGTGTTGTTCTAAATATTTGCAACAATCCTCAAAAACAGCATTTGACGCAAAACGTAAAATCAAACACAGGTTCTTACAGGAGAAATGTCAGAGAGGGAGGACCAGCATAGGCATGCCTCTTTGCGTCCAGCAGCGTCAGACACGACCTGACTACATTTAATGAATACTCAGACTGCCATAACCAAATTAAACGAGAGAAAAGTTGAGCTGGGAGAAGTGTCTACTCCCTTTTCATTGTCCAGGCGGTTTTAATTTGAAAGCCTGTTGACAGAGACAGTATCGCTAAGCTGCAATCAGCATGGCCCTAAAACCCAGAAATGCCTAGATTTTTTTACATTTGTTTTTGTGAATGGCAGGTTAAGAAAAAGACACAAGGACAACATAACTTTGCTAAAACAGCATCATCATCACATAAATATGAAACTAACTTTGTGTGCTGATCGTTCATTTTATTAAAGGTGGTAAGAGTGATGGCAAAATCGCGTTGTATTCCATGCTTCTTTTTTAAAGCAATATTTTGATACGAAGGTGCCAATTTGTCTCTACCAAGCCAATAAGGTAAACAGAATGGAAGTCCTTCATTTTCCTTTTAAGTTAGATCAGAAACAAATAGTAAGAATGGTTGGACTCAGCTCCTCTGTGAAACATAATTTTACTTTCTCTATCAGATGTTGGGATTTTGATGTTCGCTGTGCAAGCTGTTTTATATCTTCGTCAGCCAGAGGAAGAAACGACAGATACTGCTCTCTCTCTTTCTTATCTCTCTGCCTTTTTTTTTCTTGGTGTTCTGTTGTCCTGGTTTGCGAACACACCACATGTGGGACTATCTGGTTTTACTGAATTTGTCTTTACAGAGATTATGATTAGGAGGTGCTGAAATATCGGAACATCTGCTGGATTACCGATAAACAATTTTTACTCTGTGAAGTTTTTCAATGGAGTTGAGTTATACAAATTATTTTTTCTTTATTTCCCCGTGTGTTATTTCTTAACTCTGTGAAAGAACAGAATGTCCTTTGCTTTAACCTAAGTGGTTGGTATATCAAACTACACCAGAGACATAACACCTTACCATTTATTAAGGTGAAAGTATGGGTTTAGGCTATCTCCTTGGTATAACTGAAAGCTGTTTGTCATTGTCTATAATAAATCGCTCTAAGAGCATCACATTGTTGATCTATTTACAATGCCAATATAACACTGTCAAAGACGCTTCGTTTGATCTTTTTAAACTTTATGTACGTTTAACAAGGTTCTCTACTTAGATTCGTAGAAGAGTGTGCACTTGACATCTCTTCTTAGGCCTCGCCATACTCCACAGATGCCTACTCCGAATAAAATTCAAACACCTCGACCTACCAACTTTGCTTGAAACAACAATATCTGCATGGGTGGTAGCCATTTCATTTAATTGGCCACGATCACAATTTAAATTCAGAATTCTTCCACATCCTTCTCATCGAAACCAGGGAATGCTTGGAAAATATTTAAACAGATTGTCAACAGTCCCTTTGCTGTGGTTGGTTTCTTGTCCTTCACCGCCCTCATCAAGACACCCATATTTCACCTCTCCCACCACGATTTACATCTTTCACTTTTCAGTATAACTTCCGAAATGCATATGTTCGTTCTTTCTCCAATTCTTCCCTATTTTAGTCCCCTTTCTTTCTGTTACAGTAGGCTTTGGTTTTAAATTCTTTGTGTCAGGTTTAGTCTTTCATTTTCTTCTGTCTTCGAACATAACTCGAACTGGTTAATTTCCTTGTTGTATTTGAACTGGTGAAATTGAATTTCAGCCACTTACAGTGACCGCAATCCCGTGTCTGGCAGTTGTTATTGCTTAGCTATTACTGCAATAATCTTTGCTTTCCTCATAGACAGGGGCAAACCCAGCTCCAATTTGTCTGTCAAATCCAAAAGCCTTGTTGTATTAATTGTCTGTAATCTATTCCAATTGACTTCTTCCACCCTCAGGACACACGTAATCACTGAGAGGGCCATTATTATGTTAGGCGCACACTATTTAAAGCAACTGAATGTAACATAATGAAGAATACATTTTTGAGTGAAATAATACCGAGATACAACCTAGTATTAGATACTTTGATCCGAACAAGCACTCCTAAATGTTATGGTCCAGACTGGACACCCTCAAAACAAATCAACGAGATAACCAGGATCCTACATCTTATTTACGTTATAAGCAAATATAAGGGAGAAGTTTCAGATACGAATTGCATGGTTGAACTTACCGACCTTATGCAAAACAATATTACACATCAAATTTTGCAATATTACTACATATTATGGCAAATGCAAATTCCACAAAAAGTTTTCCCTCAATTGTTATCTCCAGTCCAAGAGAAAGGAAAAGATGAAAATATGATTCTTGAATCTAGGACAAAACTTTTTGCAGCAGTAGAGAGAGACAGAGAGAGACCTCAACCAATCTGAAACGATTCCAAAAGAAAACAAATAATTTCAATGACTGAAAACAAATCTAAAGCCTTTGGTCTGTGTGAGCCTCTTCCCACCGACTAATCCTTTTTTTAACATTTTACTTAAAAATGACAAGGGTTTTTTCTATGCGGATACACTTTACCAAATTTCCAATACACTTCTGCAAGAGTAACAGGACAGAACAATCACCTGATGAAGGACCGTCGCTCCGAAAGCTAGTGTGCTTCCAATTAAACCTGTTGGACTATAACCTGGTGTTGTGTGATTTTTAACTTAGGACAGAACAAGTCCGTCTTTAGGCCACATTACATTACAACGTGGTTTTTTGGTTACCATATTTGGGTTGTATCTAAGTCTAACTGATTATCTTTTCAACGGACATCTGTTTGATCCATTAACTTCATTTTGCAAATTTCAAAACCTCTATTCAAACAGACATAATTTTGAAATGCCATGAACTGCTGTTCACAAAACACAGACGATTTCATGCCATTGCCAACACATTGTAAAAGAACCAACGAAACGATTTTTCGAAGGATGAACATTTATGCCAATCGCCCTGTTCATTTTAATTACTTTTTCATCGGTATGTACGATATTTGAAAAGAAAAACGTTGCAGAGAGATTAATGATGTTCCTCTGAAAATTCATATCAACTACAACTCTGCGGAAATAAGAATGTCAAAACTGCAGATTCAACTTAACATGACCAGTAAATGTATCAGTATGGTTTACCACCACTATTAATTAATAATCCATATGATGGAACTGAGAGCATTGTTGCTAAATTTACAAATTCTGCAGAGTCGGCACAGGGGAAGGATGTGCTAAGGAAGCAGGAAGACAACTATCAGATTCGAGCAGAGTATGAAAGTGAGCAGGGAAATTGCAACATATTACAATATGTTTATCTGTAAGTTTATGCACTTTGGCTGGAATACGAGAGGCGTACACCATTTTCTAAAAGGGGAAAGACTTCGTTCATGTTGAACACAAAGGGATACGAGGACAACATTCTCCTATTTATTGAATGCAAGTTCAGCTGCATGAATGGAAGGGAAATGCAAACTTGGCAATCATTTCCAATAGGCAAGAATACAAAGACAGATTTACACTGCTGCACATGTGCCTGGTATATTTTGGGGCGTTTGGGTAAATTAAATGAGGAAGGATATGCTGATATTGGAGAGCACTAAAAAGAGGTTTAGAAAAAAATCCCGAAATTCAAGTTCTTTTCATATGAGGAGTGGTTTATTAATCCGTGTGTGTTCTCGATGGAGTTTCGACAGATAAGCAGAGATCTGATTAAAACATTCAAAACACTAAGAGGTTTGTATTGCATGGACATAAAACAGTTATTTCCACTGGTAACAGTGATTTCAAACCGAGGGTAAAGTCTTCAAACGAAGGTACGAACTTTGTGAACTAAGACGAGAAGTTATTTCAAAAGATAAAACGAGAGCGAAACTGAGAAACTCTTCCCGACATAATAATGTCGACACCACCTCATTAAATGTAAGTATGTTGATATCATGGTAGGCCCGCCTCGATGAACTGAATGGACATTCTTTTTTTTCTACACCTTAAAGATCGTATTTTTTTGTCTGTAATTAGCACCAGAAATTGCGCTTGCAATTATCACAATCCCTCGAAAACCATTCAATTATATCTATAATTCTGTTTTATTGTCAGCACTTTCTCAACCAAAGCTCTGTCTCATGGAACATTTGCTCCTAATTTTAGATCAGCAGTAGTGTCTCCCTTTAATACAAGATTGCAATCAAATGATTGAATTGCATTGGTCAACTATTATGGATCATATGGAATCAGTTCAACACTTGTATGATTTAGTTGTCAAAAGCAGGGCCAATTACTCTTCTTTTGCACATCACTGAACAAATTTTCTCTCAACTTCTGCCGAATTGCTACCAGGCGACATCCTAAGTCATAAGTAGGGAAAATAATTGACCCGTTTTCCAATTGGCTGAAAACAAAATCATAAATTCGGAAAATATTATACCACTGGAAAATGCATTCAGAATGCAATGACTTAGTGGATTTTAAGTAAACGTCGTAGTAATTAACAGTTCCTAACAAAGTGATTACATTTTCTGCACAACAAACCTATCAGAAATTCAGGTTGCTTGATGAAAATCTAACATTATTTTTCTGGTCACTCCTTGTCACCTTTAAAATTGCATTTTGTTTTACTTTCTAAGGATCGAAGACTTATTTTATTTTAAATTCTTTTACAGAATGTGAGATTTCGAAGAAACAAGTTTAATATTCAATCTGCTAATTTTAAGTTGGCGCAAAACTTTGTTTTGTCAGCTGTTTCTACTCCTTCCTATCCCTTGTTTCCAAAACATCTGCTTTAGGAATAATTACCAGTACATGTAAACTTCAATCTTACTGTTCAAACTGGCTATATATCCGATATTGATTAAGATATTTGTTACCTCTACTCAGTCAGTAATTCTAAACTTCTACACTTCCAAATAGGAATGGCAGATGCACTCAAGAAGCTCGGTCAGTACTTGATTTATTTCTAGTATTCAAATGTATGGCAGCTCTGTGCGAAGTTTCAAAGCAAGAGTCAATGTTCACGCTACGTATCAACAGTTGCGAAGAGTCCATGTTTTCGTACACAGACAACGTTCAGATCAGTTTATCAAATGAATTACTGTGCATCTTTTCCTCTTTCCCTGAAAAAAGCTGAACGTTTGTGGAAGGGATATTAATAATATTACGAGTCAGGAAAAAATGTCGCATCACCCAATTGGAATACATTTCACAACTCTTCTGCATGCTTTACAATGATTCTGGAATGTACATTAGTCTTCAATAAATCAAATAAGGAAACGAGGTCAATCTGCTTTTATCAAAATGGTGTTAATATAGCATCAATTTGCATTAGACGTCGTGTGGAAAGTGCATTTTCTTGTTAGTAGACAGGATTTTGGAGAGTAGTGCTTCTCTCTTTTTAATATGATTGTTTACTTGTGAGATCGCTTACTTGTGGACATCGCTTACTGGCCAATATATTTATTTCCCGCCATGAGTTGTACTTGAAGTTCTAACATTGGAGCACTTTTTTTAGATATATACTGTCCGTTTGGACCTCTCCAATTTGCTATTGCAATAGCGAGATTCGACTTAAAAGAGGGGATTTACAACATTGTTCGGGCTTAATATAAGCCTCCACTCTCATCTGTCATAACCTAATGGAAAACAATGTAAAATGTTATTTCAGTTGTGAATTGTCCTTCCATTCACTGCTCAATGTCAATCAGTTTCGTTCTGCCAAGGTGTAACGTGATTAAGTTGTCAAGATTGGGGCTTTTTCTTTAGCTAACACACAATGGCAGAAAGGGTGTGATAGTTTCACACAGCCAGTGGTCGCAGCTGGACGTGAAGTACCACGTGGAGTCATAAGATCAGCTGACATTCACCAAGGGAACACCAATTAGGGAACTTCGTCCGGTTTCTCCAAAGGAGCAGTTCCGAACAGTTTACAACATGAATTCTAATGTGGGTCATGCTCATAAACCCTTGTTTAGCTATAGTCCCAAATTGTTTTTCTGTGAAAGGTCGAGGAAACTACTTATCCTACAATATTTTGGACTATTTAGGTAAATGTAGAATCAGAACAGCAAATAGCAAATCAGTGTGACAAGGTTACTTACTTTCCTTGCACAAATGTATACATTTTCTAAAGGGCCTCAACTTATAAAGAGGAAGATAATGTAACAAATGTTGTTAACACGACATCCAAATAAAACTTTGGTGAGGTTGTAAACAGAGAGGTTACGATTGAAAGAGATAAATAACAGAAACCTAAGTGCAGATAATTCGAACAAGTTCTTCTATCCAAACTTAAAGTGAAGCGTGACAAATGCAGATTGAAACATAAACAGTGAAGATATTGGTATTCTTACTGTCTGTCCAACTCTTTGTCTCTCGCTTTGGGCTGTATTCCGACCTATCATTTACTGCTTACCCCTGTTCCCATCTTATCCTCTGCATATGAGCCAATATTTTCCAGGCTATCATCAGTTCTGAGTGAAGGTCACTGGACCTGAGAAGTTGACTGTCATTTCTCTCACAGATGTGGCCACAATTGAGGAGCTTTTCGAGTAATGACTCGTTTCGTTTTTGCTTAACTGGATCTGCAATTGTTTCTTTTTTTTTGAATTGAGAAAAAGATAATGTCTTATCATCTTAAATGTGAAGCATGTTAAACTATCACTGCGATTCCAACTTAGCTGCAGTCCAGGCCAACGTGTAATTCATGTTTCTATTAAAAAAAAACGAAAAAAGGAGAGAAAATTCGTGTCACTGTTTTGCTCTGCATAGAACTGACCAAAGCACATGCAATAGATAAGATCATATTGTAAAGTTCCACGATCAATTTGGATTGTACAATTGAGAGACAATGACAAAGTCTCTAATGAAGGAGATATAAGAATCATTGTTCCCATTTAATAACATTCTTTTTCGAATATAACACCATTGGCATAATTTTCTTCTGAGCGTGTAAACTCTTTTCAACATGCACGCAATTTATCAGACCACTGGCTGGGAATTGTGCAATATTATAACTTTTTCTAATGCAATAACAGTGTTCTCAGCCCGCAAATCACAGCAAAGTCATTTTGAGCAGCTATTTTCCACTGACACGACGGTATACATTTCAAACAGCATTCAAAATGATTCCAATCTCTGTCACCTTTTCTCTCCAGCATCTTAGAAATTCACTTTCTCCATTGTCTATGTTCAATTGCAGAAGTATGCACCTTACGGAAAGTTGACTCAACTCTTGGTTTTCAAGGCTGCGAATTTTCGAACTGAATATCACGAAGTTTGAACTAATGACTTTCTCTACTTTTTCATGATTACATTTTCTTCGTCATTTCACAAACAAACACACACTGTTCCACACATATACATGCGTATATCTGTCAAGTAGAAGTTTCATGGAAGAAGATAATTAAATTAAGTCAATCCATTGAATCATTGACGAATATTTTATAATTTTCCACTTAACAATTGCGAACTGGACTAATTGTATTCATTAATTCTCAGCTGCATTAGTGGATCAAAGTCGAAATGGTAATTATGTTAACTCAGTGCAGTAATCTTTATGCAAATAAAATTGTTTGTGTGTGTGTGTTTGTGTTTAAATGGCTAACAACAAAATGTGGAATGAATTATGCGCGTGGTTTCCAAGGCCAATTCCAGGTTACAACCGCTCCACAAACTAACAATTTGGAAGACCTGAGGAATGGTTTTGGGTCAATTAAAACCAATTATTTAATTTTGCAAACAGAACAGGCAAAAAAAAAAACAACTGAAGTTTACAAATCAACCCTGGTATTGAATAGAATGAGTACTACCTTCCGAGTCAACTCAAGTTTGCTGTACTTAAATTCAAGGAAATGTGAGCCATTTTGTCCGTTTGACAACTAGTCCATTTTAATGAACCAAGCAATGAACGCAATGAGGATTTCCAATTAAAATTATAGTTATATAATCAGCTGCTCACGGATTGATTGCCTAGTGCAACACTGCTTTCCATTTGTGTCATTGATGTTCACATAACATGAAAGGAGAGGGAAAATTATAGTGAAGTTATAATTAAATACCCTTCAAAACGTAGTGGATGGGAGAGAATGATGGCTCGAAGTGCAGCTCCATTTTAGCATTTCTTTTTTAAGTGCGGCATTTGATTTGCTCGATTCCTTGGAATAGTTTTTAAAAGTTGTTGCATTTCTCTATAAGTGATCAAAACATGCAATTCCTAAAATGGAAGGAAACGAGCATGCAGGAACTTTCGGGAGAGCACGTGGGAGATTACAGAAGGGTCCAGAAAACATTAAAAATGCATTAGTTCGGCTTCACAGCAGATGTATAAGCAGGAAACGTTCACAGCTAGCTGAATGTGTGATTACAAGCATTGCTGAAAATCGGAGTATCGTCCAGAAGAAGAAGTTAGCAATGAAATTGAGAGCTAACATTAAGGAGTCCCCATCATTAGGACTACTCACAATTGGGAGTGTCCGGATTTCATTCATTGGCTCAGTGTTGTTCATAATAGTTATAAAACCTAAAAAAAGTCCTGCTTTTATTTTTCGTAAAGCTATATTTGTGAGCTCGGAATGTGCGTATTTTATCTTTTACTTGTTGTTTCATGAGAAGAAAGTGAGGACTCCAGCTGCTGGCGGTCAGAGTCAAAAACTGTCGTGCTGGAAAACGACAGCCGATGAGACAGCTTCCGAGGAGCAGGAAAGACGACGATTTGAGCTACTTCTTCCTCACGAAGAGCTCATTCCTGAAGAAGAGCTAATGCTCGAAACGTCGACTCTCCTGCTCCTCAGTTTCAGCGTGACCGGTTTTGTTTTTCGAGCACCACACTTCTTTTAACATTCTTGTGATTACTGTTTTCAATCTAAAGTGTTTCTATTACTTTACCGTAGAGCATGTTCTTATAGCAGTAAGGTTGCGCTATTTCTGGGCGCTTAAGATTCATGAGTAGAAATAGCCTTAAATAGAGTGATGTAGTGATCCTGTTCGATGTGGGAGGTAAGGGAGAATTTCTATGTGCCTGATTATTACCTCTGCAGGAAGGGTGTTATGTTGTGAATTTTGTCAGAATACATGAATAGGTTGTAGTGCGATTGAGAGGATATTCGAGACAGAAGCTGGACAGTGTGATGGCTGGCAGCTTATGGAAGGCAGAAACACTGCAGATAAATTCTAGTAGTTATGTTGCTCATAGGAAATGGGGAAAGGTGGTCATACAGTGCAGGACTTTCCTGTGGCTATCCCCATCTCAAACAAGTATGATATTTTGCAAAATATCAGGTTGATGGACTCTCAGGGGAACATTGCACTGACAGCTAGGTTTCTGGAATCAAGAGTGCTGTAATGTCGTGACGGGTATGTCTGGTTCCATGTGAATGATTGCGATGGAGAATCTCGAGTCAGGCGCACAGAACGGCATTTCTGTGTCTGCAGTATGACATCTGAATTGTGTGTTGCCACAGTCAAGGTTGCCTAACAGATGGCGTGCAACATTCTCAAAGGGGAGTTGACAAATAGGAGTTCGTTGTACACGTTCATGCCAATGAACTGTGAAGAGAATGGGATGAGAGTCTGAACATAGTGAGCAACAAAGATAGTTAAAAAGAAAATTCACAAGGACAGGAACGCCGAGATTATTCTCTTTGCACTGTGCTGCAGACAGTAGCAAATGGAGTATAGATCAGATGAATGTGGAGCTGAGAAGGTGTAGTGGGGACAGGTATTGACACTTTTACAATTTTGGATTTTATTCATGTGCAGACGTGACCACTATAATGGAGACGGATAGCAGTTGAGTTGGAAGGAGATTGTTACCTTGGCAGAGAGATCTGCTGGTGCTATTTTGGGCCATAACACGATTAGAAAGGCGATTGGGTGCCAAAGAGAAATTGAAAAAAGAGATAAGCTTGATGATGCTGCAATTGACAAGAGGAGCAAGTCAATTAATCAAGAAAAGCAACAACAAGGCAGAGCATTGCAATGTATTTATTTCATTGCCAGAGACCTGAAAAGTAAGGCAGATGAACTCAGGGCATGATTGAGAACATGAAGTTATGATGCAATAGCTGGTACAGCATTGTATCTCAGAGAGGATAAGGTCTGGATATAGGGTGGGATATTTATCGGAGTAAACACAGTAAATTTAATTGTGTCGGATTAAAAACAAAGAATGAACTTATCACATTCAGCTCCCTCCTCAGCAGGAAATTGAGAAGCAAATTTGTAATGAGATCTCAGATATCTCTCTACATGGTCGGGTAATAACGGCAGGGCATTTTAAACTTTCAAACACAGAACAGGACTGCCATTGCTTTAAAGGATTGGTTGGGGAGGAATTTGTCAAGTGTGTAGAATATGTTTTTTTTTTAAATTCAATATGTGAATGAAAATACCAGAGAAGCAGTAAAACTTGACCTGCTCTTGGAACATAAAGCAGGGTAAGTGAATGAGCTGGCAATGAGGGACACTTGGGCCTAGTGATTAAAGTTCAAATATTTTTAGAATGATTGTGGAAAGAATGTACCTGAACTACAATTTAAAAGTTTAAATTGGACTGAGACTAATTTTGACGGTATTAGGCAAGAACTTTAAAAATTTGATCTTGAGAGGCTATCTGCAGTTAATGAAGCATTTGGAGAACTGGAGGCCTTCCGAAATTAGGCAGTGAAAGGACAAATACTGTATGTTCTCGATAGTGTGAAGAGGAAAGGCGGTATATGTAACAAATGCTCAATAACAAGAGAAATTAAACCTCTGGTCAAGAAAAACACTGAGGCATATGGCAGATATAGATGGCGTGCATCGAGTGAATTCTATAAAAAGTGTAATGGCAATAAGAGTACACGAAAGAGGGAAAACCAAGATTGGAAGAAAGTGGATCGAGGGTAGTTTTGGCAAATAGGATTTAGTAGAATCCCTAGAGACTCGACAAAAAAAGGATAAAAGTGTAATTAGGACAAATATAGAATCCGTTAAAAACCTCTGAGTGTGGATTTGCAGGAGATACTAATGGACTAAACGGGTATTTAGCGTCAGTATTTACTGTGAAGGATATGGAAGCCAGAGAACGTGGAGAAATAAATTGTGATATCTTGAAAAATGTCCATATTGCAGAGGAAGTGGTGCTAGACGTCCTTACACGCATAAAGGTGGAAAAAAACCCGAACCTGATCAATTATATTTCAGACCTTTGAAAGCTAGTGGGGCCATTGCTGGGCCTTTTTTGCAACGTTTAGTTCTACGATAGACTCGGGTGTGGTTCTGGAAGACGAGAGAATTGCTAGTGAGATGTCATTTTCAAAGAAAATTGATTAAAAAATAGGTAGGTTTTCCAAAGACCGGGAGCATGGCATCATGTGGTGGGTATGTCGTTGGAGGAGATGCTGAAACCATGTATTTGGAAAGACAAAAACGGATTAGGAATTGTCAAGAAAGCTTGGTGTGTGCGTAATTGAGCCGAACTAACTTGATTGACGTTTTGAAGAAATGACAAACAACATTAATCAAGCCAGTGTCATTGTCGACATGGAGAACTTCATTAAGGAGTTTACCAAAGTTCTATACTGGTTTGGGAAGGTTTGTAGCTCAGGTTGAGGTGTAGGGTGTAGGCTTGCTCGATGAGCTGCAGGTTTGATATCCAGACGTTTCGTTACCTGGCTAGGTAACATCATCAATGGTGACCTCCAAGTGAAGCGAAGCTGTTGTCTCCTGCTTTCTATTTATATGTTTGTTCTGGATGGGGTTCCAGGTGTTTGTGGTGATGTCATTTCCTGTTCGTTTTCTGAGGGGTTGATAGATGTTATCGAGATCTATGTGTTTGTTTATGGCGTTGTGGTTGGAGTGCCAGGCCTCTAGGAATTCTCTGGCATGTCTTTGCTTAGCCTGTCCCAAGATAGATGTGTTGTCCCAGTCGAAATGGTGGTTTCTTCCTCCATGTGTAGGGATACGAGGGAGAGAGGGTCGTGTCTTTTTGTGGCTAGCTGGTGTTCGTCTATCCTGATGGCTAACTTTCTTCCTGTTTGTCCTACGTAGTGTTTCTGGCAGTCCTTACATGGAATTTTGTAGATGACGTTGGTTTTGTCCATGGGATGTACTGGGTCATTTAAGTTTGTTAGTTTTTGTTTGAGCGTGTTGGTGGGTTTGTGTGCTACTAGGATTCTGAGGAGTCTTACTCGTCTGGCTGTTATTTCTGAAACTTCTTTGATGTATGGTAAGGTGGTAAGGGTTTCTGGCTGTGTTTGGTTTGTTTGTCCTGGTTTGTTCTTGAGGAATCTGCGGACTGCATTTTTTGAGTACCCGTTCTTCTTGAATACGTTGTATAGGTGGTTCTGCTCTGTTTTCCGAAGCTCTTCTGAGCTGCAGATGTGGCTCATTGGAATAGTGTTCTGATATAGCTTCATCTGTGTGTGTTGGGATGGTTGTGGGTGTAGTTAAGTATTTGGTCAGTGTTTGTTGGTTTTCTGTGTATGCAGGTTTGTAGTTCTCTGTTGTCCGTTCTTTCGATTGTAACGTCCCAGAATGCGAGTTTGTTGTTGGTTTCTTCCTCCTTGGTAAACGTTATGCCTGTGAGGGTGTTGTTGATGATGTTAAATTTCTCTCCTGTCTTGTTTCGTTTTGTGATGACAGAGGTGTCATCTACATAGCGGACCCAGATTTTTGGTTTGATGGTTGGTAGGGCTGTTTGTTGTAGTCTTTGCATTACTGCTTCTGCTATGAATCCTGATAGTGGAGATCCCATGGGTGTGCCGTTGGTTTGTTTGTAGATAATGATGTTGAAGGTGAAGTGGGTGGTGAGGCACAGGTCCACTAGCTTCATGATGTTTTCGTTGGTAATGTTATTGATGGTGGTTGGGGTGTGTGTAATGGTCTCTTCTAAAAGTGTGGTAAGTGTTTCCTTTGCCAGGTCAATATTGATGGAGGTGAACAGTGCTGTTACGTCGAATGAGATCATTGTTTCGTCTTCCTCGATTTTGGTGTTTTTAATGATTTTTAGGAATAACTGGGTGGAGTGGATGGAGTGCTTTGACTCTTCCACTAGGGATTTCAATCTTGCGTGCAGTTCTTTGACCAGTTTGTAAGTTGGTGTTCCGGGTTGTGAGACTATCGGTCTGTTGGGGTCTCCTGGTTTATGGATTTTTGGTAGTCCATAGAATCGTGGGGTGTTGGTCATGTCTGATTTCATTTTTTGGAATTCCGTCTTGTTTAATTGTCTGGAATTGTGTAATTTTCTTAGGAGATACGTAATTTTAATTCCCAGTTGTGGGTTAGGCACTAGCGCCACCTGTTGGTAGGTGTTGGTGTCTGTGGGTAGTGCATTGGATTTCTCCATGCAATCCCTTCTGTTCAGGATGACTGTGAGCCAATCTTTGCCTTTAGGTAATGTAATGATGTTTTTGTCTTATGTGAGGTTATCTAGGGCTTTCTTTTCTTGTATGTTCAGTTTGTTTCCTTTCCTCTTTCGGCTCAGAGTAGGTGCAACTGTCTGTCTGATCGTTTTGTGGTTCTGCTCGTTTCTTCCGTGAGTTTGATGTCCTTCAATGTGGTTTCTACCCGGAGTACCAACTTACAGACTGGCCGGAGAACTACACGCAAGACTGAAATACCTAGTAGAAGAGTCACAGCACTCCATCCATTCCACCCAGTATTTCCTAAAAATCATCAAAAACACCAAAATAGCAGAAGACGAAATAATGATCTCATTCGACGTAACAGCACCTCTCAACTCCATCAACATCGACCTGGCAAAGGAAACACCTACCACACTTTGAGAAGAGACCATCACACACTCCAAACACCATTGATCACATTACCAACGAAAACATCACGAAGCTACTGGACCTGTGCCTCAGCAGCCGCTTCACCTTCAATAACATAATCTACAAACAAACCAACGGCACACCCATGGGATCTACGCTATCAGGATTCATGGCAGAAGCGATAAAGCAAAGACTAGAACAAACAGCCCTACCAATCATCAAACCAAAACTCTGGGTCCGCTACGTAGATGACACCTTTGTCATCACAAAACGAAACAAAACAGGAGAGAAATTTAAAATGGTCAACAACACTCTCACAGGCATAACGTTTACCAAGGAGGAAGAAACTGAGAACAAACTCGCATTCTGGGACGTCACAGTCGAAAGAACGGACAATAGAGAACTACAAACCTGCACATAAAGAAAACCAACAAACACTGAACAAATACTTAACTACACCACACAAACGAAGCTATATCAGAACACTATTCCAATGAGCCACATCACACTGCAGCATAGAGGAACTACGAAAAACAGCGGAGAACCACCTATACAATGTATTCAAGAAGAACGGATACTCAAAAAATACAGTCCGCAGATTCCTCAAGAACAAACCAGGACAAGCAGACCAAACACAGCCAGAAACCCTAACCACCTTAGCATACATCAAAGAAGTTTCACAAATGACAGCCAGACTACTAAGACCCCTCAGAATCCTAGTAGCATACAAACCCACCAACACTCTCAAACAAAAACTAACAAACTTAAATGACCCAGTACATCCCATGGACAAAACCAACATCATCTACAAAATTCCATGCAAGGACTGCCAGAAAAACTACAAGGACAAACAAGAAGAAAGTTAGCCACCAGGATACGCGAACACCAGCTCGCCACAAAAAGACACGACCCTCTCTCCCTCGTAGCCCGACACACGGGGGAAGAAAACACGATTTCGACTGGGACAACACATCTATCCTGGGACAGGCTAAGCAAAGACATGCCAGAGAATTCCTAGAGCCCTGGCATTCCAACCACAACGCCACAAACAACACATAATGTAGATACCATCTATCAACCCCTCAGAAAACGAACAGGAAATGACATCACCACAAACCCCAGGAAACCCATCCAGGAGAAACATATAAATAGAAAGCAGGAGACAACAGCGTTGCTTCACTTGGAGGTCGCCATTGATGATGTTCTCTGGCCAGGGAATGAAACGTCTGGATATCAAACCTACAGCCCAGCGAGGACACCTACACCCTAAAGTTGTATACGTATGATTGGTTAACTAGGATATATTAGATGGATTCCAGGAAGAGGAACCATTAATATATAAAATTTGTTTGAATTTGGGAGACAGAGGGTGGAGGTAGACTGTTTTTTTAATTGATTGGAGACCCTTGGCAACGCTGTGGTACAAGGATTGGTGATGGGTTCACAACTTTTTAGCATTCATACCAATGATCTGGACGTAAATATATGATGATTGTTTAGTAGGCTTTCAGACAATACCAAAGTTTTCTGTGTCGAAGGCAGTGTAAAATGTCATCACAGAGTCCAATTTGACCGAGATCAAATGGGACGATGGGCTAAGAAGTGACAGATGGTGTTTAATTTAGGTAGATGCGAGGTATCGCATGTTGGCATTGCAAATCAGGGCAGGAATGAATGGTAGTGTCCTGGTGTCTATTGGCAAACAATGGCACCAAGTAGTACAGTTCCATTGTTCCTTGAAGGTGCAGTCAAAGATAGGTAGTTCAGTGATAAAGGCGTTTAGCTCACACCTTCATTACTGAGTGCATTGATTATCGGAGTTGGGACGTCATGGTGCAGCTTTACAGCTAATTAGTTCGACCACTTTCGGTATATTGTGTTCAGTTCCCTTGCTAATGGAGAGATGTTGCTGAATTTGAAAGGGAGATTTCTGCAACACGGTTGACGCTGGGGTTGGACTCTCGAAGGAATAAGGAGGGACTGAATAATTTAAGGCAATCATGCCTGGCGTGTCAGAAGCTGATGGCTGACCTGTTAGTTATTTATCAAGTCATAAGGGCCCTGGATAGGATAATAGCGAAAGTATTTTAGACCCAATCTAGCTGTCATAGGCTTAATGTGAAGGGAAATATTTAAGGTCGTGACATGCAACTTTACACGCAGAGGGTAATGCATGTATGGAATAAACTGCCAAACTAAGTGGCAGACGCTGATATAGTTAAAATATTAAATGTCATCTGGCTGCATTCCAGAATGCCATGGGTTTCCAGGGAGATGGGCCACATTCTGGCAAATAGGACTAGATTATTTTAGGTTATATGATTATTATGAACAAATTGCTCCAAAGTTCTGATTTCACGCTATGCACCTCTCTGGTTCTTAACATCTGTTATTATTTTAATTCACAAACATTATAGAAGACAAACAAATGAATGCTTTTATTTCCAATATGAATTATCAATACAAAAATGCAGGGTAACATACAGTGCTATCATCAAAATGTCCAACAAAACATGAAGACGTCTTTGAATCTTTCAAAATCGGATGGAATTGTAATCAGGCAACATGGCTAGCTATCGAACTGAATTCCTAACAGATCATGTTTGCAAAGATTCCTACTCAAAAAACAAACAGCATTCTATGCTGGTATCATCTGTTCATTTAATTCAGAACAGCAGGGTAGTTTCCTTCCACAGTTTAGCAGTACTAAATTAGCTTTCCTAAAGTATCAGCCGAGGCCAAATGATGACACAATTTCATCTAATATGTTTTAATTTGAACGATTCATTAATTAACTAATTGTTTCAAAACTGTGTACACCAACCAAAACAGAAATAGCAAACAACATTTTTTTCTTATATTTTTCTCAGAGTTAGAGAAAATGAAGAAAAATCGACTTGACACTGGTAAGAAAGCAGCTTCAGTCAGAGGTGTGTATTTCACATTTGTTCATTACTTATATTACCAAAACTGATGCAAATACTTTCCAGAAATTTCACACTTTGACAAATTCTTTGCACAAGAAGTGTATCAACTTTGTTCATGCAGAACACTTCGGAGCTCAAGTGACCAACTATCTTACCCCGGTTTTCAATTTGATCCTCCTCAGTTTCGTTGGAAAACGATCTCGTACAATAGATTTCCTTGGATATCGATTTATTGTGTAATATTTATTTTCTAATTACCATTATTCCAGCGAACGAATACAACAAATGTCTCCAGAATTCAGCAAATGAGATTTGAGGGGATTTTTTATCCTTACCATCGTTGCTTATGAAATTATTCATCTTATGTTAGATTTTGATGAGCCAACTATCTCAGTCAATAAATATTAAATGAAATCTTCCAACGAATCACCAAGCAAGGATGCATTGTGTTAATTATTCAACATAATTGTTCCACATATTCCCGTTAAGTAGTTATTTTAGGTTTCAAAGGCAAGTTGTTGGTAATAAGTCCATGCTTCACTCATCTGTTGATTGGAGTGTGTCATGGAGATAAGGGTGAGCAGATGTCAACACACAGTGAGCATTATTGGATTTCTTACATTAGTAATTAGTAGATTGATTAATATTTCGTCCATCATCCAGCAACTAAAGGATAAATACAAAATGTGTCAACATCAAACTTCGACAGAAACTATAACATTTATTAGTGGCAATCAATTACGAAGTAAAGAGGGCACTTTCCACTCAATCAGTCAAACATTCTATTTAACGTTGTGAATAAATTTTCGAAGTTTCTAAATGATAATAAAAAAATGACTCTACTTGCATCATATTGGATACAAAGAATGTTTCAGGACGTTGCAAAAGTGGGGAAAAACAGACACATGTGCTGGAAAGGTGCAAGCCTTTGTAATCAGTAGGTTTTTTTCGATAATTCATGGATGCAACTGTCACATTTAAACAATTTTGTGTTCCTCTCATAATTCCAGTTCGAGTGCCATTGAGACCAAAAGGTGAGCAAATGTGCATCAGATTCCAGAAAGATTTTCCCAGGCATCGTTCACAATTGCATGCATCTGTTTATAAAAGATATGTTCATTACCTTTTTTTCAGGACAGGACTTTTTTTTTCTTTAACATATTCGGAATTCTCCTTCTACTGAAAAGACGTAGAGAATCTTCTATTGTTTTGGAAACAAAAGGAAACTGCGAAGATTACATGTTTTGTTACATAGCATGGAGAACGATGAGATGATAGTATCCCATGATATGGACACATGCTTCGAATATGTTGTCTTGTTGTGTTCAGAATTCCGCAACGACCTGCCAAACGTTTGAGCTGTGACTCTTAAATGTGTGGAAACAAAATCACGTTACACATGAGCGATCTGGACAAAGCATTTTTGCTAGCTTTATACATGAAACAAAGATAGTAGAATGGAAAAGCAATATTGAGGACGTGGAGAGACTGCAGAAGAATGGAAGATGTTCTGTGAGTCGGTTAAGAAGTGGAAAATGTGACATAATATTAAAAAGTGGATAGTTCTGCATCTTGATCGGAAGACTAGAGGTGAAAACATTTGTCTAAAGGAATTGGAAAATTGAAGCAAAATGAAGCTGGAAACCCGTTTGAGGATTCTCTTCAGGTTAGTATGTATATTCAGTTGGCAAATCGGAAAGAAATGCAATGCCAGCATTTATTTCTGAACGGCTGATTTGCAAGAAAAGAGATCCACTGTTGAGACCTTATAAGACTCGATTCAGACTGTGTTTGGAGTAAGGAGACCTGTTTTGAGCCCCATACATAAGAAAACATGTTCTTGCATTGTAATGGGTTTGACGAGGATTACAAGAAAATTCTAGAATGAACAGGTTGTCATGTAAGGGGTGACTGAGCACTCTAAGAATGTTAGAATAAACAACATGAATTTGATGGAAACTTGCAGAACACTGAAAGGTCTGTGAAGCATGGAGTTTGAAATGATGATACTGCGAGTAGGAGAGGAGAGAGCTTGATGGCACTATCTCAGGGACAAGATACAGCACTAAAGAATTGTGATGAGAATAAATTCCTTCAGACAGATAGTAGTTAATCTGCGTAAATCACTGCTGCAGCAGACTGCGAAGACTAAGTCATTAAATGCATTAAAGCAGAGATAGTTTGCTTATTGATTGGTGATGTGATCAAGGGTTACCTGGAGAAGGCATCAGAGTGGATTTGAGAATCTATCAGCCATGATCAGGTGCTGCAGCAGGCTTGATAGGCTGAGTATCCTATATCTGTGGATTTAGGGCACTATGCTGTCAACACTGCTATGTCAATCTTAATTTACTTTCCAATACACAAAATTACCCACGGTACATAACCATAAATAGGGTTCTATTGATTTGCGACGAGTAGCATTTAGTCAGTTATGACCACAGAAAGATTATTCAACTAAATCACTTCGTCAATCCCATCAATTTGCGTTACCAGAATGTGAAAAGCGCTGCAATTTAGACATCATTAGTTGCACATTGCGCAGAGTTCAGAAGGAGAGGCATTTTATTTGAACATTTTCCAGTGCAGTGTGATTTCTTAACAAAAAGCAGAATATTTTAAAAAGTTTGAAAATCAAAACAAATTTGAAGAAAGAAACTAAGAGTTCCCTATAGTTAATCTGCAACATAGAGCGGAGACATTTACTAACAGAAATGTTTACTTTGCAAAAGTGAGGACTGCAGATGCTAGAAACCAGAGTTTAGATCAGAGTGGTGCTGCAAAAGCACAAAAGGTCAGGAAACATCCGAGGATAAGGAAAATTGACGTTTCGGGCAAAACTCCGTCATCAGGAATAGAGACATGAAACATCCAGGGTGGAGAGATAAATGGTGAGTGTGGGAGGTGGTGCTGGAGAGAAGTTAGCAAAGAGTACAATTGGTGAATGTGGGTTGGAATGGAGGTAATAGGTCAGTGAGGATGGTGGGGGAAGATAGCAAAGCATACAATAGGTGAATGGGGTTGGAGATGGAAGTGATACGTCAAAGGGGAGTGTGGCGCTGATAGTTGGGAAGGGGGATTGGCAGGTAGGACAGGTCATGAGGACAGTGCTGAGCTGGAAGATTGGAACTGAGTTAAGGTAGGAAAAGGGGAAATTAGGTAACTGGTGAAGTCGACATTCATGCTCTGGTTTTGAAGTGTTCCATGGCGGAATATGCGTTCTTTCTCCAGGTGTCGGGTGTTCAGGGAGCAGAGGTGGAGCAGGCAGAGGACCTGCATATCCTTGGCAGAGTGGGAGAGGGAGTTGGAATGTTGGGCCAAAGAGCGGTGGGCTGATTGGTGTGGGTGTCCTGAAGATGTTCCTGAATATCTCTGCGAGGAGGCGTCCAGTCTGCCCAATGTTTACTTCCATGCCCTGTCGCCAATTCCCCATATCTCTCGGGTCCAAACGGGAGAGGGTGACCAGCCTCAAGTCGTTGTCCATGTAGGTACCAACGACAAGGGTAGAAAGAGAGATAGGGATGTAAGGCAGTATTTCAGGGAGCTGGGGTGGAAGCTGAGAGGTAGAACAAACAGTGTTGTTATCTCTGGATTGTTACCTGTGCCACGTGATAGCGAGGCAAGTGATAGGGAGCGATATCAGTTGAACACGTGGCTGAAAGGATGGTGCAGGAGGGAGGGTTTCAGGCTTTTGAACGCTTGGGGCCCATTCTGGAGAAGGTGGGACTTGTATAAACAACACGGTCTTCACTTGAACCAGAGGGGTACTACTACCTTGGGAAATTTGGTGGTGCTATTCGGGTGAGATTACACTAGATCAGCAGGGGGATGGGAACCGGAGGTGTAGCTGCAGTACACAGGAGGATGAGAGTAGGAAGGACAGGGACAGGATGTCAGGGTCACAGGTATATGATGGCAGACAGCAAACTGGTTTGAAGTGTATCTACTTCAATGCCAGAAGTATCCGAAATAAGGTTGGTGAGTTTGCAGCATGGATAGGTACCTGGGACATCGATGATGTGGCCATTTCCGAGATATGGAAAGAGTAGCATGAGGATTGGATTTTGCAGGTTCCAGGGTTTAGATATTTCCTTAAAAACAGGCAAGGTGGTAAAAGAGGCGGAGGCGTGGCCTTGTTAGTCAAAGATAGTATAACGGTGGCTGACAGAACTTTTTATGAGGACACGTCTACTGAGGAAGAATGGGCTGAGGTTAGAAACAGGAGAAGAGAGGTCACACTTCTTGGAGTTTATTTATAGGCTTCCGCAGAGTTCCAGTGAGATGGAAGAGAGGATTAGCAACATCATCTGAGGTAGGAGTGAAGGGAACAGAGTGGTCATTATGGGCGACTTTAACTTCCCCAACATTGACTGGGAATGTTATAGCTCTGGATCTGTTTTTGTTTCCAATGTGTACATGAGGGTTTCCTGACACAGTATGTCGAAGGGACGACAAGAGGGGAGGCCACACTGGATCTCCTTCTTCGTAATGAGCCAGGACAGCTGTTTGATTTAGTTGCAGGTGAGCTCTTTGGAGAGAGTGACTATAATCCAGTTACGTTTAGTTTTGCAATGGAAAGGGATAGGTACATGCCAAAGGTTAAGAGTTATCGATGGGGCAAGGGCAATTATAATGCAATTAGGCAAGAATTGGGATGCATAGAATGGGGTAGCAAAATGCAGTGGATGCAGACAATCTAAATGTGGATTTGGTTTAAGGAACATATATTATGTGTCCTGGATAGGTATATCCCTGTCAGGCAGGGAGGAAGTGATAAGGTAAGGAAACCATGGTTTACTGCAGAAATTGCATCTCTTGTTAAGAAGAAGAAAGAGGCTTATGTGTTGATGAGGCAAGATGGTGCAGATGAGGCGATGGAGAGTTACAGATCAGCTAGGAAGGATTTAAAGAAGAGTTAAGAATAGCAAAGAGAGGATACGAGCAGTCTTTAGCAAATAGAATAAAGGCGAATCCTAAAGCTTTCTATAGGTATGTGAGGAGTAAAAGGATGATTAGGGTAGGAATAGGGCCAGTCAAAGACAGAAGTGGGAAGTTGCGTGGGGACACCGTGGAGATTGGAGAGGTGCAAAATGAACATTTCTCATCAGTGTTTACTCAGAAAAAGGAGAATATTGTAGGGGAGAAAAGTGAGATACGAGATATTAGACTAGAAAGAATTGAGGTTAGTTACGCACAGGTGTTATCAATTCTAGAAGGAGTGAAAGTAGACAAGTCCCTGGGCCGAATGGGATTTATCCGAGGATTCTCTGGGAAGCTAGAGAGGAGATAGCAGAGCCCTTGGCTTTGATATTTGTGTTGACATTGTCTACGGGTTTAGTACCTGAAGACGAGGGGATTGCAAATGTTGTCCCCTTGTTCAAGAGGGGCAGCAGAGATTACCCAGGTAATTATAGACCACTGAACATTACTTCTTGTTGTAGGAAAGGTTATGGAAATAGTTATAAGAGATAAGATTTATTATCATCTAGCAAGCAACAATTTGACTTCAGATAGTCAACATGGTTTCATCAAGAGCCAGTCGTGTCTCACAAATCTCACTGAGATTCTTGAGAAGGTGACCAAGAATGTAAATGAGGATAGGGCAGTTGACGTGGTATACCTGGACTTCAGTAAAGCCTTTGATAAGTTTCCACTTGGTATGCTGATGGAGAAAATACAGAGGCATGGAATTGAGTGTGATTTAGCAGTTTGGATTAGAAACTGGCTTTCTGGAAGAAAGCAGCGAGTGGTGGTTGATGGAAAATATTGAGTCTGGAGTCTAGTTACTAGTGGTGTTCCACAATGATCTGTTTTGGGACCTCTGCTGTTTGTCATTTTTATAAATGACTTAGACGTAGGCAGAGGTGGATTGATTAGTAAATTTGCAGACGACACTACAGTCAGTGGAGTAAAAGGCAGTTTGGAAGAATGTTACAGGTTGCAGGGGATTTGTATAAACCGCAGAATTGAGCTAAGATGTGGAAAATGGAGTTCAATGCAGCTAAATGTAAGTAGATGCACTTTGGGAAGCATGACAGGTTGGCAGAATACTTGATAAATGAAAAGATTCTTGATAGTGTGAATGCGTAGAGGGATCCTGGAGTCCATGTGCATCGATCCCTGAAAGTTGTCAACCAGGTGGATAGTGCTGTTAAAAAGGCATATGGTGTGTTAGGTTTCATTGGTCGAGGGATTGAGTTCCAGAACCGCAATATCATGCTGCAACTATACAAAACGCTGGTGCAGCCACACTTGGAATATTGTGTACAGTTCTGGCCGCCCCATTTCAAAAACTATGTGGAAGCATTGGAAAAGGTGCAGAGGAGTTTTACCAGAATGTTGCCTGGTCTAGAGGGGAGGTCCTATGAGGAAAGGCTTAGAGACTTGGGTCTTTTCTCATTTGAAAGAAGGCTAAGGAGGAATTTGCACGAAGAGCAGAGGTCTAGTTAGGTTAACAGAGAAAGACTTTTTCCTAGGATGATGACATCAGCTTGTACGAGAGGGCATAACTACAAATTGAGGGGTTATAGATCTAAGACTGATGTCAGAGGCAAGTTCTTTACACAGAGAGTGGTAAGGGAGTGGAATACTCTACCTGCTAAGGTAGTCAACTCATCCACATTAGGGAGAATTAAACAATTCTTAGATAAGCTCATGGATGATTTTGGAATAGTGTAGATGGACAAGCTGAGAAAAGTCCACAGGTCGGCGCAACATCGAGTGCCGAAGGGCCTGTACTGCGCTGTATTGTTCTATGTTCGAAAATACTCCTCTGCAAGCAAGAAAATAACGTCCTTATCTGTGCAACCAATCCAATGCGGCGAAAAAGAAAAAATGCTGCCAAGCTGAACTTTAATCAAACACGTACTGGCACGATTCTCCCTGGGACAGTATTAGCATCGACTGCATTCAAAGCTCTGATAAGATTCTCCAGCTGCAAGACGTTTACATCCCCGATTTCGCAATGCAGAACAAAACTGTTTCACTCTCGTCTGATCATCATATGCACCGCTGTAAATCCTCATGGAAATAGTCTCAGAATCTCAGCATCGCAGAGCTGCAAATTCTCTGCATTAATGTAACATAACTCGAAACAGCCTGGAATGAGTTTCTTGAAGAGTCACTACACTAGAGCAATATTGGAAAGCGTCAAAAAATAACACACGTCCAAGTAAACAGATTGATTTAATGAGTAAGAGCTGTTTAACATTTATATGCTTCGGGTTTTCTTGAAATATATATTTGTTAATCGCAAACGTGCTCATTTCCAGTGAGAAAGGGCTGAAAAATCATTCATATTAAATCAGTTTTTTGTGAACATTCTCTGTTTAACTTAAAGGAGAAAGATTTGAAGCGGTAATTTATAATCAGCTCAGTTTCTCCTGGTCTCAGCTGAAAGTTGAGAACAGGCCTCTTCCCTGGCTGTAATTTAATATGTATAAAATTGTGACTCCTGGGAACCCAAGTTTCAGAGAGACAGGCGGGACTGCGGACACTGTGGTAGATCCGTGAGCCTGAGATTATTGTGGAAAACCTGTGCACAGAACTGGCTCCCCCAAGGGCACAGAATTCGATACACGGAGCGATGTGGTGAATAACAAGTCCAGAAAGTGGACATGAAAGCATGATTAGGAATCAGCATTGGCCATTGTGCTGAGAAACACCGAAATTCGTTAATACAGCGGCAAGCAGGGTAAGGGGGCAGAATGTTCTTTCAACGACAAATGGGGACAGCCGTATTCTAGTACAATGGGTGCTTTTACTGCACAGGAGAGGAGGAAAAACTCTGGTAATCCTGCAGTGACTGGGGGTTCAATGATAAGTGGAAAAGCTAACTGCTTCTGTGATCAATATCATGGGCGCCACAAGAGATTCAGAAGTGGAAGAGTAATTATCGAGGAGTTGTTTTTTCCTTGGTTTCAAGGAGAGCAGAGTAAATATAACCTTTGGTTCTGAAATGGAAGATGGAGTGTTGAGGAGGAAGTATAAAAGTTGGAATTCAGAGATAATGGTATCAGGATTGTAAACATAGTCAGGTGCTGCTCAGTGTCTAAATAGTGTGTATTTTGGGTGAAAATGTAAATGTTGAGATGTTGCTATGATGTGTCCTTCTGTGTCCAACATTATTGGGAACAGATCTGGCAGAAGTGGGAACCAAGAAAAAAAAGTCTAAACAGTTCACTTCTTGGCATTATATGGACTGATTTTCCAGAGAGTATTTGATTTTTCCATTGTGGAGGGTTTGAAATGGGAAGAAAGAAAGAGGGGACTGCAGAAGAAAAAGAGAATCAAAGTTTAGAAAATTAGAAATCTGCTATGTACACAATTAATGTACACGAATCAAAGAGATCTGACTTAAATTGCGGAACATTTCTACCAAAGCAATCCTTATCCATATAAACAGGCATAATAATTTAAAATATGGTTTGGACTACAGCACAGAGCTGCAGTACCAGAGGTGAGAAAGGAGTATACAGTCGCACTTTCTTTTTTGGGAAACAATGAAAAAAAAAATGGTTGGGTACTATTGTTAGATAAAGTAACATTAGCACAACAGTCAGGAAAATACTAACTCCAGTAAATCGAAATCCTTACAGGTCGATCACAGAAACAGAAGGAACAGGAAACAAGAATCACGTTTTATGCAATCGTGCAAAAGAATGATAATTTCAGTGAAATTGTAAAATAGCAAGTTAGAGACAAAGCTATGATTATTGGAGTTTTTAGCGCAAACATGCTGGTTTCCCATCACCAAGTACACATTTACTTTCCTGTGCATAGCATATTGACTGCAGCCTAGAAGCGAAAATTGTTCCCAGAATTGAGGAGATTGCAATCTGCTGGATATGAAATATACAAATATACATAATTGTCAATAGTTAACAGTAAGCAGTGATACACAGTGAAAGGAGGACGAGAACTAAACCCCAAGCCCCACCATAGAACTAATTTACAAGGAAATGCAGAAAAACCTTAATTTTTCAAAGAGGAAACAGGAGACACAAATGCATACAAACAAACCAATCAAGCAAATAATAAATTGATTCATACGACACACAGACCCCTGGCAAAACAAATGACTTACTCCATTCAAAATTAGGAAGCTCCAAGGCAGCCCACCACTCTACCTGTTGCAGTTCGAACCTCACCATTACCCACTTCTGGCTCTCCTTCATCGCCACACACCTTATAGCTTTCGGGCCGCTCCTTCTCACCTTCCAGCTTTCATTCCATTCTAAAGCACATAACAGCTCTCGGACGCCCCAAACAATTTTCTGGTCACCTCGAAGTAAGCCCGTCCCCTTACCTCCAAGGGACCTCCACAATGTAAGCCAACCATATTCAATCACTACCTATCGTCCGTCACTCAGAACTGTCTAGTCATCTTCTGGCTCTAGGAACGGCCAGCTCTCGTCATTATCTCCCCACCGTCCATCTCTCGTGACCGTGTACTCATCTTCAGGCTGACGGGTGCTTTATCCACCTTCCATCTCTTGCGATGCCGACTAACCTTTCAGCTCTTGGGGCAGCCTACCTACCTTGCAGCTTTCAGGATGACTGCTTTCGGACAACCGATATACCTTTTGGTTTTCAGAGCAATCTAATCACCGTCCAGGTCCCAGTAAGACTGCCAGACCCAGTGACACACAAGGCACATTGCAGGGAAAACAAATGAAAATCAAAAAGGCTGTGTCTATTAGTATAACAAAGTCCATACCTGAAGGCGGAGACTACGTCCGAAAACAGAGTCCACTTCAATACACAGAGTCCACTACAGAAGGCAGTGCATGTGAATTGGACAGGACACATATATTATGCAGTCTCCACAGTGGCCCATGCCCATACACACAGACACAGTCAATTTGTAAAGGTGAAGCTGACTGACAGGGTTTAATCCAAGCAGGAAACAAAAAAAATTAAAACACATGAAAAATCAAGTGCAAACACTAAAAAACATATTAAAAGGGCCCAGCTCTGCCACAACATCATCATTGTCTGTCCTTAAACAATAAAAGTTTAACAAACAGTCTGCAACCAACTAGTGCAATAAAGAAAAGCTCCATAATGAGAAATATAAAAAAAAGTACATACTAGCTCTGTGGCCTGCCTGCTCAGAATCAGTTCTGAAAATGTAGTCTATAACACATAGTGGATGTGTGGACCTCCAGCTCAGGAATCCGTTGCCAGTTTCAAGGGTAGGCACTGGTGGTGGCCAGCCACATCAGAGTCTTTCCACAGAACTGCAGTTATTCTCATCTCCTGTTATTTTTGTAAATTAACCTTCCTTAAAATACAATGCATAAATACATATATATATATATATATATATATATATATATATATATATATGATTGCAATACTACAGGAAAGCAGGGACGCAAATACAAGAATTTCGAATTATCATCAAAATCAACAACAATACAGAAAACTATACAGAAGTCTTTCACAATTCACTGTCCACTGGAAAAAGTACCATAATTATATTCGTACAGAAAATGAACCTTTACAGCCATCAGGCCTAAGTTGCCCAATGGGAAAATGCCGATATCATGTAGCTATAAAGCTTTACACAGCACCTGAAATCATGCATCACTTTTATGAATGGCTTGGATGAGGAAGTAGAAGGGTGAGTTGGTACGTTTTCCGATGACACAACAGTTGGTGCAGTTTTCGAAAAGTAGAGGGCTTATGTAGGTTGTAACTTGTCCAACATTCCAACTGCTGCTCTTCAGCCTTTCAGTTTCCAGTCTCCCTGCATACGACAGATGACTAACCCATCATAGGCTTGTTTTGCTCCAGGCCAGTCATTAGCAACCTGGCTACGGTTCGCACTGTGTACTGACTGGCCATCCACTGGCTGGTTTCCAAAGGGCTGCCATTGATTGCCTGTTTCCCGGCCGCCCTGCATAACGATAGAACACCTCAGCCCACTTTCCTCAAGACCTGTCATCAGCCCTCGGGGTCTCGTCCGCCCTGCATTCTCATTGGAAGCACAGTCCCTCCATCCTCCAGGCCAGTTATCAGTCCGCTGGCTCCAGGCTTCCCTGTGTACTGACTAGACCTCTGAGGCCAGCATTACTCTCATTTGGCCATCTGCTCTCCAGCTTATGGCCACCCATGCAACATTGGATCGTACCATGCCTTCTGTCACGCAGACTGGATGTCGGCCATCAGGCAGCCTGCATCTGATGTTCTGATCCTAGAGAATGTGTTTTTGTTTCGAGAACAGAGTCCACATCCAAGAGCAGATCCTCCAAACCAATTGAAGTTCACACACAGATGCAGATCGATGCATATGTTTATGGTTTACTCACTCGAACCGATTCCAACTGCGTAAGCATGTTCCATCAGGAAAGGCATGGTCATCACGCAGGGCAACCTGTGAGGGCACAAACCATAACACAACAGGTTATGGCATGTGACGTTACTGAGACACGATGGAACTCATATGTCTTTCTCACAGTGCCACAGGTTGTTGTCAGACAGTCCTCAAAACAAAAGAAAACCTAGAACAAGTACTGGATACTTGGCTGGTCAGCTCAGGAATCAGTTACCAAATAGAACAATACACATTGCTTGTAGCTAGCTAACTCGAAGCCAGTTCACTGAAATGTGGAGATTCTATTCTGTGCATATACATATCATGTTTTTCTTAATTATTTTCTCTATCCCTTCATTAGACAAACCACCCTTTTGCCAAAGTACCTTGTGACAAAGCAGGTTCAGAGCCAGCAACGCTGATGTGTAAGCGAAGGTGGGGTGGAGGGTGGGGTGGCGGTGTAGGAATAAAATCAAAACACAATTAAGCAGGGAAATAAATCACTCCATTCCCCATGTTGTCCACCTCTCCCTAAAGGCATCGAGTGCATTGGCGGACCCCACATACTACTTTTCCATGGACACCAGGGCCAAAACATACCTGTGGAATAGGGACACGCAGTCGGCCATAACGAACCCCTCCACAGTTTGTTGCCTAGACTTATTAAACGCCTGCTTGTCAAGGCCAAGAGTCATATACATGAAGAGATCCTCTGACCTGCCCGCTCTGGTCTGCACCAGATGTGCAAAGATCAGGAAAATGGGATGAAGTGCAATCAAAAGCAGAGGATAAGACCCATCAGGTAACTGAAAAAGAATGCAAATGCCCATACTGAAGACATACCACGGCACCGCAAAACAAACAGTTGGGCTGGGAGTCTGAAACCATCAAAATCTGTAATTGTGCAGGAATGCTCCCTGCAATGTATCCAAATCACCAAGTGAAAGAGGAAGGATCCCCGCGTAGAGAGCACCCCTGACACCAAGCTTTTCCGGTGGCACAATCACACACTGGCTGTGATCAGCAAGCTCGAGGTCTGTCTCCAAAACTGAGGAGAGTCTGATATCCTGGATATTTATTTTTAGTTAAACTGTACAAAACTGCAAACAGTCCACAGTGAACAGTAAACTGGAATTTGCAGAGGAAACGATCATGAAGGCAAAGTCCCAAACCACACCACAGAATAAATTCACAGGGAAGTGCGGATGAACCTAGACCCCACCTTCACTTGGCAAAGGAGAAACAGTAGACACAAATACATCCAAACCAGTCAGTTCAAACAAACAATAAAACTGTGGATATTACACAGGCACCCCTCTTAACCAGCAAACCACTCACTCCTCCAACCTTCTGGCTACTCAAATGCAGCTGGCTACTATGCTCCCCTCTGGTCTCAGTTCGCGCCACGCTCGTTCTGGTTCTCAGTCCGCCCTGACGTGACTTCCGAACACTTCTTGGACTGCTTGTCCCATTATTAGCCCAGGTCAGCGGCGATCACGACAGCCTAGTCGCGTCCGGTTCTCTGTCACTTCAACCCACCATCCGACTTTTCATTGTACCAACGCGCCATACATATCTCGACCACAGCGCCGTACCTTCAGCTACTGCTGGGTTAGGCTATCACTAGACATCCCAGGGATGACAGTGCCTTGCACAAGTGCCTTCCAGTCCTCTACATACATTCAGGCCATGGGTCAGCCCTGACCCACCTTCAAGCTATCTCGAGGACAGCGCGTTCTGTTCCTTCATCAGGACGACAGCGCTAATGATGAACTTCCCATGTTTCACCTATAGGAACGACCGGCATCAGCATAGCCTACCATTTTTCTGGTTCTCTGGATGGCCGAAGTACCGTCCAGTTCTCGAGGTGACAACTTTCACAACGACATATGAACTTTCTGGCACACAGTAAGGCCTGTCACGTACAGGAACACAAACGACACAGTGCAGATGATGAAACCAACAATCAAAAATGCTGAGTCCATTTCCGAAGGAAGAGTCCACTCCAAAAGTCCGAGTCCTCTCCACAAGGCAGCGAATGCTCTCATCACAGGTGTTAAGTCTCTACAGTTGTCTCGTTAATCCACAGAGTCCCAGGCGCACTCACAGATATGTGGTTCACTTGTAAAGGTGCAGCGGACGCCAACCCAACACAAAAATGTAATGAACACACTAAAAACCACAGTGCAATAGGCATGCCCTGTCACAAAATCAGCATGAACCTTGCTCAAAAGAAAATGAACACAATTACAATCGAGCTGCAATCAGCCAGGGAAACATTAGTTCCCTGGTGAGAACTAAAATATAACAGTATACAATGACTGTGCGGCGAACCAGCACAGAAGTCACTTCTAAAAAATAAGAAGCTGTAACACACAGGCTGTGTAGAAGCCAGATCCGAGATCTGTCCTCAAAAAGAGTAACAGGAACACACTGGATGTGGCGGCCAACAGAGGAATCAGTCAAGTGATTTGAGGAAATTCTAATCTCCTGGTTAATTTCTATTTATCGTTTATTAAACTGCACAAATAAGTCAACATTGAACAAGAAACAACAGATTGCCATCAACTGCAATTTACGAGGGAAAGGGGTGAAACAAACCCAAACCCCAACGTATAATCAGGGACATGCAGACAAACCCCAAAACCCACCTTCTCTCACCGAACAAGAAACAATCGTCAGAAATACATACAAAATAGTCCGATTAACTGAATAATAAATCAGTGCATATAACATGGGCACCCTTGGTAAACCACCAAACGCCACTCCCCAACTTGTGACCACTCAAAGGCAGCCAGCTCGACGTTCTTTTGGCTCTTGAAAACCCCATGTACCTTCCAGCTGCTGATGCATCCTCGCTCAGTTTCTGGTCAGCTATACAGCAGCTTATCCAGTTATCATCCCGGGACTACGGCGATCAGGACTGGCTACATACTTTCCGACTTTCTGATGCGCGCCTTTGCACCATCGGATTCTTAGTCTGCCCAACAAGCCTTCCGGCGACTTCTGGGTTAGTTAGTCCTGGTACATTCACAGGACAACAGTGCATAGTGTGGCCTACCAAATATCGGCTCTTGGGCAGCCAAAACACATTCCCATTCTCCATCCCTCTTCTGCACCTTGCAAGTCTCTCTCACTATGACACACAATCCTGCCCATGGACCGCCATGATACACCTTCCAGCCACGTCGAGAAAAGCCCATCACACTCGGGATGATGGTGCTCATGATGACTTAACCACCTTCCAGATCACAGCGCGAATGGCATTGGGAGTGCCTACTCATTTGAACGTTTTCAGGATGGGATATTCACTATTCAGTTCACTGGACGACATGCCACCGTCCGGCATTCAAGGTGACAGCTTTTAGGACACCTATAAATCTTTCAGCCCACAGTAAGCCTGCCACACACATGGGCATATAAGACACAGTGCAAATGATAACATTGATAATCAAAAAGTCTATTAACAAGGTGGAGACCACTTCCAACGTAAAGTCCACTCTGGGAGGCAGAGCGTACTCCCGAACGCAGACTCTATTCCCGACGGCAGACTCCACTATATTTTGCCACGTATACTTCAGTATGCAGCAAATGCACACCTCCCAGCGCACACACAGGTGTTCAGTCTCTTCAGAAGCGTGGTCAATCCACAAAGCGCCAGGACCACTCCCAGAGATAGAGTTCATCCATAATGTTGCAGTTGGCACACAGGGGATCAGTCCAAACACAAAAAAGGTGAAAACAAATGAAAAAGAGAAGGACAGACACCAAAAGCCATCGGACAAGGGCCAAGCCCTGCCACAAAATCATTGTAATTCTTGCTCAGAAATAAAACAAAGACAGTAACACACCGGCTGAAAACAGCCAGTGAAATACCAAAACAACAGTTCCCTAATGAGAACTAAAATACAACAGTATACAGTGGCTCTGCAGCTAGTCGGCCCTCTCAGAAATCAATCCTCAAAAACGTACAACACGAACAAACTGTCAATGTGGAGAGCAAGCTTAGAGATCAGTTCTGAAAAAATAATAACAGTAACACATGGCTGTGGCCACACAGCTCAGGATTCAGTCAATTGATTTGAGGAGATTCTAATTTCCGAGTAATGTTTTTGGGATTGAGCTTTCCTGATTATCCCAGGTTAACAACTTCAATCCAGGACCCAATTGTCAACGAAGTCCACCTGATTCCAATCAATATATAAATCTCTGTGTAAATTAGGCGAAATAAATTTCTAACAACACTGCAGAGAAGGAAATTGTGGAGTTTAGGTCAGATGATAATCTGGATCAAATCATTGAGGAACAGATTTTACAACAAACACTGGATAATGTGTAATTCCAAACGAGGAAACCCTGACATCGATCCGTGAATCCATGTGGAGAAGTGTGACTCTCGTGTAATTTATCTTCTATTAAAAATGGAAAATGGCATCGCTGATTCTGAGACTGTGCTCGAGAATATAGTTATATGGATGGATGGATAGATAGATAGACAGATAGACAGACAGATAGATAGATAGATAGATAGATAGATAGATAGATAGATAGATAGATAGATAGATAGATAGATAGATAGATAGATAGATAGATAGATAGATAGATAGAAAGATAGATAGATAGATAGATAGATAGATAGATAGATAGATAGATAGATAGATAGATAGATAGATAGATAGATAGATAGATAGATAGATAGATAGATAGATAGATAGATAGATAGATAGATAGATAGATAGACAGACAGACAGACAGACAGATAGATAAACATATAAATAGCTACTTGGATGGAGGTCTACTCAAAGACAGGCGTTTTACTTGCTAGAGAATGAAAGAAGTACGAGTCGTCGTATAAATATCAGCGGCAGGATAAACATCTGAACAGAATGCCTGGACCGTCTGATGTCATTCTGAGTAACATCTGAAGAAACTAAAGGAGGAACGGCAGCGATCCTGTGCAGCGCCAGCAGATCACCTAACAGCGTAGCGTGTTTAGTTAGATCAAGTATGCATCTGAATGCAGGAGCCATGCTTTGGAGGTGACATCATAACTCCACTAGTAACTGAGGCTTGCTTGCTCAGAATCGTGAATGACTGAGTAGTGTCTGGAGAGAAATAAACTCGTTATATTTTGTCCCTGACGTCTGCTAAGTGTCTTGTGGTCGATTTTGAGACTTGGTTTTGTTGACGAGTGGATTCGCTGATGCACGTTCTTCATGGATTATTGTTTTCAGTAGACGAAATTAATTTTGTTAAGGTTCATAACCCAGAAAACTGGGTCTCTGGGAATGCTCCTAAGGCAATATTATGGAAATAAGGGGCACCTACATTGCTTATGGTGAGTATACATTCAGCAAGAGTGTTCAATTGCTGCATGGAAACCCCAGGAGCTGTGAAGGGGCTCTCTATTGATCATCCATGAAACGACATGGATGGCACAGTTGGCGAGCTGGTCAGATCACCAGCAAGAGCTACACAGTCAGCGCAAAGTACAAATACCACCAGGAGAAAGAGTAACCATGGCCAAGCAGTGCAGACCATTGCAATCACACGCAGCGATACTGTTGGGGGGACTCTCAGGGGAAAGCAGCAGTGTGAGCCAGGTCAGTGACACAAAGTCTAGCAAAGTTTTAAAATATGGTAGGTCGGATTGCAGGCGAGATATAGTGATAGGGAATTCTATCGTCTCCACACACATATTCGGTACTGTGAGTGTAAGATTGTTTTGCCTGTCTAATGCCAGATTAAATATATGTCTCAAACACCTAATAATATTCTGAAGGTGAAGCGTGAGCATCCAGTCATTGTCGTGTTTATTAATTTGAACAAAGGAGGTAGAAAGAGAGATGAGGTCCAGCAAAGGATGTTCGGGACATTTGGTAAGAAGATGAAAAGCAGGCCGTTTAGGCTTATGGTATGGGGATTAGTTTCTGCGTCACGTGCAATTCCACCTGGAAGAGAATGATCTTAAGTGCCTTACACAATGGTGTGGTAACGACAGCTTCAGATATGCGCATTATTGGGAATTCTTCTGGGGAAGATGGGACCTGTACATGATGCTGGGAAGCATCTAACCTGGCGAGGCACAGATCTGCTGGCAGGGAAGTTTATTAGTGCGATCCGGGACGTTATAAATTACAGTAAATTTGTTTGAATTAGATTAACACGGAGGCAGGAACAAGAGGTCAGCAACTGAGATAAAGGCCAGTCACGCTAAGAGGAAGAATAGACGGCGACAGCATTTGTTGAACGCAAGAGACAAACAGCCTGAATTGTGCTTGCTTTAACACGACTAATATGACAGATATGGCAAACAAATTGAAAGCTTAGATTAATTCGTGTAATTCTGAATTTGTAGATATTAGAATCTTGGTGGACAGAGTGTCAAGATATGTACTTTAACGCCTCCTGCTGACATGATTCCGGCATGACAGAAAAGGGTGCGAATGAGGTATGGAAATTGTGTTACTTATAATTAAAAACGGCGCGGCTGTACTGAGGACTGCGCATTAGAAGAGTCACCCTATGATGGTTAATGGATACAGTTTGCTATGGATCAGTCTAGGCCCGCTCAAAATAATGCAAAAAGTAGACTATACTTTTTACCTCATTTTTACTCATTTTGAATGCAGATGTGAAGCGGATATTTTCGATGTGATGTAGCTGAGCAAAGCACTCAGCTTTAAATAAAAAGGATTTTTGAAAACACTACAGGTGAAACATGAATAAAAGAAAACAGAATTTAGAGAGGCAAATCGTCCGACAGATTCGTTATAGTAACTTAACAAAGAAGATATTCCAACTCCTGCAGCAACTCATAAACACACCCCTGAACAAAAGGCAAATTCAATAACAGATTGTTACAAGCAGGAGGGTTTTCTGAGAGAAAAGCAGTCAAGAATCGTCTGCTGAAACATGGAAACTACTTTCCATGTAACAGTTTCCCTGCAATCAGGAGCACATAAGTGCCTGCCAAAACTGAACCAAACTAGAAAAACACCTAAATTGTGTGAATTAGCCACACCTCTCCCATTGTTAAAGTCAACATATCGGAACATCTGTCTTTACGACCTCTCTTGAACAAAGCAAAGGAAAAGATAACCTTGTTAAAGTGATAGCATCGTTGCAAGCTCAGGAAGTCAGGAAGTTCAATCACCTTCGCGAAATCGTTCTGTAGTCCTTTCAATAGCCAGCGAGTGACAGAAGAATAATAATATGGACACATTAGTGAATCAAAATAATGCCCCAAAAAAACACAGGTTTCTTGTGGTGGTTATGTACAACTTCTCCTGCATTGATTGGGACTGGGACAGATGGGATTAACTCGCATTTGGTAAACATATGGACTTGTTACAGATAGGCAGCACAGCATTCTGCGGGATGGTAGTGCAGTTAAAACTTCATTGACGCTTTAATATAATTGATAAAGAAAATTGTTGAGCGCAATACCATACATATAAATGTTTTCAAAGAGATAGTGGATGACCAGATTAGTGCATTTCCAGATGTTGCAAAGGCTGGAGGTGTGGTGGATCGTGAGGAGGATTACCAAAGCATACAACACTATATAGATAGACTGCCGAACTGGTCAAATACATGAAAGATATTATTTAGTCCAGATAAATGCGAGGTGCAGAGTTTTTTTTTAATCTCATGCAGGTGAGATGTAAACAGTAAATGCAGAACTCTTTGGATCCTTAGTGTATATGGAGATACAGGGGCATTAGTTCGCAGTTCCTTGGAAGTGGAGACACAGGAGGATATGGTAGCATTGATGGCAGAAAAGCATATGTGTGTTAATCTATCAGGGCGTCTATGTGTAATTTTGTGGAAATTTAATAAGGTCACATGTGGATTAGTGTGTGCAGTTCAGATTGCCACACAACAAGATGGATGTCGAGGCATTGCAAAATGTGCAGGTACATTTTTGCAGAATATTGCCTGATTTGCAGGTATTGACGGGAGATTGGACAAACTTAGTTTGATTTCACTTGAAAATTGCAAGAAGAATGCAGACTTGATTGATGTTTACACAATTAGGAGAGGCATTAATGTAAAGAATAATCAGAGTCTTCTGTTTTCTTTGTGAAAGAAATATTATTAACTAAGCAAGTCAGTTTAAGATAAAATGGGTAAAGAATAAACGAGATGTGAGAAGCAGGTTGTGGTGACACGGCGTTTAAGTGGCTGGAAAAGGCTTCCAGAGGAATTGGTGAATGCTGGAACAATGGCAATGTTTAAGAGGCACCTTGTTAGATGTATCAATAGGTAGAGAATAGGGAATATTCACTCCCCAAAAAAAGGATTTTAATTCAGAAAAGCATCATGTTTTGGCGCAGTTTTGGTGGTCGAAAGGGCTGGTTCCTGTACTGTCATTCTTATTCCTCATTGTTATCCAGTCTAAATAAAGAATTGAGGCATCAGCTGGCTACAATTACTTCATATTTTTTTCCAGGAGGGATGATGACAGCGACAAAATGACAAGCATTATGGAACACATGGAGAAATTGAATCAATTGTTATGTTTGTCTGGTGGAGAAATGTAACAGGAAAGATCACTCCAAAGTTTCATTGACCTGCAGAATAAACAAGCATTTTACACAAGTGTGAGGAATGATATGAATAACTGAATGTAATGATAATCTAAGATATAGGGACTTACAATTCAATTTGGGAGCAGATCGTTTTCAACAACACAGGATAATGAGACTACTTCAGAAGTGGAGACGGATTACAAGTAAACCCTTCCAGGCAACTTACCAACTGATTTTAACGCATGTGAACTGGAAATGAAGATATAAGATTTATACAGATAAGCATGTGCCTATTGTGGGCAGGAAACCGGGTCAATTTAACACTGAGTTCAGTACCATACGTACCTGAGGTAAGTGGATCAGACCCTGGGTTAGCCAGCAGAGATGGTGGGGGGTTTGTTGTCAGACATTTCATCACAATTCCAGGTAACATCATCCGGTGAAGGGTTAGTGTTCTGTACCTCTTGCTATTTATGTGTCTTGATTTCTTTAGTGTGTGATATAATTTCCGGTTTTGTTTCTCAAAGTTTGGTCAATGGGGTACGAAGTGTAATACTAGATTTGTGGACGATAATGATGCTTCGTGGCTGGAGTGGTCTGCTGGTCATCTAAGAAATGACTTTCATGTATGTTAGCATGGCTAGCGGGTATGTTGTGTTTTCCTGTTTGGATCCGTTCTGCAGGAACCAGCAGACTGCGTTTATCAGGTGATCATTGCTCATGAATGCATTATATAGATGTATTTCCCCGGCTTGTCATAGGTCCGGGATGTGGCAATGCGTCATGGCTTGTTTAAATACTGTCCTGTTGCAGCTCCATTTGTGGGTGTTGAATGGTTACTTCTGTAGCTGAGTATCTGATATATGTTTGTTGTTTCACTGTTAACGCCGGTCTGCAATTCTCCATTGGCTTTTTGTTCAAGCATAATGTCGAAAAAGGGGAGTCGGATATTGTTCTCTTCCTCTTTTGTGAATATTGCACCGGTGAGGATATTGTTTATGTTTGTGATGATTTTAAAGAACCTGACACTTACGTCCAGCAGAACGAATGTAATATTGAAAATACCATACAAAGCCTGCAACAAACATTACTTTGGCCAAATCAGCACGAAGCCAACCAACAGAATCCAAGCGCATTATTTAGTCATCAACAGGCGTGGCCAACTATCACTCGTATCCATACACACAGATGAAGAGGGACACCAGTTTTTTTGGGACAATTCATCCATGCATAGAGGCCTCAGGCCTTCAACCTGTAATTCCATCTACAAACATATAGACGTAGAACCCATTTAACAACCTCTTAGAAATGAAACCGGAAATGTTATTACTCAGTACGACAAACGTAGACACATAAATAGCAAGCCCGACAGGACACCACTCTTCACGGGCAGCTCACACATGATGTTACTAAGCATGACGACCAAACTTCTTAGAACAAACCCACTAGTTCAGCAAGCAAAGCAATAACATGATGATACGTTTCATGATATATTTTCTCACTACATTCAAAACTGAGGGGATGAGTAAGACACAAAATGTTGGGAAGGCCTGCGTCTAGCTTGATACATGTATTGAAGGTAAGTAGCATTTGCAGTGCAATTGTATTGGGCAATTAATGCGGTTAACTCTGATAAGTACTGAAGATTTGCTATAAAACCAATATTCCCAGAGTAGTGAAAAAGTCCTGAATGCAGCAGTGATCAATTTTTAGAGTTATATGGATTCTTTGTGTATTTGCATAGTTTGGAAGTAGCTAAAATAAATGCATGAATTCTTTTTTTAAAAGAAGTAGGACAAAATAGACAATTGCTCACTCTTTAGCAAGTTGTGGGTAGTCCATAAAATATTGGAAAGAATGTCAAAAGGTTTAGTTAAACATCACTTGGAAAACAAATGACAGGATTGTTAGGACTATGCATCATTTGACAAAAGAAACACAGTGGCTTGAAAAAAATACTGATTTTCTTTTAGAATATGCTTGGAAGGGAGGAATAATGGCTATTGCTTTCTTGGCCTTCAGAAGGTCACGCAAGAAATTTGCATGGACAGTTGAAGTATAAATGAATAAATGTAGCGTGTGGACAAGCCTAAACAAGGGTTTTTGGCAGACACAGACAAAGTCTATGATGAAACAGGTCATTTTTATTCTCAACTGGCGATTATAATAGTGGAGAATTACAGAAGTAAATGCTGGAGTCCAAATATTCGCGATAGGTTCTGATGGTTTTCGTGCCGGAATAAAATGTTACTCTGAAGTGCAAAACGTTCTAAAGTTCGTGTAAGATGGACAACTATCAACAGAATTCAAAGATATTTTAATGTGATTTGGACAGGTTGAATGAAGAGGCAAATACATTGTAGAAAGACTATGATATTTTTAGTTGTGGCATTTTTCCCTTTGGTAGCAAAATTAAAAGAATACAGATCACCATCTGAATGACAAAACTTTGGAAGTTTGGGAGCACAACAGGACCTGAATTTATTTTTCACTTCTCATGGAAAATAATATGCAAACAGGTGCAGTCGATTCCGAAGCAGACATCAGCCATGTGGGCCTTTGTAATTCGCTAATAAAAATACAGATACAACAAAGATGTAATGTTAAAATGTTACAGGCTTTTGGTAATTTTGCACCTGCAGTATTGTGTGCAAAACTTGTAACCTTTTCTGAAAGGAATGTTATCATTCAACACAGAATGCAAAGGAGTTTCACCAGACTAATTCCAGGACAAACATTTAAACCAAGAGTGATTGGATTACGATTTTATATTTGTCAATCGAATTTATCTCATTGAAACATGCAATGTGCTTACAGAACTGAACAAGGTAAATGCAGGAAGTTTGCTCCAGATAACGATGGAGACCAAAATTTCGGGTGACAGACTAATGCAATGTTGTAACCATTAAGGGTTCGTATGAGGAGAGACTCATTCAACCCAGGGATTGGTGAGAGAATGAAATACTCTGCTTCAAAATGCAAACTGCTGCCGGCAATCTGAATGCTTTTAAAAATGCAGACTTGTATCATAACAAATCCCACAGTGCTGCACGATGTGTTTTAATCAAGCAGACATGTTTGACAAATGAAGGTGGAAACCCTTCAATCAAATCTTTGTGGGTTTTTTGCTCAGAACGTGGGATTGATTAGAATACAAAAGGTCTGGAATATGAAAATAAAGAAAAAAGTGATGGAATTCATCAATTGATGTATTCCAGGATGCATGAGCCACAGTTTGCAAATGTTACAACAAATCGAATTAGTGGCAGGTCGACAATGTGATGGATAATATCTATTGGAACATTTTTCTTTCTGTCATTCAATCTTAATAAAACTCGAGATCAAACAGCGTTATAGTTTGCGTCTTCTTGAACCCAGTACTAATCTTATTGTTGTGATCGTGATTCCGTTTTTTCACAGATACTTCGCAGATCGACATTACTCTCGGTACTTTTTTTTAATCATTCACATGCAGTTTCTTTCACATGTTTTGCAATATATTTACGTTAAACGTTGTTTTTTTTTACTTGAATAGATAAGCCAGAGTCAGAAGACGTGGAATAAAATGAGTTGATCATGCCACAATCCTTGTGAATTTTCAGGATAATGAATACAGCTAATCTCATCACAAAATATTAAGGTTGAGAAGTATACTGCAATGTTTTTTTTTGCTGCTTGTCTCACATTCGAAACTATGACTGAAATTCAAAGCAAATCATTAACATTATTAGGTTAGTTGTGATTTTTATAACGGTGGCCACAATGGTGGTATATTGCATTAAAATGCTTATTCCCAAGAATATAAATTTACTAAAGATAGTTCAATGTTGCAACTGGCTCGCAAAAAAAGCCGTTAAATTCAGAAACATGTCTCATTGACCTCTGCGTGAACAATCCACATGCAATGCATTTTTATCGCGCAATACACATTGATTCAGGAACGGAAATAAGTACAATCTAGGCAAAGTCATGAGTGATTGCATACACCCACTTTGTTTTATGCAAATGTCAATGTCAACGTGAATACTAAATGAACCGTTTGTAGATTGCTGTTTGAACAGACTGTCGTTATCCCAGTCTAGACAGGAATAATGCATAGGAACCTGCAGAAAACCTATTATGGAGGAGTCCAAACGAATTATCCTGGAAATCTAGCTTCATTTTGACATTTGCGTGCTAAATCCCCGATGGCATAGATTCTCTTCAGGGATGTGTAGATCAGATGCATTCGCCACGGGAAATTTGGTGTTATAAGGATACAGTGGGGTCGCAATGGGAATGTGCCTTTGTTAGATACTGTCGGAGTGTCATTGTGCAATCCCTGGGCCATATAGCCTGCGTACACTCTGGAATATTTCTCTGATATTTTAATGAATCTAATACCCTCCAAAATATTCTCACCAATCACGAATTATCATCATTGTTGGTTGTAGGCATTTCCAGCAATATGTAAGGAGCTGGACAATACAAGGATCAGATCATTGCGTTTAATTAGTTCAATATACCCTACAGTTCCCTCCACTAATCTCTCCATTCAATAATAGCAATGTACACAATCTGGTAGATGTAGTGCCGATATTTGCAAAGTGTCGCTAGATCTTTCAAAGTGATAAGAAGCATAATCTAATACAAAAAATACAACAATTACATGGCTGGAACAGCACATTAAATTTGACAGTGATCCGTTTGCTTGAAGTATGTGGTACTGCCACCAGCATCACTGGATTTAATCCTGGAAATAACAAATTTATTGTAGTCTGTCTCCGCCAAGTGGTTTCATGAAGTTCAAGAAGCTCGCTCCCCAATGCATTCACAAGGACTCGTGAGGTGGAAGTCAAATGACTGTCAACGGAAGCCACAGCAAATGAAATAATTCTAAATCAGAGATTTATGCGATATTAAGTACTGGGAAATAGTGACTGGAAGCGAAGCATTACCTCTGAATACTCTCCACAGATACTTGCTGTGGTTTCATTTTTTACACCTAAGTTGTTTCTTTTTTTTGTTTGTTTGAATCTGATTTCCAGCATCTGAATTTTGTTCGGCTTTATTTCAGACAGAAAATGAGGGCACTTAACATTAAGTGTCCATAGAATTTGAAGAAGGCTGCACATATCTATCTATCTATATCTATATATATATATATATATATATATTTCAAAACGCAATAATAATTTCAGAAAACGTGTCTCCGAGGAAGGCAAGCATATTTAAGGAAAGAGATCTAGGATGGAACATTGTGTAACATCGTCAAAACGCTACAGCTCGATTTCTGACGGTATTGTCAAGAAGAGCATTTAATTTTCCATTGAACAGTCATTTTCGAACTTCCATCAGAAACATGTTACGTTATTGCAATTTAGCCATTGTATTGTCAACAGCATTTTCGTGCCTGTAGAATTGAAATTGTCAATAGCTATTACGCAGGGTCTTAATATTTTCCTTGTACAATGTGAGACGTGGGATAAATTAAACTGTTTTCCTGGATCCAGTGATTAGGCGGAGCACAGTGCAGATGCACAGTTCATAAATAATGTGATCATCAATAGAGTTTTGAACTAGCGTGATGCAATAGTTGTTGAAAAGTCAGTATTAATGCACAGTTCACGGAAAATTGCAGAAGTCATAATATTATTAAGGGGACATAATTTCCATCTCTTTGAGTTATTTTAGTGTCTAACAGGACAAATAATAAGTCAAAAACATGATCTATATTCGTAACAACTTTTTATGGCAGGCAAAGGGTGAATGGCAGAAATTGCCAAGACTTGGTAGCTGAAACAAAGAACAAAGGTTTATAGTCGAAATCAGCAGATTAGTTCTTTGGATTTTTGTTTTGAACGTGTAAAGGACAGCGTATATAAATACATTATTCTATTCTGAGTAGCTCAAATTTTTGCTATATTACAGAACGTGAAAACTTATTGAAAAAACTCAAAGATGTTGGTGAGCTTCATTATTTCAGTCTTTGAGCGAAATATACTTGCAAAAAAGACATTGCCTTGCAAAACGTTTTCTTCCCCTTTACAAGCAATTGTGAAGAAAAGGGAAAACATGTTACTTTGCAAAGAAAATGTTTGCTTCTCATCACCCATTTTTCAAACTGCAAAAGTGAAAAAAAAACTTTTATGTCATCAATGTCTACTCACTTCTTCTAACAAAAAAATCAAAAGAGTTGACTTTTTTCTGTATTAATTTAATTAAATGAAACAGAAGTTTTTTTAAAGTGGTAATTTCACAGCGACATATATGCAGTATTTAAAGTAAACTAGATAGATAACGTTTAGTTTCATTTTCTACTGTCACACTGCCAACAAATAAAGAATTGACAAATATTCAAATTCCCAATGGCTACATTGGAAGCACTACGGACAGTTAAAGTTTGAGTAGATTGCATAGTTGTCTGAATGACAGCGCCAACCTTTTCGTAATGTGCCGTTTCATTCTTAATTCTTTCATTTAAAGTTTTTGTAGGGATAAACTAACTAATTTCCCCTACAACACGATAACTCAATAGCATTTGATATGCTGGCTCCAATGGATTTAATTTTAGAAAATGAACTTTAACCTATTATTTGTTTTGCATGTTATTCACTTCGTCATTGTGAGCCATTTTGTCTACATGCATGCTTTAACTTTTGTTTCCACTCTCAGATTCAATCTTTCATGCATTAAAATAATTTAGAATCGCAACATTATTTACTATATCTATGCCACAATTAATATTGACTGACACTTGCAGAAGCAAAATTGGAAGCCTGCCAGAAAGGTAATATACTCGCCTACCTCTGCGACTACATTCACAATTTTCTTTCCAGTTACCTTAACTAGGAATACAAGTAAATCTGTTGTATAGACTGAGAAGAACTTAATGTAGTTCTTGGAAAGATTTTAGAACGTTTAAAACTCCCCGATTAGTCTTTTTCTTTCTGCCACGTTCCATTTCCAAAATAAAAATCATGTAATTAAAAAAATGAATCTAGTTGTGTAAAATTACTCGGGGAGATACCAACTTCAGAGTGAAAGGAAATACGCATTCGGTAATGTGGCACCTCAGCTCAGCGTTAAATATTGATGCCTCAAAGTGCCAAGGCCGTTTGTTTGATTCGAGGCTTACGTGACTCGTTTGGCAGACATTGTATGTTCTTCACAACACTGCTTGAGTTACTGAAGGTTACGTCTCAGTGTTCAAGGATGTTGCAGGTTAAATGGATTGACCGTGATAAATAAAGGATTACAGTGGAGTATGTAAAGGGCTGTGGGTGGGTGGGATCCTCTTTGAGCGTTTTTTGCTGGCACAATGACAGAATGACCAACTTCTGCAATGTCGGGATTCTATCATACAGTATTAACTTGTTAATATTCAATAAATTATCAAAGCTTCGTTTTACAATAAGTGTAGTTCTGTTACCTGTGCATATTCACTTGAACTGCATAATCTGCACTTTTTTTTATACCTCGAGCAGAATTGCCAAAAGTGGTGAAACGTCTGATCGATAAAGGTGAGAACTAAGATTGCCTGCAACCCATCATTGGCACAGCAGTTTATATATATATATAATATATTTCCTTCCATGGAAAGCAAGGAATGCTTGTGCGAATGCAATGAAAATGAAGTTGAAACATTTTGTTGTTGTTTATTTGTTGTTTAACAGCAGGGATCAGTGAATATGAGTGGAGTCAGGCAAATATTACATCAATCCACTTTAGTGGCTTGACTTTGAAATATAAACTCTGTCTCTGGATTATTTTCAAGGCATTCATTTTAGCTTCAGTTTGTGCATACGTAATGAAAATTTTATCAGTCACTGGAATGAACTTTATGATAAATGGAAATAGATATTTTTATATTCGAGACATCAAGTAGAACAGTATTGGCACCGTTCTTTTAATGAATATAATGGGGATTTTTAACTTCTCGTGATGTTATACTTACCAACACCAAGTGCTGTGGACATGGAGTGTAGAATTGAGGATATGGCTGTAATTGGGAATGTATTTCCCAAGAAAAGCGAAACGTTTAAACTTATGGGTTCATTTTGAAGAGATGATGTGAGTTTGAGCATAATTGAAAAAAAAACCGCAGTCATCAGTATTAACAATGACAAAGTTCCGTCGAATGAAGAAGAATAAATGCTAAAGATTCACGTCAGCCTGCTGAAAATATAATCTGAAAAGTCAATCCTGCAGAATAAACAAGTGGTACTGTCGTTCATGATTTATTTTCACTCTAACACAAAAATCTACAATATGCGTAGTTTCATAAAAGGATTAAAACATCTAATTTCATTATTTTGAGTTAACCCAGGATATGTCAAGGTTATCCAATCTTGGAGAAGTGACATCTATCTATCCAGCCAGAATTACTCACCTAATGTCCACTCATGAATCTCCACCACGACATTATGTAGATTATAGAAATGTATCCACCTTTCTGGCATTCAGATAGTTTTAGATTGTTTCAATGTAAGTTTAAAATTCTGCAAATTATTCACGGCTGATGTAATTTCTTTTGCAGTATTACATTCTCTCAATCTCCATTTATGTTGAATCGAATTATTACAGAAGCTGACATTGTAAAAGCACTTATGGGTAAGGCATTACTTTTGCGTCCCCATCTTGTTAACTTATGACATTATCAGAGGCTCGATCAAGTGATCTGATAGAATTATAATTGAGCTCAAGCGATTGCCTCTGTAAAACAATTTTACTTGAGCTTGAGGACGAAATACTGTCATGTTCGCACTCTGTTTCTGATTTCTGGCATCCACATATCTTTGGAATGTTTGCCATGATGCAGAAGATGATTTTGCTGTTCATTGATGTGTTCTGCCAACCCAGCCGAAAGGCAGAGTGTGGCTGATTGACTGTTAGTTAATAAATGTTATTAAATCACTGCATATAACAAAATAGTTGTATGAAAATGTCGTTTGTAAACGGTGGATTCGCAAATCCTTAGTAATCCAGAGCGAGGGTAAACGAGGACAAGCATAACAGCATTTCACTTTGTAGGCGTTTGATAAAATTATTGGCTGTGAAAATGATCGTGTTAGCGTATCTGATTGTGCACATATGTGTGAATGCCTACCCTTTTGTACCTCTGTCTTTCTCTAAAAAGGAAACTGAGAGGCAGCTTTGCTGACAATCTGAGCAGGAATATACGAGACAATGTGGGATGAAATCTCTAATGATTTGTGGTGCTTACATTATCGAAGAGAAGGTGGAGTTGAAGGACATTTAATGTTTGAGGATGTGTGATTGAGATGATTTATGTAGATCTGTCTGACCGACAAAAATGAATGAAAAAAAAATTGGTCTGAACTAATAAAAGTTCCTTAAAAAGAAAACAACATTAATCAAGATTTAATCAGTGTTTATTTAATATATGTGAAACATGTCAAGTGAGGGAAATTGTTCGGCATAGCAACAACAAAGCTGTTCAAAATACAAACACCAAACTGGCTCTGCTTGCGAAATGGAAACTACGAAGTCTTATGTTTGAAGTCAGAAAATCAAAATTAAACTCAATGCCTATTACATGTGTGACGCAGAATTTACAATGTTAAAAAAAAATGAATTAAGGAATAAAATCTAACAAACATTATCCTATCCTGTCCTGTGTAATCTATGGCCGGTCCTATAATGTTGAGGTGTTTTTGTCAACACGTAAAACTGACTTTGGAGTTGACAAGTCATATTCTTTTTGTATAGGATATTGCTCAGGCCTCTTCTGCAATAATGTGTCTATTTCTACTAGCCTAGTTATAAGAGAAATACTTTAATTTCAAGGGGGATCAGAAGAGATGTTGTTGGTCTAGGAAGTTTTGAGATATAATGAGAGACTGGACATTAGGGGGTGAGAGACGAGTCTATCGAAATTTATAAAATACTGAGGTATACTGATAGAGTTAATGGTAATTTTGTTTTCTTTGAAATAGGGGATTTCAAACACTTCGACACATTTTTACTGTGCAAGATATGATGGGCATCGAAGGAGGTTCGTGTGTGGAATGAACCTCCTGAGGAAGTGTTGGACCTGTATACAACTACAAGGGTTAAAAGACATTTGGATAAGTACATGACTATTAAGGTTTTGGAAGGATGTGGGCCAGGAACAAGCATGCGGTCCAATTTTATTTTGGGAAAATGTTCAGCATGGACAGGTTGGAACGAATGGTCTGTTTCCATCCTACATGCGTATATGACATACAAAATCACAGGAATAAATCTCATAACCACAACATGGAACACATTTTACAGTTTGCTTTTGTGGTCAGTGTTAGATTAAAGGAGCTGTAATTCAGCCTTTCGAATGAGTATCTCTGATGAAAATTTTGCTTTAATTTTATCAGGCACAAGCACCAACATTGAGATTTACAGACTATTAACGCAGAAGGATCCACATCTATATTGGACAGAGAACCATGCTCCAAAGAACTATGTAACTATTGTGAACAGGTTTATGCACTCCTCGTGCATGAGTTTCATCTGTCTAGTCTTTATCTGTATCATCCCATTGGTAATATCATAGTTAGCCATGTGATCGCCCATCACACCATTCTTCTAAACTCTGCTTTACTTCGTCCCAACAAATGCAAAGGTCAGTGGAGCCATTCCAGATTCAAACTAGTAAAATTTCATTGCAATCACTTCATAGCCAGAACATCTTCCCCGAGACCAGGAAATCAAAACTGCAGGCAGTACTCCAGTTGTGGTCCTCTGAGTCAATGAACCATTCGATGAAACTTAAAGCGATGTCAAAGTAATGCTTGTTGCTGGGATAAGCATTTTTTTTCTCTCTGTTAAAAGTTAACACCAAGGGCAGACCTCTATCAGGTTTATTCAGCATTGTGTCGTTTTACTTTGCAAAATTTGGCATGCCTTTGCATTTTGTTAATACAACACTATCTTGGAGCATCATCAGTTGCTGTGCATGACTTTTGTTTGAGTGTTTTATGATACTGCTGAGAGTTGAGGCAAATGCAATTTTTATTTTAAAGTACGGAGTGTGCTTTGCTTGACAATCTTTTAAATTTACCAGCAAAATTGATAACCAAAGGAAGCTCGAATCACAGTGCGTCTTGGCTGAACAGAAGTTTGGTCGTTACGAAAACTTAATAACGTGGTCATCGAGCAAGTCAATGGGCTACAAGGAAGAATGACAGACCAGATGGCCCCACTGTTCAAAAGTGGCGATTTACTCAAGCCAATCTGCTATCGAGAATTGATACTGTGACTAAACAGAGAGCATTTTAAAAGTGTGGATGCCCTGAACGTTTTTGACGCTTACTGTTAAAAAAGGAAACAAGAACAAGGGGAAAATATGACAATGACTTGAAATTTGGGGTAGTCGATTTGTGGTTTGCACATTTCCGAGAGTAATCCAGGGTGAGTTAATCTTAAGGGGAGGGCGAGAAGCGTTGAGAATGATTTTAAGACACATCCATGGGAAGAATATATACGTACATTTATATTAGAAAATTAAAATGGCCTTCAGTTGGAAGGAATAAAAGAAGATGATCAGTACGGGGAAGAATGGATAGAATGTGAGTGCATCACGAGTTAAGTGAACTCGACAGAAATGGCGATGACTGAGCGACAAGAAGGAGGACCATGATCACTCACAATCTATCTCATTTGAAAAGAAAGAGAGAATAACCTGATGAGATAAGAAGAATTAGAAAGAATAAGAAGAATCTGACAACATTGATGGAAATAAAGGAGAAGCAAAGAAAAAGAAAGGAAGGAAAGAAGAAAATTGCATAATGCTCTCCACGCCTAAAAATGTGTCCCTACGAGATTTGAACTGATCATAACACTTAAACAAAACAACTTTTGCACTGTTGGGGAAAACATTCGTTAAGATGTTATGTATACACGGTGATTTAACAGTTTTTTTAAATGATGTCCAGTATCCATCTTTCTTTGTTTCTTTGTTATTATGCATAACCTTCTCAGTCTTAGCTGATTTGCATTTCATTAAACATAAATTCAGAAATGTCTTGGGTAGTTTTGTTGAAAATGGGCGTGCTGTGTGTATTCCAGTACTTGAACCATTTGTTTAAGATAAAACGTTAGCAAAATACAATAATGTGGCATTGAAATATGGCTGATGTGAACATTAAATCAACCTGATCTTTTCTGAAACCACAAGTTTTCCTAAAAATACAAATGTGTTTAATGTGGAAGTGGAAAGAATTCTGCAGCGGAGTGGCAACATTTTGTGTGGACTTAAATAGCAGGTGTTGTTGATTAGTTGCATTCTGTTGCTAAAGTAAATTTCAGATTATCAGCTTGTTTTTTACCATTTTGCTATGATGCACAAATATCTTACTTTTTAAGTGTTACTCTGAGTATGAAATTACTGCTTTGCCTGTAATTATACCAGCCATAAAACATAAAGTTGGCAATGCTTGCTGAAAGAAATTTGTGTTTCTTGGCGCTCTCTACATCAAGAGATGAATATACCATCAATGGAAAAGATTTAAAACCAGTACACGCGAATATATCTACATTGACAAGAACATTTGATGGTATCTAACAAAGATATTTTTACTTTGTTGCGTACGTGAACGTGTCAACGAACTAGTCAAGTAGCTTTTTATATGTCATCCAATTTAAAGTCTTGAAATTGCACATAATGTGGTGCAATAAAAAATAGATTCTATGCGACAAGAATAAAGATGATTTCGTTGTTTCGGACTGTGCAGATAAATGATCAATGAGTAAAATCCATTGAATTTTCATAGCAAAATGACAGAAATGGTAATGACCATCGGAAGAATTTAGTACACGGATTTACTTTCTGCTTCAGTTGCAATAATTGACAGTATCCATACAAAATTCAGAACTAAGATCATGTACGCAATCAGTTAGGGTTGTCCCTCCCTTCTGAGTTTCCATGATAAAGGAAACAATTTCCAGTATAAACGTGGAAATAGCTAACTTATCACACTTTCTGAATGATACTGTAAAATATTGTAAAAATATATTCCCTCCCAAATCATCTTAAACTGCTATTAAAAACACATTGCTTCAGTTACTCTAGTTAATTGCCGAGGTTTTAATAATTTTGTTTGCATATGTTTGCTATTTCCTTCTAGAAAACAAAAAGCTGAAGGAACAACTGCAACAGTCAGGTGGAAAAAAATTCATAACCAAGTTAAATGTCAAAACATGAATGTAAATTCACTTGTTCTCTTTCTGGTGATATTGATGCATGTGATGCATGCCCGCTTTTAAAAAATAGACGTGGAGCAGAAAGTTCAAAGTAATGCATTGAACACAAATTATTCTGACACAGACATTTGTCTGAAATCACTTTTACTTTAACAAATCACTGAACACAATGCCTTACGCATCCTTAGGCAATAACCCAATTTATTAACTCTGAAATTAATTTTTTTCAGTGTTATCCAAGTGTGAAACGTTCTGCACCAGCCGATAAATTAAATTCAGTGAAACGTTTCTGCCCTTACCATCACTCAATTCGCCTTTGAATAAATCATCAATCCACCGCCAAATTTTCCCCATCTTTTCCAATACCTGCAATTCTCACCACTGTTCCCCAAAATATCCAAGCTGGCCCAGTAATAAAACTATTCAGTGTATAACTACACTACAATTCTGACATTGTTATTTGGTAAATTTGATTCTTATTTCAATTGACGATCATGTGAATGTGGCAACGCCGTTCTGAAGATGTTAACAATGATCTCAAATCTTTGCATATGATCTTCATTCATTCATTTATTCAACCCAAATCATAGTCTTTGCCCATGATTTTCGAATGCACATTATTATCTTGAGTGATTTGTTAAAAATACCTGTTTAGTTAAGATGCCACAGAGAAACAATTTGCCACAACGCTGGTTTTTAATGGTAGTGTGGTTAATGTGTTTATAGTCTCAAACCCATCTTTTAATCATTCATCCTTCTTGCCACCCATAATTCCAGGCCAATTACAGTTGACTGCATGGCTTATTAACTATCGATAGAAAGCTACATTCACTGAAATTGAAAAAAAAAACAGCATGCACAATTTTTCAGGATGAAAATACCACAAGGAAATAAATCCATTCGAAAAAAAGACAGGCGTTATCATCTCCATTTTAAAGGGAAAGTTGTTTTCATAAGTTGTGCCTTCGCTATACTCTCCATTGCCAGAAAGAAGAAAAAAAGAAAAGTATCACTTGAATTAACAAATCTCCTCAAAGTATTCTATATTTCCACATTATTACGTTCGGTACTTATATTCAAAACTCAGTGAAAAATCCCTCAAGCTGTCAAACATTTCCTCAGAAGGCAGGCCCATTACCGACTACAAGTTTGAAATGTCGAGTTTCCTTTTAATTGAACTTTGAAGTAACACCACCCAATTTGATCCAGAATACAAAAATATCAATTGTGTGGACATGGGGGTTATCCAGTAACCAAAATAAAAAATGAAATCTCTTGATTTTAACAATAGTTTCAATTGCAATCATTGACAACATTCCGTTTGTTGCTCAGATTTGTTTTTCCACATACAAAATGACATTTTTAAAGCAGCATTACACACCGATCTCGAGGTACAATTGATGCTGCCGCTCTATCCATTCTACGTTCTTATTTTTCTCAGAATAAGAGTGTGCCACTAGCCGGAACAACATTTATTGAACATGTCTAACTGTGCAGAGAGCAGTTAATAGTTAACGTCATCGCTGTAGATCAGGAGTTACATGAAGACCAGATCCGTACGTGAGTTGGATATATTCATTTTCCAAAGTCAGAAATAAAACAATTGCAAGTTTAGTACAATCGGCAGTAGATACACAGATTAAATGAAAAAGAACTTTTTTTTTCCTGACGTTTCCCTCAATCTGAAAAATATTGTACAATTCCCTTCATTCAGTGTCAGCATTTTAATGTCGTAATATACTCCAACTCTTTGCATTGGGTTATTTAGGCACTATACTATAATTCTATCGTTCAAGCCAATTGTGTATATTGAAAATGGTTAAGGTGCATTAAAACTTCGATTTGCTATTATGATTCTTAAAGTACTGGCTTTAAATATTTTGTATGCTCCAATAAAACGGTTTTATGATTTTCATGTGTTCATAAATTTAGGGGTGAAGTTTACAGATCAGCCTCAAGGTAACCGATCACAAACATGTTACTTTTCATTCTTTTCAAAGATCATCAAGTGTGAAGGCAAAAAAAGATCATTTGTATTCAATAAGGCCGCAGCACAAATGTTAGCCAATCTGCCTCTCCCAAATGAAATTTAAGAAGCACGATGTCAGCGTAATTCGATTTTTATTTTTTGCATTTCCAGATGCATCAATTTGTCTTTTCAACCGTTCTTCCAGAATGCTTGGGAAATTAGACTGCTGTGCTGCTAGTTCATATTCAATCAAGGCATCTTACAAGGGACTGTATACAGGAATTTAACTTCTTTCACACACTGCAACAGTTCATGTTCGGTTAATATGTTGGATTTATTCATGATTGTAAAAGTCCTATTTCCATGATCAATGAGCACAATTTGTAATGAACTGGTTTTATCACATATTAGACATCTTTATTGACAGATCCACACCAATCAGATATGTGTGGACCTTACCTATTCTAAGCCCTCCTGAAACTGTCACGAAAACCAGTTAATCTTTTACTCATAAAATTGTTGGGGCTACTTTGCTGAATTACACCTCCATTTCCACTCCTCTTAACTGAAAACCTCCAGAATCAAATGTGTGATCAAATGATGTTGAATATTTGTTTTGCGAAACATTGTTTTCGAAACGCCACCTGGTTGCATTTATGTGAAAACAAAATGTTAATTTATCCTCAGATCAGAGCATAGGAAGTATAGCTTCAGGTATGTTCATATTTTATAATTCTTGAAACATTTTTGTTTATACAACATTTTGGTTCGGAATTGATAGATCAAATAATAGGATTACAGTATCTGACAGAGTACTTTGGAAGTGAAGCATAATCGCTGGTTGTCAGTTTCATATTTTAAATCCTTTAGTTTGTTTCCTTTAAATGAAGTTTGCCTAACTGAAGGCGTAATAGAGTCATAGGGTAGTACAGCACCGAAGTAGACACTTCAATTCAATTCGTCCCATGCCAATCACATACACTAAGGTAATCGAGTATCATTTGCCAGCATTTGGCCCATACCCCCGAAACCTTCCTGTTCATGTATCCGTCCAGATGGATTTTAAATTTTGTTGCTGTGCAAGCCTCCACGACTTCCTCTGGCAGCTTGTTCCATATTCTGGATTAGTGGTGCTGGAAGAGCACAGCAATTCAGGCAACATCCAAGGAGCTTCGAAATCGATGTTTCGGGAAAAATCCCTTCATCACGAACAAAGGCAGTGAGCCTGGAGCGTGGAGAGATAAGCTAGAGGAGGGTGGGGGTGGGGAGAAAGTAGCATAGAGGACAATGCCTGAGTGGGGAAGGGGATGAAGGTGATATATCAGGGAGGTGAGGGTGGAGTGGATAGGTGGAAAAGGAGATAGGCAGGTAGGACAAGTTCGGACAAGTCATGGGGACAGTGCTGAGCTGGAAGTTTAGAACTATGGTGAGGTGGGGGAAGGGGAAATGAGGAAACTGTTGAAGTCCACATTGATGCCCTGGGGTTGAAGTGTTCAGAGGCGGAAGATGAGGCCTTCTTCCTCCAAGCGTCTGGTGCTGAGGGAGCGGCGGTGAAGGAGGCCCAGGACCTCCATTTAATTCGGCAGAGTGGAAGGGAGAGTTGAAATTTTGGGCCACGGGGCGGTGTGGTTGATTGGTGCGGGTGTCCCGGAGATATTCCCTAAAGCGCTCTGCTAGGAGGTGCCCAGTCTCCCCAATGTAGAGGAGACCGCAATGTAGAGCAACGGATACTATAGATGATATTAGTGGATGTTCAAGTAAAACTTTGATGGATGTGGAAGGCTCCTTTAGGGCCTTTGATAGAGATGAGTGAGGAGGTGTGGACGCAGGTTATACAGTTCCTGCGGTGACAGGGGAAAGTGCCAGGATTGGAGGGTGGGTTGTAGGGGGGCGTGGACCTTACCAGGTCGTCACGGAGGGAACGGTCTTCACGGAAGGCGGAAAGAGGTGGGGAGGGAAATATATCCCTGGTGGTGGGGTCTGTTTGGAGGTGGCGGAAATGTCGGCGGATGATTTGGTTTATGCGAAGGTTCGTAGGGTGGAAGGTGAGCACCAGGGGCGTTCTGTCCTTGTTACGGTTGGAGGGGTGGGGTCTGAGGGCGGAGGTGCGGGATGTAGACGAGATGCTTTGGAGTACATCTTTAACCACGTGGGAAGGGAAATCATTTTTGCAAGAGGTAGGGTGGGAAGAGGTGTAATCCAGGTAGCTGTGGGAGTCGGTGGGTTTGTAAAAGATGTCAGTGTCAAGTCGGTCGTCATTAATGGAGATGGAGAGGTCCAGGAAGGGGAGGGAGGTGTCAGAGATGGTCCAGGTAAATTTTAGGTCCGGGAGAAAGGCGTTGGTGAAGTTGATGAATTGCTCAACCTCTTCGCGGGAGCACGAGTTAGCACCAATGCAGTCATCAATGTAGCGGAGGAAGAGGTGAGGAGTGGTGCCGGTGTAATTACGGAAGATCAACTGCTCTACATAGCCAACAAAGAGACAGGCATAGCTGGGGCCCATACGTGTGCCCATGGCTACCCCTTTGGTCTGGAGGAAGTGGGATGATTCAAAGGAGAAATTGTTAAGGGTGAGGACCTGTTCGGCCAAAAGAATGAGAATGTCGGTGGAGGGGTACTGTTGGGGACGTCTGGAGAGGAAAACACGGAGGGCTTGGAGGCTCTGGTCATGGCGAATGGAGGTGTAGAGGGATTGGATATCCATGGTGAAGATAAGGCGTTGGGGGCCAGGGAAATGGAAGTCTTGGAGGAGGTGGAGGGCGAGGGGGGGTGTCTCGAACGTATGTGGGGAGTTCCTGGACTAGGGGGGACAGGACAGTGTCGAGGTAGGTAGAGGTGAGTTCAGTGGGGCAGGAGCATGCTGAGACAATGGGTCGGCCAGGGTGGTCAGGCTTGTGGATCTTGGGAAGGAGGTAGAACCGGGCAGTGCAGGGTTCCCGGACTATGAGGTTGGAAGCTTGCGTGTGCCCCAGACTACCACTGCGCCCCCTTATCCGCTGGCTTAATGGTGAGGTTGGAATTGGAGCAGAGGGATTGGAGGGCTGTGCTTGTTCCATATGGTAACCACTCTCTGCGTAAAAATGTTGCTACTTAGGTCCCTTTTAAAACGTTCTCCTCTCAACTTAAATCAACTCCGTCTCGTTCTGGACTACCCTGCCCACGGGTGAAGAACTAGGCTTTTCATCCTATCCACGCCACTCATTATACTAGAAAAATCTGTAAGGCAATTCTCAGTCTCCGACTCTCCAGGCAAAATAGCATCCGCTCATTCTGTCCCTCCGAATAACTCAAACCCTCGAAACATGCCAACACATCCTTCTAAATCTTGTCTGAAACGTTCAATTTTCAAACATTCTTCATATGACAGGGATACTAGAATTACAGAACGTTTCATTACTTCGTGGATCTGTTAGTAATGCAGCATTACTGAAAACTTCTGTTAAAACAATGCGTGTCTAGTCTGCTCTGGATTTTTTTCAATTTTTTTTCATGAGTTTGATTCTATGAGGACATCTATTTGCATTTAGTGCAAATCCATAATTGCACTCGAGCTGATAATTTGCTTGTTCAAAGACTCCATGTGTTGTACGGGTAGAAATCTCTGTTTGGAAGGATGTCCTAGAATTTGAAGCATGGCATTGATTAAATGGTGATACGGATCTATGTGACTGTGATCCCTGGCCGATTTTGAATTGAAACGTGTTGACATCGCCATGCAATGCTGTCAATGTTCCTTTTGGTGGTAAAATGAATTTGGGTTTGAATCGTACTTTTCAAAGAGTCTGCTTGAGTTGTTCTAGTTTAAGTGGTACAGACTATCGTGTCAATTCGACAATAGCAGCAAACAAAAAAAGAATCCGCATAACATATAAGCTGGACTGCAGATTAAATGCACAACTTTGTCTATGAGTGTTTCCAAATTCAATGGTGATACTGGAACTGAGCTTATGGCATGATGTGAACTGTAATCGAACAAAGGTTTGACATGTGGCTTTCCAAAACTGGACAAGTTTTGGTGTATCAGCAGGTGAACTTTTCACAGCAGAATCATAAGTTCAGATCTGTTATTTTGCTCAAACTAATTGGACAGTTCATTCGGTTCGTGGTTCTTCTGGTCAGCTCCGAGAAATTGCTTGGGCGAGCGGAGGTGGGGGGGGTGGGGGGGGGGTGCGGCGGTGGCGGTGGTGTGATGTTGGTATTTCGGAATTGTTGTTTTGATTGGCGAAGATTGAACTTATTGGAGAGCTTCATTGCTTAGAAATCGGTTAATGTAGTTGTTTATTTGTCGATTCGCTGTTGGTAAGTCTGTTTTAGCTCCTCAGTGTAGTGTTTGACTTTGCTGCGGCTTTAGTAAGTGTATTTGATATTTGTAAGAAAAGTTTTAATGCAGAGGCAGTGAGCAGTGTAGAACAGTCAATAAGGTTAGCAGTTTGTGATATTAATGCATCCTGAATTGTTGTGGTCAACCTCCCACTGTATCAGGAATTTTCGTTTTAGATTTCAGTAGCAAATGTTGAGCTCTTGACATAGAGGACTTTGTTTTTGCATTTCTCGCGTCCAACAAAAAGCTGAGCTTGTTTTTCGTTCTGCCACTTCAGTTGCATGCAAGCCAATTTGTATCCTGAATTTGCCTTTTGTCTGGTGGTGGGAATATGAAATGTTCTATAGTGGAACAGTTGATAAATAATATATAACAGTACTTAATATTGTTTTAATGTTTTGCACAAGAGTCCCAGTCCATCTTTTATTGTTGTTGAATATTAAACTTCATGAATAAATACCGAGTGTCTTGCTAAAATCATGTAGTTTAATAATCTAGCTCCATCTGGATGCAACACTTTGCATTTAGTTTTAAAATAGGAAAATGTTAGAGCTTGGGTTAGCTTTTGAATATTTTGAATGCGGATGGGCTGGGCCAAAACAAATTGAGGTCTATTCTCGGGATCAAATCTCCAAATTCACATGGCATCCAGATTGTTGGGCTCAAAAGCAGCGAGTTGTAAGTTTTACTGTGTTTTAAATTGTATTAGACCCTCTACGATGGGGAAAAAGATCCTTTGGCCTAATAAGTCCACACCGCCCCTCCGAAGATAAACCCACCCAGAACCATTTCCCTCTGACTAATGCATCTAACTCTATGGGGAATTTAGCATGGCCAATTTATCTGACCTGCACATCTTTGGACTGTGGGGGGAAATCGGAGCACCCGGGGGAAACCCACGCAGACATGGGGAGAACCTGCAAACTCCACATAGGCAATCGCCCGAGGCTGCAATTCAACCTGAGACCCTGGTGCTGTGAGGCAGCAGTGCTAACCACTGAGCCACCGTTAAATTTGCTGAGGTGAACTTTTGTGTATTAATACATTTGTCACTTACTGTGAGATTGGCGGGCAAGAGTTCAATTTGGGACTTATACAAAAAGTGATCAAGCCAAAGACTTCCGAATTTATAAAAACTTTGGCGTGCCTGTGTCGGTGAGAAAAGAGACATGGTTTTAGAAATCCTGGAGCATTTCCAACTGGCAGAAATGTCATTAAAATCGTCGGAAATGGCTCCACGTTATCTGCGAATGAAGCAGATATAATTAGGCACAATGTTATGGGAAATACCAAAGAAAGTAAAAACACTAACTGCACAACAACAAAAAAAAGGCACTGGCTAAACAGGAAGAAAGAGAAAATGAAATGAAACATTATGAATTACAATTGAAAGTAGAGAATGTAGAAAAGTCATGAAAGGACCATAGCAGATGAAACAGCAGAATAAAGTGAGGGTTTGAACGTCAGAGGTTGGCAATTGGAGAGGACAGCCAACATAACAAGGTGCAGCCGAAGGTAGAAAGTTGACTTATCTTGGAGGATAGTGATGTTGAATTAATCCATCTTAGGTCATAACCCATTGGTTTCAGTCCAATTATGTACAAGTGTTGCTTCGAAGCTTTTCTTTCTAATTTCAAAAGAGAAATGGCTAATCAAATGAAATGCTCAGTGAGCATTTGGATATCGTTTATCCAAAACACATTTGCGGCACAGCGAGTGAGATATTTGCAAATTTGCCAGAGAGTGCAGCTGGGATTTGTAATGACGTGACAAATGCTATGTCAAGTGCATATCTGCGAGAACCAGAAGTCTTCAAGCAACGTTTCACGAATCTAAGGAGTGACTCTGACCGAATGTACATTGAGTTTGAAAAGACAAAACGAAGTGTTTTTGTTCAGTGGGCAAGGACATTGAAAATAGGGAAGACATACGACATTCTTAGAGAGACGATTAATTTTGAGGTGTTCAAAATTCACCTCGTTAAATAACGAAAACCCATGTGGAAAAGGCGATAGTGCAATCTGTGTGACTCATAACAGAAGAGGCACACAGTCTTCAGGTGGTTCTTAGATCAAAGTTCGACGTTTGACATGAATTTCATTATGTGAATAGTTCAAATTTGAGTAAAGAGAAACCCTTTAGTAGTCAGAGGATAGGCGATTACGTTGCAGATCGTAAAGATTGTTTATCACGTGATTAAAATGGAACCTCATGAGGGGGAAAGGGGAGTAAAACATCTTAGGTGTTCTCACTGCAATAATGTAGGTCATATGAAGTCGCAGTTTTCCCTTTTTTTGAAAATTCGGTCTGAGAAATAAAAAGATAAGCTCGTGTATTTTGCTGAAATAGTAAAGTAAAGCACAATGGAGTTTAAACGTTGTCACATAATGTACAGCCTGACCAGAGACTGGATGAGAACAAAGTGCCAGATCTCTTCAACGAATTTAATTGTGAGGTAATTGTTGAATCAAAAGGCAGAAGTAGCAGGTAAGGCAGTGACAATTTTAAGAGGACTGGAACAAGCCAAACATTCATGTTGAGAGTTAAAGTGAAATCTAAATCACTAGTATTACTTAAAAAAAGGTGTTTGTATGGAGAATTCATTGTGAAATTAGCGTTTTCCCGTTATATAAAGTAAGGTCAGAGGGTCTTGTAAAAAGTGATGAAGGGTTGACCGGACAAACAGAGGAATCCTCGCTTCCAGCAATACAATTTTCCTTGGCAATGATATAGTTGGATCAAAGGTCGGAGCGTTGCCCACTGCCCTTGAAATCCGATAGAAAAACAGACAGCTGATGTGATACAAGAAGGATATTCTGGCGTTCGTTTTGCTGACAGTAAGAGAAAAAAAACTTCACAAAGTCACAAGTTGAAGCAGGAGGACATTTCAAAGAATAAAGACAATAAATTTGAGGTTCATTTTTCAAAGAATATGCATGATAAAATGGTCGAGAAAGTACAAGAACAATCGAAAGGCATAGTTCTTAGCTCATCAATAATAACTGACTTGCAACAGAAATGTATGAGTCTAAAGCAGCTTGCATCAAAAAAGCAACCGCAGAAGATGAATATGAGTCTATCCTGGAATATTACTGTCTTCAAAACAAAGTGTTGTAAAGGAAAGAGAAACCAACACATGTGCAGGCAGACGACAAATGAGGAGAAACTCATCAAATGTCATGCTCGGTGGAATGAAAAAAGGAAGCGTTGTTGGATAACACACGAACTTTCATTAAGACGCCATTTGTGGCTAAGGAAAACTCCATCTAAAAAACAAAATGTAGCTTCAGAGGACTGCACTGAATAAGGGTGTGGTTGAATTTACCAACTGTGCTTTCTTTTACCATTTCAACAAAACTCATTGACTTGTTCTGTTTTCACATATATGTAAGTCAAGTAGAGAACCTAAGTCAGTGATAAAACCATCACACTAAATAATCAATCCCACATTTGAGGAATCGGTTTAGACATCTAAATAAATAAAAAGGTGAAAATCAGTCGTTGTTGAACATAAGGGATGTGTCTTCTTGGTTCTCGGGACAACTCCGTTCTGTATTATCACGGAGAAAAGGATTTTATAAGAGATTCTCTTTTTTAAAAATCTAGATATGGATTATCCACGGATATACAATCAGGTCAAGGGCCATACTTTATGAGAAAATCACGCCAGGAAGCTATGGATAGCTTAGTAATAGAGTAATTCGAATCCACTACTTACCACATCATCTCGCAGTCGGCTAAACACAGTGGATTCAAACGTTATATATTCTATTCAGTGCTTAAAATGAAGACAATGCAGAGGATTGGGACAAATTATTTCCATTTATACATTTTGCAATTAATCTAGGAGGATCACTACAATTTACTGATGATTAATTGCTGAGTCAGAGGTCAGAGACCACACAATTGATCCAGGTTTTTGGTAATGATTAAGAAGAACATGTGAGTTGGTTCCACATCATTGAAAGGTAACACAACATGCGATGAAATAGGAAGCAGACAAGAAATAGCAGATGGCACAATTTTGAAACTGGAGATGCTGTCTCCCTTTTTATTTCCATACAATATCAAGAGGAAGTTGAGTAATGTGAATTGATTGATAAGTACAAGGAGATATGAATCCCAATAGAAAGAAAAGCAAAAAGAACACTACAGCTCAGAAATAGGCCTTCTTGCACTCGAAGCCTGCGCCGAATTCTCAAGGAAAAAGAATAAATCTCTGAGTTACCTTCAATATCGAAATCAAAATTATCTGAAATCGTTATCAAAATCAAATGGGGAGCTATGTGGGAATAATTTGGAACGGCCTAAACTAAATATACATAATCAGAGATGCTATTACAATTAAGCAACATTCTTACAGATTGCGCTCTGAAAATTGAGCACAAGTTCCAAAAGAGATTTAATACGTTTTCAAAGACAACATAATAGAAGTGCGTAGCAATGATTGAAGTTCAACTGTGTTCATGGATCAAAAACAGATGGCATCCAGTGATAATTTGTGGCTTGGCACAATGCCAATGCAGTTGCAAAATCTGATTCATATTCAAATCCACGTTTGGAAGAAGTCATTGAGAAAGTCGGATGAATACCTTATATTTCTGAATTGGTCTGACACAAAGGATACTAGTCAGTAACATTTTTTTAAAAAGAGCGAAGACAGTTTCGGATTCTGTACCACCAAATGAACAGCACCAGTCAAAATTCATGCCATTTTATAGGAAAAAATATGTCAGCAACATTACAAACACCAACTGATGCAGTCAATTCGGAATTATCTAAATATCCAGTGTGCATTAATGGTCTGATCATTTATTTCACGAACGTATAGAATTTTGTAGCATTTGTATGAATTGTTTGTTCACATTGGGCGGTGAGCTGGTAACAAACATGTCTAAAAATTAAGTGTGCAAAATCCCAAGTCACTTTCCTGGGCAATGGCAATGGACATCGAAAGATGGCCTTAAAGGATGTGAAGACAAAGTGTTTTTGTAGAGTTTGCCACAACATGGCCAAAGTGGTCAGTGCTAAGGTCCCGGGGGTTGAGTGTATGTTTTAATTTTACTGGAATGTTGTCGAGAATTTTAGCAGGATAGTTGCTCCACTGACTGAGGTCTTGAAGATGTGCCGAAATTGTCAGTGGGTAGATAACTCTCAGAAGGCATTTGATAGCCTGAGAACTGCAATAACTATTTTTCCATTAAAAAACACAGCTCATAATGCAAAGAAATTAAAGTTGGCTATCGATGCCAGTGATGTGGGTGGTTTAGTTGTTCTCTTACAAGTAGGAGGTGAGAAGATTTAAAAAAAAAATCTCCTGGGTTTTTTTTTCCCAGAAAACGAAACGATCATCACCATAAATATTCCACAATTGAGACAAAGACCTTGAAGTAGGCACTGGTGTTGGAACGGTTCAACAGTTTTATTGGCAGTAATCTGTCCAAGACAATCTGACTGTACGAAACATGACTCCTTAATATTTTCGTGAATAAAAAAGATAACATTCCAAATTGTTTAGATGGACATTACTATTGTAGGCATTCAAACTGAAAATTACACGTGTGGCAAGGGGGGAATGCAATTGCCTAAGTAGGAAGAAATTCATTGGCAGGAAAAAGTGACTGAAATAGAATGTGGTAGTGAATGATGTATGTTAAGAATCAATGTATCATATACGTATGGTGCACTAGCGTAATACTAAAAGTTTTTATTTAAATGAATCCATATGTGTACATTTGCTTTCATCATAAGAAAAAGTTAAATTCTAAAATATCGTCTGAATATTTTGAGAAACGTTGGCCTGGTCCGTAACAAGTAGAAGGCTGAGCTAACCAGCATTCAGTTGTTTGAATGAATGGGGCATGATTTAGCACAGAGAAACTGTCAAAGTGAAATGAAACATTAGTTTTATTCCTCACTTCCAGAAGCTGCTTCAGTTTGTCTATAAGTAGATGTGGCGGATCAACTCTGAGAACGATTTACCTGATTTAGCGACATATTTGATAGTAATAAGTTCCTTTCTATGTATTTTTTCCCTGCTAATCGATCCTGGCCAGTATTTTGTTCCTCTGTGTGCAGAGTTGGGGAGGACAAAAATATCATTTGCAAGTTGTTTTGTTTTACTTCGTGATGTACAAATTGCTTACCAACTCAAACTATTCTGCAAAGAAACATGCAAATACTTTATAAAGTAGTTAGCTTCATGCTCATGAATCTTATTTCTATTAATGTTCTGACACATATCAAGAATATACTTTCGATTTAAGTTTTTTATTAAATGGGTGAAGAAAATCCAGATTACACATTTGGTTCGCACATATAATTGCATTATCATTTCTATGGCATCACATGAGGTGGATGGCGAAAGTTTCATGCTATCTACCAACTTTTTTTTTCAATCACCAGGTTCCATGGGGGTGTTCTACTTTCATTTTGCGTAGCTATTTCAAGACTCATCACGCATCTCTTTCTAAAGAGGAACGTTATTAACACTTGTTTCGTCCCTCCACAAACTTTAGGAAGTTGGATTATATATATTGTAGGGTGTCTCAAGGAGATCATTTACACCTGCAGTCCTCTCAATGTACATAAAATGCAATTCAAATCGAGATAATTGACAAAATTGTGTGTTGTGTTAATTTATAATTAATGTTTTTATTTAGTTCCATAAAATGAAAACGTTGCTTGCTGTATCACAGACGCTGGAGGTTAGGTTTGATAAATACAAAGAAATTTGTTGCTCTAATGAAAGGCCAACGTCCGTCTATTCAAGAGGGACAAGGATAGGAAATAATATACCGTATATCTCACAGAGCTAAAAGTATCCATTTTAAATGGTGAAGAAGAGTTCAATTAAACATTTTTGCACAGAGGGGAAAAAGCAAGCCCACAAGATGTTAAGGGAGACATTACTGATTTTCAAACTCAATAATAGAACATGATAGTTGAGTATTGTGTATTTCAAACGAAGTAAATATATTTTCCATTATTTATTAAGCGTCTGTACGTACAACAAGCAGCACATAATATAGAAGATAATTGTGATGATCACAATGTAATTGTTTGTACTAACTATACAAAATCAAAACTACATTTCACAATTTTAGATATTCTTCTGACTTCCTTAGTTTTCCAATTGAGTTAATATTGTCACTTCTTTAAGGTTGCAGTGATCTCTTCGATGATTTGGGTGAGATTGTTTTTTTTTTATTTCTGAATACTAAGTTGTAACTGCATTAAGGCAATTTCTTCATAGATGAAAACTTGGAATAATTTAGGGTTTTAACGATCTCTGCAATGAAGGAACGATTGCTTTTATTCTGAGAGTTGATTGTATGTGGCGATATCGGCATTGACATAATTGCAGTAGAGATTTTACCCATACATTACTTTTTTCACTCGTAACTGCACTGTCATTTAGAAAGAAAACACACGGAAATGCGAACAGAAATTAAATATTTGAATTAGCCGAATCAATTTCCTAAACCAGAATTAATTCTTTCCCAAGAGAGACAAAAGCTAAAGAAAGTTAAAACAAAGTGGGATCTTTGCTGAATTGTTGACGTGTCGCGTTACTGAGGTTCAAAACATTACTAGCTAGTACTTCAACCAGCTTAATGTAAGAAAGTCTCTGATGAAATAAATGTCAAAACACAAGGGCTAACCCCTCAAACAGGGAGAGTTGCACAGCTTCTCAGCTCAGGTGGCTGCGTAGCTAATTTTCAAGGCTGAGTAATGTAAACATGAAGATCCAATCCTACTTCTCAAACTGTCCCTTCACCAAATGTTTGTTAACCCTTACGTTGAAACATGATAGACAATCACTCCGGTCTGCAATGCAAACTTAAGCTGCAACCTATTCAATTTTCGTCTCGAAAACGATAACATTTGGGTGAATATGATCGAGGTAACATGGAGTAAGAAAATAAAAGCAGTATACTGAGAATGTTCGGAGTACTGTTATCATGATGCCATAGAGATGACTTTCGAGTGCAATTCTCCGACAGAGACAAATCAAATACACAACATCTGGTTTACAAACTATGCTTCATTTATTTATTTTTTGTGGAAAGTTCAGGAGAAATGCTCTTCTGAGTTTGAATGTCATTTCATGTCTAAGTGAAACGAAACCTGATTCAGCATTGTTTTCTCAGGATCTGGCTTCCCATGTAATCAATAAGAATACAGCACTTATCGTGAATAATTTTAAACTTGATAGATTTCAAATTATCCCGATCATAAATGGGCTGTGTTTATTCTTTTTTTCTATGTGACAATTAGATATATTAACCATTTCAACAGCCTCTTCCATACCTTTTCAATACTGAAAAGGGGCATTTCGGGATTTGATTACTGAAGCTCCACTTAAATTTAGTAAACTTGGCATCATCAAGTGGAGAGCATCATATTTGTTTGGCACTCGATTACTGCCTTCACTAATCTCTCCATTCACCATGAAAGCACAGTGGAATCATTGAGAACAAATGATTTGGATTGCATCAAACAATCATTTTCAAAGCTGTGATCTTTAAGAAAGACAGGGGCAGCGGATTTAAGGGAACAGTGTAACGTGCGACACATTGTCCCAACTTTAAATCAAAGATACAGTAAATACGTTGAATAGGTATTCAGTTCTGCACTGATATTCAATATGATTATGGATGATTATCCAATTCAGAACTCCGTTTACTTTTTACTTCATTATTTTTCTAATTTCTTCATATCCAGTGATTCAGCTTTACGATCAGTCAATACCTCCTTCAGTCAGCATTCGGCCTTGGCAATTTATGAGGTTCATCAATCCCAAAGCTCATTTTCCCCTGGTTAAAGAAATTTATCCTCATCACAGATGTAAATGACTCACCCAACATACATGATCCGCCACCTCTGGTTCTGTACTCCCCAGTCATCGGGAAAGTGTTCCCATTTTTAGCCGGCCTAGTGCTGTTAGAATTTTATTGGTTTCTATGAGATTTCCACTCAGTGTCCTAAATTTCAGTGCATATAGCCCTAAATGATCCAAACTCTTTTCTTTACTCAGTCCTGTCATTAGAAGAATCAGACTGTAAAATATTTTTCTTCACTTTTTCCAAAGCCAGAAAATCCCGCCTTCAACAAGGATAGGTCCTGGTCATAACCTGGAGTAGAGGGTATACCCCCATCCTAACAGTGACTCCAGTATAAAACTTGGAAATATATTCTGAACAAAGCTGTGGGTGTCACGGTCCAGATGAGCCTGTTGTGTTTAAAAAGCTGGACGTCCCATCTGCCTGTGGGTTATCCATGGGCAGCAAATTACCGTCTAGTCAATGATACTATGATTAAAGATTAAATGTTAGGAATGGCAATTGAAGCCTTTAGTAAATCGTTCACACTGCACCTGGATCAGCACAATGGTAGTGAACAATGCAGTCATTGTCATATCACAGGGAAATTCACTTTATCACATTGAGTCGGCACAGATTTATTTTGCTGATTTATTTTATATGTGTGACTACGTGTTGCGTGTGTATGTGTTGCATGAGTGGAAGAGAGAGAAAGACAAGGAGAGAAATTGACAGAAAGATTGAAAGAGAGAGACTTGCAGTTTAAATAATAATTTAATACCTACATCAATGCATAAACATGTAACTGATTCTTATAAAAATAATATTTTTTTCCTAAGTTTGCTTGGCATCCTTCCACGACTCTGGACAATGAAGTTTCCATTACACGTTTACTCTCGTTTGCTCTGCTATCGGTTAGCAATATGCATATCCCTTTAGATTATTTCTGCTTTGCTTGATGGTACACATTCCGAGGTTTGAATGTTAACATAACAGCATTAAATGGCAGGTTTATGGTCCTTCACTGCAGATCAGGTATTTTCTTTGTTTCTGTAGCTGATACTGGAGATTGACTTGATTCCTAGAGTTCACGCTTGAACGGTCCATTTTTCTGTCCTAACAATGCTGCTGATAATTTCCACCATCTTTCCCATAACAGCCCAAAATATTTCTATATTTATTTGAACTGTTACCGTCTGTATATACCTAAGGTAAACATAGAGCATCCTTTTATGTTCCTGCACAGTAGTAATTCGTCTGCTTATCGGTCTTCTTTTTATTTAACCATTATGCTTCCCTCAGACATTTCGTTTTTTCAATTATTCATGTCGCTACATGAAATATTTTGTTTGATTCCTTGTTTGGATTGCATTCAAAAATGGAATGTCTTCCTATGAGATTGTGTGTCTCTGCTGGAAAAAAATAATGATTGTGCACACTCTTTTTATATGGGAAACGTACAACTCAAATACATGACTGAATTGTCTCAAACAATGTTTTTATTGACATAAATAATTATTTATCTGTTTGCAGCACGGTCACTTTTGGAGAAGGATAAGGGTAATGTGCCACATTTAATTCTTCAATGTGTATACATACACACATAAGCACATACAGACACAAACACACATACATATATGTAACAAGACGCAAGTGTAAATGTACTTCACATTACTCTCATCGTGATATTGCTTGTGAAAGTGTCAGGAAACATACAGTAGTGATGGCAGTTTGTGTGACTGAAGACGATTCCGCAGTGGCATTCTACTGGATTAGTGCTGGGTCTCGAGTTACTTGTGATATTCAGAGATGACACAGAGTAGAAAGTGGATATGGCAAGAATTAACGAGAAGGGCACGAAGACTCGCTGGTGCTTGACAGTAAGGATGCTGCTGAGATACACAAGATTGGAGCTGATTGATCAGAGGGGCGTGTGAGTGGCAGATGATATTTGAAGCCATTAAACAGGACTTTGGAAGAAAGGACGGGACAAGGGATAACTCAATGAATAGCAAAAATCTTGGAATTTCAAAGGAAAAAGTGGACTACTCATGGTGGCAAGACAAGTTAATATGTAATCAAGAAGTATAGGGAATGTTAACTGTGTGAATTGGAGCATATATAACGAAACTCTGGCGGTCACGTTGTCGATATACCGAAATTTGGTAAGGCTTAAATTGGAGTACTGTTGTCCAGTTTAGTCAAAACACAAAAGGAAGAATGCGTTTATCACTCAAGTTGTGCAAAAGGATATTCAACAGTATGTTGCAAGGAATGGAACGTTTTGCATATGAAGAGAATCTGGATAAAATCGTATTGTTTTCCTTGGAGCAGGGACAGTGGCCGAGGACACGGTCGAGGTATAGACTATTATGGACCCATGGACAATGTAAATTGAAAGCAGGTTTTCTTGGTTAAAGTGGAAGTTAAAATGAGACGTGACTTTAAAATTAAACTCAAAGAGTTTTTTGGCTAATTCAAAACAAATCTTTGCTGTCAGAAATTTGTGCAACTATGGTTGGAGCGGAACACATCACAACATGAATCACGTTTGAGTGTCACAACATTCAGGTCATGCAGGAAACCGCAGAAGATTCAGTACTGCATGCAGTGCAATGTCGGTCTGAGGCAACATGAAGGCTTCGACAGGTTTGCTTAGAATTTTTAGACAGGTCCACACTCAACAAGACAGCAGATAACCTAATAGAATACATCATTGCTGTTATAGACGTCATTAGTACATGTTTAGAAGGCTGCATATTGAAGACGTTAATTCAAGTGTTCCCCAAATTGAAACTGTGGAAGAAACAGGTGACCAACCCTTACTGAATTCCACCTCTGAGCCGTTCAGATCAGGTAATCCTGACTTATAAAGGAAATCCAGGTCTGATCTTCGTATGGCCATCAGACATGTCAAAAGGCATACTAAATTGAAACTGAAACCAAGAGCAACCATTCGAATATCCTATGATTGTATCAAGATTTAAAATATATCATAATTTACTATGGACATGCTTGACAATACGTTCAGTGCATTCTACGTATGCATTGAACAGATGGACATTGAAACGATGCCCCCTCTCCAAACAACCTCGGATGAATCTGTACCCACGTTAGGTTGAGAGTGAAGCTGTGAAATGAGAATGAACACGATGGAGTTCTGGGCCGTGTGCTCAGATTCTGTGCAGACCAGTTAGCGGGAGATTTTTGCAGACATTTAAATTCTTCTTACAACAATCCCATGTCCCCACTTGCTTCTTAAATACAAGCATCATCCCACCACAAAAGAAATGTCATGCAGTGTACCTCATGACTGCCACCCGGTGGCCCTGAACTCCACAATTGTGAAGTCCTTTCAGATGTTAGACAATTCAAGGTACCTTCGGGCAAGGAATCTGAAGAAGGGCTTATGCCTGAAACGTCGATTCTCCTGTTCCTTGGATGCTGCGCTTTTGCAGCAACACATTTTCAGCTCTGATCTCCAGCATCTGCGGTCCTCATTTTCATTACGTACATAATCCAACTGGGGAAGGGGCCTCATAGGAAAGAGTCACACTGAACATGGGAAATGAGCCCAGCGAGGTGGTTGAAGTTTCAGACGGGGTTATTTTGGGAATAGTGATGACAATTCCATATGTTTTAGAATACACATGGACAATAACACGTGTAGTTGTGAAGGAAGCGTGCTAACTTGGGGGAAGGCCAACGGTAACACCATCTGGCAGAAGCTGGAAAATGTCAATTGGGAGCAGCTGTTTGAAGGGAAATCCATATTCTATATTTGGGAGGCTTTCAAAGAAAGGTTGATTTGAGTTCAGGAGAATTTTGGTGCTGTGAAAATGAGGAATAGAAATTGCAAGATTAGGAAGTTTAGATTAGATTACTTACAGTATGGAAACAGGCCCATCAGCCCAACAAGTCCACACCGCCCCGCCGAAGCACAACCCACCCATACCCCTACATTTACCCCTTACCTAACACGACGGGCAATTTAGCATGGCCAATTCACCTTACCTGCACATCTTTTGGACTGTGGGAAGAAACCGGAGCACCCGGAGGAAACACACGCAGACACGGGGAGAACGTGAAAACTCCACACAGTCAGTCGCCTGAGGCGGGAATTCAACCCGGGTCTCTGGCGCTGTGAGGCAGCAGTGCTAACCACTGTGCCACTGTGCCGCCCGCACTGAACATGGGAAATGATGGATGGCAGGTGAAATTGTGAGGCTAGCGAAGAGGACAAAGGATGCAGACATAAGTCGGGGTGAATGAAGACAGATGAAGCTTTGGAAGAATATTGGGAATGTGGGACCAATCTCAAACGAGGAATTAACAGGGGTAAATGTGGTTAGGAGATATCCTTCACGAGCAGGGTTAAGTAAAACCTCAAAGTCTTTTTATTTTAATATAAGATGCAAGGCGGTAAATAGGTAAATGATTGGTTACTCAAGGAGAAAGGAGTAATGATTTGCCTGGTATCAGAGAAAATGGATGAGTACTTTGCAAACGTATTCATGGAGGATAGGGACATAGCAAACGGTGAAGTTAGGTGTAGATCTTTGGTTACTTGAGGTTAGTCGGCATAAGGAGGGAGGAGGTTTGAGTATTCTAAAAGGCACCAAGGTGGACAAGTCCCAAGGTTCGGATGGGATCCATCGCAGGTGGCTGAGGAAAGCGAGAGATAAAATAGCTGGGAATTTACCAAACAGCTTTGCAGCATTCTTGAACACGCGGGAGGTCCAAGAGGACTGGAAATGTGCTATTGTTGTCTGCTTGTTTAAGAAGGATAGCAGGAATAATCCACGCAAATAAAGACCAGTGAGCCTTATGTTAGTGGGAGAGAAGCTACTGGAGATGATACGGAGGGATAGTATATATACCCATTTGGAAGAAAATTGGCTTATCTGTGATTCGCAACATGGGTAATATCACGATATACATAAGTGTTAAAATTCGTTAACGTGGTGACAAAGTTGATTGATGAGGGAGGGATGGAGACGTCATGTACATGGACTTTATACGGTTATTTCAAAGGTTTCCCTTTGGTAGGTTGATGAAAATGGTGAAGTCGCATGGGGTCCAGGGTGGTCTACCTAGGTCAATAGAGATGTGGTTGGACAATAGAAGACAGTCAGTAGTTTGGAAGTGAGCTTTTCCAAATGGACCCCTGGGACCAGTGGTGTGCCACAGGGTTCCATGCTTTGACAGCTGTTGTTTGTGATATACTTAAATTATTTGGAGGAAGGTGTAGTTTGCCTCATTAGCAGATAACATTAAGATTGGTAGAGTAGCAGATAGTGAAGGGGATTGTCAGAGAATATAGCTGAGTATAGATAGATTGGAGATTTGGCCAGAGAAATTGCAAATGGAGATCAAACTGGATAAATGTGAGGTGGTGCGTTTGGAAGGTCCAATTCAAGAGCGAAGTATACGTAAATGGAAATATCGAAAGGAAAATTGGTGAACAGAATGATCTGGATATTGAGGTACATTGTTCCGTGAAGGTGGCAAGCATGTTAGTAGAGTGGTCAGGAAGGCTGACAAGCATGCTTTCCTTCGTTGGAAGGGATATTGAGTACAAGAGTTGGCAGGTTATGATACAATTGTAAAAGACTTTTGTTCGGCCACTTTGGCCATTTGGAATACTGTGTACAGTTCTGACCGCCACATCACCAAATTTAAGTGGATGTTTTGGAGAGGTTTCAGAGGACGTACATCAGGATTTTGCCTGGTATGGAGGGAACGAGCTATGAGGAGAGGTTGAGTGAATTAGGGTTATTTTCATTGAGAAGGAGCTTGAGACGGGACCTGCTTGATGTATACAAAATCATAAGAAATTAAGACAGAGTTGATAGCAAGAAACGTTTTTCTTCCCCAGAGTGAAGGACTCACTTACTAAGGACTACGAGTTCAAAGTGAGAAGGGAAAAGTTTAGGGGAGATATGCGTGGTAAGTTCTTCATGCAGAGGGTGGTGAGTGTCTGGAATACGTTGTCAGCAAAGGTGGCAGTGGCGGGAATGATAGCATCGTTTAAGATACGTGTAGACAGATTCATGAATGGGCAGGGAGCAAAGGGATACAGATTCTCAGAAAATAGACGACAGGTTAAGATAAAGGATGTGGTTCAGCGCAAATTTGGAGTGCTGAATGGCCTGTTCCTGTGCTGTAATGTTCTTTGTTTTAGGCGTGGCTAAAAAAGAAAACTGGTTTAGATTACATATTGTGTGGACACAGGCTATTCGGCCAAACAAATCTGCATGGAACCTCCAAAGAGTAGCCCACCCATACCCATTGTCCGACTAATGCACCTAACACTCTACACGCAATTTTCTTGACCTGCATACATTTGGACTGTTGGAGGAAGCCCAATCAGACATAGACAGAATGTGCAAACTCCACACAGAGAGTTACCCATGGCTGGAGCTGAACGTGAGCTGTAAGGTAATAGTGCTAACCACTGAGCCTCCGTGCTGCCCTAAAGTGGAGGGAGATCTTAAGACATTTAGATCACGAGGATTTTTCTGTGGACAGGAGGGATGCTCAAGAAAGAAAGTATGTAGTTAAACCGAAGGGCCACGAGCAGGTGGTTGGAAGGTTTAAAATAAAGTGGCTGGGATGTGCGAATGGAGCAGCAGTTGAGAACGTTTACTGGTTGAGGAGAAATTCACATTAAGTTAAATAATTTCTATATGAAGAACAGATGGTGAATGAACAGTAGAGCGTTTAAGTGTACTTACAAGGAATATAGCTGCTAACACAGAAGAGCTTAGAGCGGCATTAGCACATGCAAATACGATGTACTACCCATAAAAAAAGCTTTGCTGAATGAATTGTTCCAGTTTTTGTCTGTTTAAAACCAGGTAGAAACGGATATACCAAGAGTGTGGGAGCTGCATAAATGATGAAAGAGAATTTCACAGCTGTACTAAGATAGTACATCTTGGTGGACTACTTTTGTAAGGTCACAGGAGCAGAACTTTTTTTTAAAGTGTAATCACTGTTGGGGTAAGCTAAATGTGTTCCAAAAATTAGTGGAAGATAGAGTAATCATTATATAAGCGGATCGTGGAAGAATATAAAAGCATAACTGTTTTAGAAGTGGGAGCTTTTAAGTTCCACAACAAGGGATTATATTCAACAGAATTTGTCAGGCGCATCTAAGTCAGTTCTTGAAAAAAAAATGTCAATAACCCAAAAACGGAAGAGATTTTCCAGACCTGCGACTGGGAAGCGTTCGACCAGTTGATTGAACTTAAACTGGGATCACATTTGGGAATATTGGTCATAAGTCTGTATATTTTAACAAAGTATGGACAAGGGTTATACTTCTCTGGTGAGAGTTTTAAATCTTGCCAAGGCAATTTATAACAGTAATAGAGAGAAACTGGAGAAATTATGTTGTGACCTGCTTTTCGAAGGTAAATCCATATCTGAGATTTGGGTGTCATTTTAAGGCAAATCGATCAGACTTCAGGATGAACATGTTGCTGGAAGGATGAGAAGTAAGAAAGTGAAGATTACAGAAAATTGAATGACAACAGGTTTTTGAAGTTTCGTCAAAAGGGCAACAGGAAGCACTTGCAACTTCAGCGAACTAAAATCAAGCACATGTGTTAAAGAATACAAAGGAAGCAAGAGAGATATAAGCAGGAGATTAGGAGATTCAGAAGTGGACACGAAATGCCCTTTTCACATAGGATTCAGGGTGAGGTTTGTGAAACTAAAATCAAGGTAGACGCTTGAGGAAGGAAAGAAAGCGGAAAAGAAACGAAAGAAAAGAGGAAAACATCCACGTAATTTAGGAGAAAGTGAAGACTGCTGGTTCTGCAGATCAGAGTCAAAAAGTGCCATTCTGGAAAATCACAGTCGGTTAGGCAGCGTTGGAAGAGCAGGAGAGACGAAGTTTTGAGCTTAACCTCTTCAGCAAGAATGTAAGGGAGGCCCAAGCGGGCTGACAGATAAATGGGAGCGGAGTAGGGCTGTTGAGAGATTACCTGGAAATGTGATAGGTAGATGGAGGTGCTGTGTGCGTGATGGTGATAGGTCGGAACGAATGGTGGAGCAGATAAGTGGGAAAGAAGATGTGCAGCTACAACAGATCAAGAGGGTGGTGCCAAATTGAAGCATTAGATGTAAGTATCAGCATTTGGAGTTGAGACAGCTGTCCTGAGATTTCAAAGTTTCTTTCCCTCTTCTAATATTCTACATTAACTATTTGTTCATCTGAGAATGGATAAAGTGGAGGCCATAGTATATAAGTGTATTTGTTAATGAATATTCTAATGGGATATATCTGCTTCTTGTGGTCTGCTTACTTTAAGTGTGAAAATGTCTTTTTAATAATAAAACTATTTGATAGGTACGAAAATACAGGAACTGATAAGAGACTTTCAACTGTGCTGTAAACTAAGTGCAGTTATGCACAGACACTCAAAACTCGTGAGAACAAAATTTGCAGGAAATCACCAACGTCTGTCTCTGCCAAATAAAATTAAATATTCAGGATTCCTTCCGTGTACAGATAATTTCAAGTAAGACACATACTTGGCATAAAGATCTGTGTTTTAAAAAGAAAATCTGGGGTAAATGTTGATTTTCCAGCAGAACTGTGAAGACTAATGACTGCGAAGCAAGTACTATGTTAGGAACCGTGTTGAAGATGGCGAGGGCAGATCCAGACTGGCTAGCAGCCAACTCTCTCGAAAAATGACGTTTGGTGCGAGTTTTCAACTCACAATAGTAAAGGAAAATGGTTGTGATATCTCAAACATGTGTTCTATGCATTTCGGTGTTTAATAAATGAATTGAATTTTCTTGAGCTACCATTGAATCCGGACTACCCTTATCCTGTCTATATTGTTGCCTCATCGAAACGGGCAACAGATCATCCCGTTCCTCCGTGGGTGTCACTAACATGGACGCACATGCTTTAGGTGGACAAAAGCATTGGAAAAAAAAGCAGCAGTTGCATTTCCAATTAGTTGAGTATCAGAGCAGTAGTCAGAGATGAAATAACAGAAGCATCATTCAGTGAGGCTTTGTGGGTGTAGAGAATAAATGTGAATGAAATGGTGACGTCATTGGCATTGGAGTCTTGGCCCCAAATAGTCAAAGGGAATCAGAGGAATAAACAGGTGGGGAGATTGTGCAGACTAGCAGGAGCATTCGGGCTGTCACACTGGGAATGTAAATTTTTCCAACATAGACTGCCACTGTCATAATTTTAGGGGCTTAGATAGTTTGGAATTTCTTAAAATGTTCAGGAAAGTTTCGACAAGAAACACAAAAAATGGAGAGGCAAAACCTGTAGCACTCGTTCCCACAACTAGACTCGTACCCACCACTAGAAAACCAAGACATATCCTTTTTGAAAATACTTCAGAAATCATGAGATATGAACAAGGCAGACTTCCAAAAAAATGAAACTAAATGGATACAATACACCGTGCTTCCACGGATTATCGACAGTACACAAAACATGACGCACTCCCAGACCAACAGTCTCACTACCTGGAACACCAACGTACAGAGTAGCCAAGGAACTCCACGGAAAGCTAAAACACCTCGAAGACGACTCACGCCACTCCATTCACTCCAACCAAGAATTACTGAGCACCATCAAAGACACCATTATAGGATAGGATGAAATAATGGTCTGCTTTGACGTGAGAGTCCTGTTCATATCAATTAACATTCACCTGGCTAAACGAACGCTGAGTGCACTAATAGAAGAACTAAGGACACAAACACCAGCCAGCGCCAATTCTATCAGCAAAGTTAACACTGTCAAGGTAGCAGAGCTGTGCCTCACCACCTACTTCACGTTCATAAACAAGACCGACAAAAAAATCAATGGAACTCAGCTGGGATGACGAATATCAGGGTATTTTGCATAAGTAATAATGCAGGGACAAGTAGCCCGACTAACAATACAAGTTAACTTTGGGTCCGCGACATGCATGACACCTTTATAATCAAAAAGCAGAACAAATTATAGGAAACCTGCAACAGCATCAAGAATATCTTGACTGGCATGAAATTGACAAAGCAGGTGGAGAAAGACCATAGGTTTCCATTCCTACATGTGACAGTAGAACGAAGAGTTAATGCAAATCTTCAAACTAGCATCTACAGGAAGAAAGAACACAAACCAAACAAATACCTAACTATATAAGCAATCATCCCAACACCTATAAATGGAGCTGCATCAGGACATTGTTTGAACGATTCACAACACACCGTATCACCCAAAAACTACGTATAGCAGCAGAAAAATACCTATACAGCGTATTCAAGAACAATGATTATCCAGTAAACACCGTCCAACAATTCCTCATCAACAAACCCAAACAAGCTGACACAAAGCGCCCAGAAACGCTAGCGACATTACTTTACATCAAATTCATCTCTGAAATGACTTCCAGATTACTCAGACCACATGGCATTTAATAGATCTCAGTGCTACCAACACACGGAAACAGCGACTAATGAACCTAATGAATGTCAAAAACAACCAACAAAGCGCAAATCATGTCCAAAATAACATGCAAATCTGTATCAAGCGGTACATCGGAAAAACAGGCAGGACAACCGCCATCAGGATAGATGCACGCCAACTAGCCAACAGAAGACATGAATCACTGTCACTAGTATTCTTACATACAGACGAAGAAGGACAATACTTTGACATCCAACCAAGGACGTGCTAAACAAGGACATGCTCGAGAATTCCGAGAGGCGTGGCATTCCAAACGGAACTCCATCAATAAAGACATTTATTTGAAGCCCATCTACCACCCTCTAAGGAAACAAACCGGAAATAACATCACCAAACTTAGGAAACCAAGATGTATAAATAGAAGCAGGGCATAGCACCAGCACTTCACCGGAAGGTCAGTGATGATGTTACCTAGTATGATGACGAAACATGTTGAAACGAACCTTCATGCTCAGCAAACAAACTTGCATTCAGAACCTCAATCGGAGCTATAAATCTCAGCAGTCCCTAACACTTGACATGATCTTGGGAAATACGGCAGGATTGGTGACTGAGGTAACAGTGTTAAAGTACATTGGGAGCAAAGACCATAGACCATGGTTTCGAAATAGTTATACAGGTGAATAAGACTGTTCCGTCATTTCAAGTTCTAAAATAGGGAAAGACGAACCTTGATGGAATTAGGCATGAGCTTACACGCTTTGACTGGAATAGTTTGTTTGCAGGAAAAGGGACTGCAAGCAAGAGGAAGGCCTTTAAAAGTGAACAAAATTAAAAATCACACAACACCAGGTTATAGTCCAACAGGTTTAATTGGAAGCACACCAGCTTTCTGAGCGACGCTCCTTCATCGGGTGATTGCCACAATCACCTGATGAAGGAGCGTCGCTCCGAAAGCTAGCGTGCTTCCAATTAAACCTGTTGGACTATAACCTGGTGTTGTGTGATTTTTAACTTTGTACACCCCAGTCCAACACCGGCATCTCCGAATCATGATCTTGAAAAGTGAGATAGCTAAAGTTCAAGGTTTTTGTTTTCCTGTAAGGGTGAATGACATGGTTGGCAGGAAGAGAGAATCATCAATGGCACGTGTTATTGATGCTTTGACCAGAAAAAGAAAGGAGGCATAGTTCTGCCGCAGGCAACAGGGATCAAGGGAATCCTTGAATGTGTATCGGCAATATAACATAAGGAAATCAGGAGGGCGAAAAGTTGGAACGATATACGCTAGGCTGTGAAAATTAAGGTGAAACCAAAGAGGCTGTCTCAGTATATTAAAGGAAAAATAATAACCGGAGAGAGAATAGGACGATAGTGGTCATGTATGTGTGGAATCGAAAGGGATGATATTTTTACAAAGAAGAAATACATTAGACTTGCGAACTTGGGCAATTCATGGTGATATTTTGGGGACAGCCTGTATCACAGTAGCAAGAGGTGTTGGACATATTAGTATATATGTATGTTGATAAATCTCCTGGTCCTGATCCGATATACTCAAGAGTACTGAAAGAGACGAAACAAGAATTTGCGGTGGTGCTGGCTGATACTTTTGCATCATCGTTAGCCACGGTGAGATCCCCGAATATCAGAGGGTATTGAAAGTTGTGCCTTTATTCAAAATGGGCTGCAAAGTATAACAATTTCCGCCACAAACAGTGACCTGCTACGGGTAAGTTAGTTCAGAATATTTTGAGATACAAGTATTTGGAAAGATAGGGTTTAGTGAGGTGAATTCAGAATAGCTTCGTGCGTGGCAGATTACACCTCACAAATGTCTGTGATGAAGTGTGCAGAATGATTGGTGAGGACAGGGCAGTCGGTATGGATGTCACTAAGGCCTTTGGTAGGCTATTCTGTAAGCTTGCATCACATGGAATCGAGGTGAAGCTGACAAATTGACTTGATGGTTGGAAGCATAGAATAATGATGGAAGGATGCTAGTCGGACTAGAGTCATGTGACTACTGGAGTGCCTCAGGGGCGGTCAAGATCCCATTGCTGGTTGTTATCAATATCAATGACTTTAATGAGAATGTACAAGGCATTGCGCATAAGTTTGCAAATGGCGCATAAATCAGCGATATCTTGGGCTCTGAGGAAGGTACAATTGCAAAAATTGCAAAAGGATCTTGATCAGCTGAGGAGGTAGACTGAGAAATGAAAATAGAGTTTCATATAGGCATGTGTGAGGGCTTGCATTCTGGAAAGTCAAATCAAGATAGGGGTTTCATGTAGTATGGTAGTGATTTAAGAAGTGTCACTTAACAGACAGAAATTGAAATTCAGGTGCACGGTTCTCTGAAAGTGGAGTCACAAGCAGTCAGGGCAGTGAAAATGACATTTGGCACACTGGCTTTCATCAGTCAGTGCATTTACGATAGAATTTGGAAGTTATGTTGGAGTTCTAAAGGACGTTGGTAAGGTCGCACTTACATTATCGATTTCAGTTATGGACAACTTGCAATAGGAAGAATGGTCTTAAAGTAGAATTCGTGCAAATAAGGTTATCAGTGTTTTGCAGGAATCCATGGTCTGAATTCTTGGGAAGGGTTGGAAAAGCTAAGGGATGTTTTACAGCATAGCGGACTAAAGGGGATATTACAGAATTCTAGGGTGAATGCATTCAAGGTTGGGGTATGGAGAGTGAGAAAACATCAGTTTAAGGTTAGAGAAGAAAGAATAAAAGGGAACCGGAATAGCAATTGTTTTGCACAGCTGGTCCTTCAGCCAGAGGATTAGTTGACTGTGGAACCTGTTATGGAGGTTACATTAAACGCATTTCAAAGGCATTTGGACAAATACACGGATAGGAAACGTTTAGAAGGATGTGGGCTACGTGCAGGAAGATGGAGTTAGCACGGATGGATATTTTGGTCAGCATGGACCAGTTGGGTCGAATGACCTGCCTCCATGTTATGGGACTTTATGAATCTGACTATTGAATGAAACTTATATTTGATCATTGAATATTGCAAGAATCACTGTTCTGGTGTTGGTCTCAGGTTGCAGGTTCAATCAAAAAAGCACGTACGTTCGGAGACGGTGGTGGAGGCGTTTCAATATTTTAAGGAGGCACACTAAATGTCTATTTTATAAGTTTTTGAATATTTAACATGATTTAAAGTAATTTTACTTTGCTTTGCATCGCTTGTTTTAAAATCACTCACGTTAAAATGTTATCTCCAACTTTTCTTTTGTAGAGCGTTATGAAAAAGCTTTACATTTCTCAATTCTATCCCATTACTTGCTGTTCAGAAATACGCAACTTAAATGAAGCACTGAGGAATTCCGGTACGTATAATTAACAAGTTCAAAAATTTTAACACCAGAACTGGATAAAATGCATTTCGGACAATTTAGCATAAATTCGATTGAGAAATTACCATTGACATTTGGAAAGTCTGCAAATAGTATTGATATATTCATTCATTTTAAGCTAATTTGATTCAACATTCAGTTTAAGGCCATGAAAAGAAGAAGGAGCTGAGATGCAAAAGTATATAACATTAGTTCCTTCAAAAACAAAATTCCTGCCTGTAAATGCTACCATTAAAAAAGAAGTACGTGTTATATACAAAAACATGCAAACACTGAAACTGAAAATAAAATCGTGAACTGACAGCGGCAAAACAGAATATTGGAAACGTCATCAGATTATTAATATCAACAAATATTTTACATTTCGTAATGCAAGCTGACCTCACACCAAATTAATGAGACTTTGTCATGGTGAAGAGCACGTTCAGGTAGACGCTGACAAGAAAGTTACTTTCATACGAAGCTAATTTTGAAAAAAAAAGTTCATACTTTGAATACTTGAGCACTCACATAAAATTGAAATTTGAAACAGACTCTTTCACATAGGAAAATAATTAACAGAATTCGCTTCACTCGTATTTGCAGAAGGCAAATATACAGCTGATATCGAAAGATGAGATTTCCTGACATTATGAATATGAAGGGACGATGAGAGCTGCGTGAATTCATTAGTGATCAAATTGAATAGATTAGCAATGTTGACGGATTTCATCGGCATTCCTCCTCATTTTCTTTGTGTTCTTATGTACTGACATCAACATAGAGGGGACAAGTGTGGGGAAAAGATAGCTGCTTCATCAAGCATAATGGTCTAAATAGCCATTTGCACATTCTCTGAAATAAAGATTTAAATATTATAATGTTTAATAGAGCAAAAGCTGCATCAATACAAGGAAGGTAAGAAAAAACAGCATTCAGACAGGTCTGTCCAATATTAAAGAGGCATTTTATGATTCATAGGCACTTTTTGGTAAAAGTCCAAAGAACATTCACAACCATTTTTAGGGTAATCGTTCATGCCTCCACTGATATTCAGTAATGCCAACAATTTTGATGATAAGCCTCTGTATTTCTTTTTTTCTGAATCTGCGATATTCCATTTATGCAGAAATCTGATTTCTCACTCTTGACAATTTTCACCAGTTAAACCCATTTTTCCATTTTGAAGCAAAGAATTTCAAAATGTCATAAAATTCAAGGGGGAATAATGCCCCTGAAATCTACATGACTTGCATGATCTTGTAAAAGTAATCTATTCCAAGTACGGTGGAAACCTTCTCCAATACCCTTACAACGTTTTGGAAAGCTTTTTTCTCCGAATGCTCTTGTTCTTAGCTGATACAATCTCACTACCACTCATAAGTTACAATTTTCAAGAAATGAATTCTAAATAGTTTTATCTGCCTTTTTAGTGCATACATCTTGATCATTTACTTTCTAACAATTCAGTGCATTTATTCCTCTCTCTCTGTCTGTCTCTCTCTCTTCACAGAACTAAATGAGTGCTCAAAAAGTGATGGTGAGTAAAACACAGAAACTCTGTCAGAGTTGAGTATTCAGCGCCCGTGTATTTCACATGCCAATATTATAACTGTGTTAATCACATTACAACCATTGTTGATTGGAAATTCAAACATTCATTGGAGTTGCTCAATATACACAATGCAGAAAACGAAAAGATCTGCTAATGTAATTCCACCTACGAGTAACTGCATATGTTTACCCATACACAGGTATTTAGGTATAATTTTGTGCACCCGTATATCCTAAGCACCATTTGTACAATTCGTCTGAGCCAATAAGATATGTAGTGCATGGACAACGAAAGAATAAAAAAAAAATTCCAAGAGAAAGCAATAAAGTAAGAAGAAATTGTTATCTACCAATGTGAAAACAGACAGCATGATATTCTGCAGGTAGTTACATAAGGATAGATTAAGTAGATTGACTGGTGGTCTTCCAGAGTGCGTCTAAGGATATATTCGCAGATCACAAGGAAATAACAGAATAAATTATTTTTTCATGAGCTCTTCAATGCACAGTACAATCGTTTAACAAATAGAGACTGTAATGACATTAAATGCAAGAATGTGTTGAAAGAGAAATTTAGACTGTTCATCTGAAAGTTTTCTGCAAATGGTTACATATTTATTTTATAACTCGTTAGAAGTTCCTTAGACATTCTGTGTTTATGATTAGCATTGGCTGCATGTCTTCATACCATTGATTCTGTACAAAGGCAGTACATAACTTCGGTGGCAGGAGTGTCACATTACACACAATTACTTCTGATGCACAACTTCTACTTGTATAAATTAATATATGTGATGTAAACAGAAAAAGATTATCGTGTTGTGACTTATCAGGATTTTTTACGTAACCTGTATAATCACTGAAAAATTAGATATCTGATCATCTTCTCAAAGTATTAGTTTGGTGTGATGATCTTTCTTCAATTATTGCCAGAACTTATCAAATATTATGTGTTTTTGCACATGTGTACATCAGATGAAAGACTGCAACAAGCAAAATCAGGTAAAGAAAGAAAAATAAAATAGTTGCACACAAGTTTCAAAATTATTGTTATTGGAAAGAAAGCATTGCAACTGCATGTTTTGTTTGGGTAACACCTAACAAGACATTCGTCAGAATGTAAAAGTGTTTATATTCATGCTCTGCCACCCTCTCCTCTCAGGACACGGAATCCTATCAATCTGTTCATGAACTGTCATTTATCTGTCCATCCTAAATTACACTTTAATTGAAAATTTTGTTGGAACAACTTGCATTCTTGAGTGTGAGGTAGGGGATCAGACCTACAGAGATATAGAGAAAGAGAAATTGTGGGAGACTCTGATTAGTATTCATACACTGCTCATGTAACTGCACAGAAGTGTGCGAATATATGCATAAAGGTCCAAAGACAGGCACAGGCACACTCACAGACACACAAACACACACACACAAACATTCACACATCTGTTTGTCTCTCACTGTACGTTTCCCATATAGGTAATGCTAATTTATGCTGATACTATGCATTTTTATCATAAATAATTGTTGAGAGACAGGTCCGAGCAGTCTACTCTGAAAGAATAAAGTATTTTTTAAAACAGGTTGGAACATTAGAACAGCCTGAACGGGTGTGGTCGAGCTCACAAAGAACCTGAGCTTTTCATTTTAACTAGCTGAATTTGCTGGAGTCTTGAAACCTGATGTGGAAGTTCCTATTACTCTCTCTCTGACAGCAAAGGGCTGATATTCACTTCTTGCTGCTGGAGTTGCGTGCAAGATAATCTGTTCCATCAGCTTGTCTTTGCCAAGCGTGTACTCTGTGGGATATAATCATGCAGCAAAGAGAGATTAGTAGTAGATAATGTATCAATTATTTTGTAAGCGTTACAACAACACTTCAGTTAAGGCAATAATTTTCTTATCGGTTTATTTTGCTTGCATTTTAGCTGCAGTACAAAAATAAAGTATGTTTAGCTTAATGATGAATTCTTTGACCATTCGCATTGCATCTGCAGTGCAAACACTTACACTTACCATTTAATAACTAAAAGTTAGGATCTAGACTAGCTCATTAATATAATTTGGAGGGGTTTTGGATCGCTGGAAAAGAAACACATGGTTCCATGTCAACGCTGATTGATTAATTCAAAAAGCCAACTAATGAAATATAAAAAGCAAAACGTGATTCACTAGCAGCATTACTGAAAGTTATGTCATGCTTTTTTTCACATAATTGGCCAGGCGTCGCATCAGATTTGAAGAGGTTCAGTACTCATGGTCATAACATCGAAGTTTTGAAAACAGTTTACATTACTGAGGAGGAAGTGCTAGAAGTCTTAGAAAATGTTAAGGTGGATAAATGTCCAGGACTTGATCTGTTGTTTTGCAGGAATCTGTGGGAAATCGGGGAGGAAATTGCGGGGCACGTGACAAGAATGTCTGGATCAACAATCACTCGGGTGACGTGTCCAATGACTGAAGCATGGATAATCTGAACCTCATCACCTCTCGGGATTTCCAATCTCATACTCTGATAACGCCCCACTGCCAGTTTCACCTCCTACCTAAGATTCGCAAACCTGACTGTCTCCATCGACCTAATGTCTCAGTCTGCTCCAGCTCCACTGAACTCATTTCTGCATACCTTGACATCGTTCTGTCTCCCTTATTCCAGCAACATTCTACCGACGTTCACGACACCACCCACGCTGTAATCCTCCTCCAAGACTTTCGATTGCCCTGTCAAATGCCTTATCTTCCACATGGGCATCCAGTCCCTGTACACATCCATCCACCAAGACAAAGTCCTCCAAGCCCTCTGGGTTTTGTCTTTTACGCTGAACTAATCTTTATTTACCCTTCCACTGACGCTCACACTTGCCTAGCTTCCTCCAAACCAAATCGGCAGCCATTGGCTACCAAATGGGACCCAGCTATGACTACCTCTTCATCGGGTAACTCGAACAGTCCATCTTCTGCAGCTACACCGACACCATTTGCCAATTTTTTCACCGCTTCATCGATGAAAATATTGACATGACCTCGTCCTTCCATGAGGAGGTTTCGCAATTTATCAACTTCAAAAACATCTTCCATTTCCACCTCATTTTCACCTGGACCATCGCAGATACATCCCTCCTTATTCTGGGCCTCTTTATCTCCACCTCTGGTGATCAACTAAAGGTGGGCATTTTCTATTAACCCACGGATTCAGACAGATACCTTGACGATACCTCCTCCCAACCTGCGTCTTGTAAAAACACCATGCCTTATTCACATTTCCTCTGCCTCTGTCACATCTGTACTCTGGAGGATAAAATTTCAACCGAGAATTTCCTAGATGGCCTCTCTGTGCAAAGACTGCAATTTCCTCTCCTATGTGGTGCCCTCCACAGCACATCCTCCAATTCCCGCAACTCTGCACTTGAGGCCCGCCCCACCAATCGCAACAATGACAAATTCGTCCGGTCCTCACTTCCAAACCACCAACCTCTGGATACATTGCAACATCTTTTTCTACATCCCCCAACTGCAAACAGACCCTACCACTCGGGTATATTTCCCTCCCACCGCTATCAGCTCTTCGAAGAGACCATTACCTCTGCAACTCCCTTGCCAGTTTCACGCCACAATCCCCTCCCCCCGCTCCGGCACCTTCCCCTGCCATTGCAAGAAGTGCAAAACCAGCGGCCGCACCTCCCGCTCACTTCTGCCCAAAACCACAAAGGATCCTTCAACATTCGTCAAAAATTTGCTTGTACTTCCACACACATCATGGACTGTTTCCGTTGGCTGCCTCGTGGCTGAACACTTCATATCCCCCTGCTCTGCCACCAATGACACGCAGGTCCTCGGCCTCCTGTATCGCCAAACCCTAAACACTGGATGTTTGGAGGAAGAAAGCTGCCTCTTCCACCTTGAGACTTTGCAACCACCGCAGATCATTGTGGATTTCATCAGTTTCCCCACATCCCCTCTCCACCTTATCCCAGTCTGAAGCCGCAAACTCAGCACCGCTGTCTGGAAATGTCCATCTTCTTTCCCATCTATCTGCTCCATTTTCCTCTCTCACCTATCACTTTCACCTAACCTTCATCTACCTCTCACATTACCTCTCTCTACCTCGGCTGCTTTGGGAAACGACAAATGCAATTGCTTCACCACTTGCGAAGATCTTTGCATCCTCGCTCTCCACTGGAGTCGAACCTGAGGACTGGAGAGAGGGAAATGTAATTCCTCTCTTCAGGAAAGGAAATAGGGAAATCGCCGGCAATTACAGACCAGTAAGTCTCACGTATGTCGTCTGCAAGATGTTAGAAAGGATTCTGAGGGAAAGGATATATGACCATCTGGAAGAGCATGGCTTGATTAAATGCAGTCAACACGGCTTTGTGAGGGGCAGGTCATGCCTCACAAACCTTATCGAGTTCTTTGAGGATGTGACTAGAAAACTTGATGAGAGTCGAGCTGTGGATGTAGGGTATACGGACTTCAGCAAGAAATTTGATAAGGTTCCCCATGGTAGGCTCATTCAGAAGGTCAGGAGGAATGGGATTCAGGGGAACTTAGCTGTCTGGATACAGAATTCGCTGGCCAACAGAAGACAGCGCGTGGTAATAGAAGGAAAATATTCTGCCTGGAAGTCAGTGGTGAGTGGTGTTCCACAGGGCTCTGTCCTTGGGTCTCTACTCGTTGTAATTTTTATTAATGACTTGGATGAGGGAATTGAAGGATGGGTCAGCAAGTTTGCAGACGACACAAAGGTTGGAGGTGTCTTTGACAGTATAGAGGGCTGTTGTAGGCTGCAGCAGGACATTGACAGGATGCGGAGATGGGCTGAGAGGTGGTAGATGGCGTTCAACCTGGCTAAATGCGAGGTGATGCATTTTGGAAGATCGAATTTGAAAGCTGAGTATAGGATTAAGGATAGGATTCTTGGCAGTGTTGAGGAACAGAGGGATCTTGGTGTGCAAGTACATAGATCCCTTAAAATGGCCACCCAACTGGAAAGGGAGGTTTAGAAAGCATGTGGTGTTTTGGCTTTCATTAATAGGGGGATTGAGTTTAAGAGTCGTGAGATCTTGTTGCAGCTCTATAAAACTTTGGTCAGCCCGCACTTGGAATACTGTGTCCAGTTCTGGTCGTCCTGTTACAGGAAAGATGTGGATGCTTTGAAGAGGGTTCAGAGGAGGTTTACCAGGATGCTGCCTGGACTGGAGGGCATATCTTATGAAGAGAGGTTGACTGAGCTCGGACTTTTTTCATTGGAGAAAAGGAGGAGGAGAAGGGTCCTAATTGAGGTGTACAAGATAATGAGAGGCATAGATAGAGTCGATAGCCGAGACTATTTCCCAGGGCAGAAATTACTAACACGAGGGTTCATAGTTTTAAGCTGGTTGGAGGAAAGTATAGAGGGGATGTCAGAGGTGGGTTCTTTACACAGAGAGTTGTGAGAGCATGGAATGCGTTGCCAGCAGCAGTTGTGAAAACAAGGTCATTGGGGACATTTAAGAGACTACTGGACATGCATATGGTCTCAGACATTTGACAGTGCATACATGAGGATCAGTGGTCGGCACAACATCGTGGGCTGAAGGGCCTGTTCTGTGCTGTACTGTTCTATGCTCTATGTTCTATTACCAGCTACCTTGCCCCAGACCAACCCACACCCATTTATCTCTCAGACCTCCTGGCACACAAACCTCATTCCTCATGACGGCTTTCTGCCCGAAAGTCGATTCACCTCTTTCTTGGATGTTGTCTAACCTACTGTGATTATGCAGCATCAGACTCTTGACACTGAACTGCAGCATCTGCAGTCGTCACTTTCTCCCAATGAAGAATGTTGCCTATAATCGCAAAGATATCCTAACAAAAGCAGTTCACGAACTAAACAGTGGTAGATGATGTATAATTTTTGACCAATGCGAGTTATAGCATTTTGGAAAAAACAACAAGTACAGGGGTTAGACAGTAAAAGTTACGGGGTTGTGTAATGATGGAGAACAGAGATTCTGAAGGATTGGGAGCATAATTCTTCGAAATGTGCTTCTCATATAGATCGGGTGGTTAAGAAGTGCTTGAATCTTTACTGCTCTGACGCTGTGAAGTTAAATTGAGGTTGAACAGGACTATAGCGGGGTCTCTCGTGGTGTATTATCTGTAAATCTGGTCGCACTTATTTATGAAGGGCATTAGTATCCTGGAGATGGTTCAGAGGAGATTTAACTGGAATTACCTGGTTATTATTATTCATTCAGGTAACGATGGCGTCACTGTCCATGCCAGCAAACCCAAATTCTCAGAGAGCATTTAAGAGATATCCATAATGCTGTGGTTCAGAGTATCGATGAGGTAAGGCTGGCACTTTTCTTCACTAAAGGAAATTATTGAATCAGATTTTTTTCACTTGTTGCCATTGACAACAGATTCATGGAAATTAAACACTTAATTCCAGAATTTAATGGAAATCAAATCCTGCATTCTGCCATAATATGTTTTGAGCCAAGATTCCCACATCATAATTGGTGTCTCTGTAATGACAGTTCAGCCAAAATACCACGAGGTCATCCCCTCTCAGGTTGTTGCCAGCAGCGGGGTGTTTGTGTTCTGGGGAGGCGTGGATAAGCTGGGACGTTTTTTAGTGGACCATAAGAGTCTGAGCAGTGACCTTCTAGTGGTTCACAAAATGAAGAGTAGAATAGGCAATGGCAATAACAGGTGCCATCTCCCAAGTGTGGGTGATTACAAGACTGGAGAAACACATTTAAGGTGAGAGTACAAAGTTTTAAAAAGAAAAGGAATATGGGATGTCTCTGAATGGTTAGAGTATGGAATAAAATCCCAGAATAAATGTTGGAAGCGATTGCAGGTGCATTGTTTTTAAGATATTCATTTCGGTACTTGATTTTGTAATGTTTGGTGTGATATGGGCCCCGCACAGACATTTGGGAATATGTCAGTTTGGGATTATGGTTCGACCAAAGTGTGTACTTCAGTTCGATGAATCTAACCAAAAGTTTCGTATGCATATTCACTGCGGATTTGCTGCAAGACTTATTGACTATTTGCATGACTTCCTCGTGTCTGTCTGCCTGCAATATTTCATGAAATTAAAAGACTTAAGAAGAAAAATCTTTATTTATGCCTGGTTGGGTATCATAGTCCCTACCAAGTTATAAAAGTTGAGTTGGATAGTTTCCAAGAAGACGACTGTGGCTCCGAATGGAAATTCACGTCGGCTCAATGCATTCAGTGGTGAATGTATGTTTGCTCTTGACATTATTGAGCGGAGAATTCCTTTCTGTGTGCATGAAACCAAGTACTGAAAGAATAGGAAAACTGTCATACCAAATAATTGCTACTGAAATTGGGAAATTCAAAATAAATCTCCTTTTCAGAAAAGATATGGCGGCAAAATAAGGCACCCAAGCCACAGCACCTCCACTCCAAACAGGTTTTTCTTCCTTTCTCGACTTCTTCCTTTGTTTTGGCTGTTTTAAAAATAGTTTCCTTGCAATCTCCTTATATCTGGAGGACGTTCCATTGTGGAGACAGTAGATGCAATGGCGACGGTAAGGGTAGTGGCTGGAGACCACAGCAGGGAATGTTCCCATCGAACATCGCACTTTTCTTATGAACTCTGGCTGTTGGCAGCATCGTGGTGAGGCTGTTGATGAGCCCCATCGTGCTTGGCTTCAGGACAGCAAGTACAGTGCTGAAGAGAGATCAAGCCCTCGTGGTAAAAGCCATTGTGGATTGCTTGCAGGTTAATGACTAAACAAAATCTGCGACTTGGAACATGTAACTTTATTTCCAATTTAAAACTTTACACTGACAGGAACAATAACTTTAAGTGTAGTACTGTTGTTTTTTTTTCAAAATGAGCCGGGATTTACCATGTATCTAAGATTTTGTACTTAGATACCTTGCACCTCAATAGTGCCATGAAGCGCGACACTGGTCAGTGAACTCTTATATCCGTGTTCTTAAGTAAACGCCAAAATCAACCCTAATTCTAATTATAGTCCTATTTAGAAAAGTTCTGAGTGTGGTGCTGGAAAAGCACAACAGGTCAGGCAGCATCCGAGGAGCAGGATAATCGCGTATCAGGAATAAGCCATTCCTCTCCTATTCCTCAGATGCTGCCTGATCTGCTGTGCATTCCCAGCACCACTCTCTTGCTTCTTGTGTGATGCCTCCCCAGCTCCTCGAATGCTACCTGATCTGCTGTGCTTTACCAGCACTACACTTTCCGCTCTTATCTCCAGCATCTGCAGTTCCGAAGTTCTCTCATTTCTAAAAGTATTCTAGCAAAACAAAAATTCCTCCTGTAAACACTGCCATACGTTCAAAATGGCAGATATTTGACATGGTCAATGACAACATTGTGAACGGATAGCCCAGGAGGGTGACATCGACCATTAATTTGGCGCAATTCATTTGAAAACTACGATCCTGTCTTGAAATTCCTTTTTTTATTTTACAAAGTAATTTGAAAAAAATCCACCTGAGCCATTTGCACGTGAAGTGAACAGCAGGAAAAAAGGCCTCCATAAACAGTGTTACAAAAAGTAGGGGCTTCAGCTTATGCACTATGCAACCAGTAAAAGGAGAAATCTAAACTTCTTTCTTGGGAGAGGCAACTAAGGATTGGCTGACTGCAGAGTATTTATGACATTTATATATTATTAAAAGAAAAGTAAACTTTGAAATGGTTGTTTCTGTTTGGCGAGATAGTATTTATGAAGCAAAAGCTGAAGTAACAAAGCTACAATGTGAAACAATGTTAATTAAGGAAATATTAAGGCATTAATAATAAGGTGCATGTTTAACCGTTTTAATGTTTGCACATTGACAAGTGATTCTGAGTTTGGTAAATGACTTTGAAGTGAAAATGTCGACGTTGTTGAAATAACGCGTGGCCTAAATATTGTAATTTGATTTACTGCATCCAAATGTACCGACATACAGTGAAACATTTTGTTTTCCGAGTAATAAAGCAGATCATAGCAACCAAGGACATACAGATCACAGGGTGTTCAGACAGAGCGAGGCACAAAGGTTATTCAACTCAGGAGGTGTACAAAGCAAGAAGAATATTGGTAGGATAATCTGATTAAGTCAAACCGAAACTAAAGACAGAATGGATCATGATCACCAACACTGGAAAGAAAAGCAATATTTGGGTCCATGTCTGAACTTATCTCAACAAGGATAGTACAATGTAAAACAAATCTCTTACATATTTGGGTGGTGTGTTCAACTATTTATATACACGTATTGAAATATTATTTTATTAATTTAAGACTTAAATTACGTGCATTGATCGTTTTCGAGAAAATCAGTCTTGCCGAACTGAACTCTCACTATTGTTGTTCTGGAGAAGTTACTCATCCAGTCTGTGTCAGAGAATAGGTGAGCATATGGGGCATGGCACGATGGCTCAGCCGCTAGTACAGCTGTATTACAATGTCAGGAACCCGGCTCGATTCCAGCCTCAAGCGACTATTTGCGGGGAGTTTGTAGATACTGCTGTGTCTGCATGAGTTACCTCCACTTTCCTTTTACTGTCTGAAGATGTGCAAGCTAAGTGAATTGGTCATGCAAAATTGCCAATACTGTATAGGGTTGTACAAGTTGCGTGCATTACTCATGGGAAATGTAGAGTAATATGGTGGGTGAATGGGTCTGGGTGTGATATTATTCAGTGCTTTTTTTCTTTTGGAATGGGCTGCAGGTTTCAATTAATTAATATGTAAATCCCAGAACTTCTTTCATGTCACACTCCCGAGGTACCATAAGATTTAACTTAAAAAAAGGTGATATTTCAGCTCAGCCAATGCGTTAAACTTGTGAGGTTCGCGACTCTCTGGAACCCAATTTTGTGTCAGAGTGGCTCTATTTCCACAGTAAGAATTACTAAAATTTCATATTAATTGACTGGCTGCATTGACTGCCTTCAGTTTGTGTACATTTTTATCAAAATACAACGCATCTACAAATACAATTTTGCAAATGCCAATATACCCATCGACTGAAATGTGTGTGTGCATGCATGAGAGGGAAAGAGAGAGAGAGAGAGTATGCACGCACGTGCATGTAGGAGAACGTGTGCGTGGGAGTTTGCGAAGGTTTGTCAGTATTTGCACGTGACTGTATGCGTGTGGATGCTCTTGTGAAAAAGTATGACTCAGTAAGTTGGAAAATCAACCTGTGATGTGTGTGAGAGTGTGGGTGTGCATGTGTGTGTCTCAGACAGAGTGTGTGTAGGAGACAGTGACTGCGTGAGTGTGTGAATATGTAAGAGCATATTTTTGTAATAGTTCTTGTGTATGAGTATGTGTGCGAGTGGGTAGTGCAATGGGGTCACCTGCAGTGTGACATAAGCCCAAGGTCTCTGTTGAGGCCATCCTCATGGGTATTGAATGGCAATCAGACTTTGCAGGACTATTTTGCGTTTTTGCTTATCCTGAAGTCTGCCTTGGAGGACAGTCATCCAAAGATCTGAGGCTGAATGTCCCTGACGGCTGAAGTGTTCAGGGATGCAACGTCCCTGTCTGGCGACTGTTGCTTGGCATCCACTCACGCATTGTCATAGACTATGCTTGTTCCTGGCAATGTACCATGCCACTGGGCATTCATGCCTGAAGCGTATGATGTTGGGAATGCTCGGACATATTTAATAAGATCATCGCTGGGCCTTAGGTTGTTCTGGTTTTGCTTATCAACACTACCCTTCTCAATGAGTCAACATGCAACCTCCGCCTCCGCCCTTTAAAATCGACTTTCGTCTCATGTTGCAGAGGTCTGATGTTGAAATTCTCTTTGTTTCTGCTTTTCATCTGATGAAACCTTCCACTTATTTTCTCTTTCATCTGCTTTCAATTGCAGTTCAAACTGTTTCATTTATTCCTTTTGTTTTTAGCTTTTCGTTGTCTTTTTTGGGTTTCATTGCCTGCACCTGAAGCTGCTTTATTTGCAATCAAAGTTTAGCAATTTGCTGGAACTACAATGGCCTTCATGTTCATTACAAAGTTACATTTTTCACAAGGACAGGCAATCCCAATCCAACTTTTTTGTCAACTCTAAAAGTCTTGCCTTTTTCACGTATTGCAAAACTCCAAAAGTGATCCTTCCACCAACAGGAAACTTTTTGTAAATGAGTGCGCCATTGCTATAAAGACAAACTGAATAAACCAAACGAATTCAACATTCGAAGAAAGGGATTAAACGTTAAAACTTGCTCCCTTTGATTCTAAAAATCCAAACGTCAATCTGGAAATAGAGATTTTGATTACAACAGCTCTCAGTTTCTAAAGGACGAGACAAAATACTCTCAAAATATTCAGAAGATAATCTTGACCATTTATTTGTCTTCTTTTACCGGTACATGCAGGGATTTGCATTCCAGATGCAATCCAATTGGTAAAACGATCGAATATAAAGCAAACCACATTTTTTTATGCACTATCAGTGAACTGCAACCAAAGAAAGTCAGAATTGGAATAACTTTACTGGAAATCTTAAAGGAATCATGGATAGAATAACTATTATTAATTAACGATTCCAGTGTAACAATACCACATAAACACCCTCTTGGGAAAAGGCAAATTCAGAGAACAAATTATCTCATACGTGACTGCCACAGTAAGAAAATAACCTCCAGCTTTCATCTGCAACTGGGAGATGAAAAGCAAAAAATAATTCAAATTTCTGCACGATCTGATGAGCAACTGTTGAAAGCAAAAGATTAACATCCTAGTTGTGTGGGAGCATGACCATATCCATTTCGGTTATGCCAACGTCCTAATGTTAAAACCACATTACAAACAGTTTGTGCAAGTGCGTGATAATGTTTTCACTTTAAATAGGTTATTTTGTCCTTTGATTTTTATTCCACGAGACGTTGTAAAGGAAGAGGTGCAGAGATGTCTGACCACTTACATAATCATTGAAAGATATAAATCAGTTCCGGTTATATCTAGTTTGTTTCAGCTTTAACAGAAGCAGCTATAGTATAAAATGTTTCCTTGCTTCCACAGATGATCCCTAGTTGAGTACATCTTTAAAATATCCCCTGCCAGTCCGGACCACTGTTTGAAATAACCTTTTTCCAAGGGATTTATTATGCAATGTTACAGAAAATGGGACAGATCCTGAGTTAATTTGCTCTACTGAGTCATTTCGGTTTTTTTAATTATTTGGTAATTCTAATTTCCGTTTTCTTTTGTCTGTGTTTCAACTGTGGTGTTTAAACAAATTCTGTTTTACTTAAAAAGAGAAACTGAGGACTGCAGATGCTGGAGACCAGAGTTGAAAAGTGTGGTGCGGGAAAAGCGCAGCAAGCCAGGCAGCATCCGAGGAGCAGGAGAATCGACGTTTCGGGCATAAGCCCATCTTCAGGAATGCATTCCTGAAGAAGGTCTTATGCCCGAAAATTCGATTCTCCTGCTCCACGGATCCTGCCTCGCCTGCTGTTTTACTTAATGACGAGTGTTTTGATCAGCTGCATCACACCCGGAATATCTACTTCATATTTGAGGATTTTAAATTTAAAACTGAAACAGCCTAGTGTTACGATGCAGAGGTGGAACCCTTACGTTAACTAAAACCCAAGGCCCAGAAAAGCCCACCTCGTTTCGTGATCTGCAGACAGAGAACTTCTAACTTCAGGATTAAAAGAAAAGAAAATATTTTTTTCCTAATTCAAATAGTGAACATTAAGCAGAAACTATTCACAAATCTGACTCCCGTGTTTCTTAATTACTATCGGACTCAAACTCTATAAAAATTCTGTTCCCACAACACAGTCAGTCAAAATGAGATTAACTTAATGTGGCAGAAATTAAATGGACTCGACACAACTGCTAGCAAGAGCAAAGAACAAGCTTTATTTTTAACCATTGCATGCAGGATCAATAAAATTGGCAAAAACGCATTGTGTAACGGCCATGAGCAAAATTCACATATTCTTTCTTATACTATTCTTGTCACACGCTGAAAGACAACGTCGAGTTTTTATTTTGTCATTCCCTTGCCGAGGACATAACTGTCTTTATGTTTTCCTTAACTGTTTTGCTGAATTCGAATGCAGGCAAGGCTAGGTTGAACGTTTACAAAATTCAGCAAAGACAAGCTGCCTCTGCGAATGCAGAATTAAACAAAGTGTTTGCAAAGTTCATAAACGTACTAAATTTAGCAAAGCCTTCTCTTTCAGATTTCACAGTAAATGTTAATTTTGTTAATTTTCCATTGAACTTAATCTCAAGACCAAACAGTCTTTCTTTTCTCCATTACCTTCAGTATTCTGTCTGCTGTTCTCCCGGAATTGTCTTCTTTCATTTTACTACGAGAATATTTTAGACAATAGACAATAGATGCAGGAGTAGGCCATTCTGCCCTTCGAGCCTGTACCACTATTCAATATGATCATGGCTGATCATCCTTAATCAGCATCCTGTTCCTGCCTTATCTCCATAACCCTTGATTCCACTATCCTTGAGAGCTCTATCCAACATCTTTCTTAAATGAATCCAGAGACTGGGCCTCCACTGACTTCTGGAGCTGAGCATTCCACACAGCCACCACTCTCTGGGTGAAGAAGTTTCTCCTCATCTCTGTCATAAATAGTCTACCCCGTATTTTTAAGCTGTGTCCTCTGGTTTGGCACTCATCCTTCAGTGGAAACATGTTTCCTGCCTCCAGAATGTCCAATCCTTTAATAATCTTATATGTCTCAATCAGATCCCCTCTCAGTCTTCTAAACTCAAGTGTATACAAGCCCAGTCTCTCCAGTCTTTCAGCATAGGGTAGTCCCGCCATTCCAGGAATTGACCTCGTGAACCTACGCTGCACTCCCTCAATAGCCAGAATGTCTTTCCTCAAATTTGGAGACCAGAACTGCACACAATACTCCATGTGTGGCCTCACCAGGGCCCTGTTCAGTTTTACATGGAAAGATACCTTAAATGGAGAGATGTTTTCTACATTATTCTCCAAGATGTTAGATGGCAAATAGCTGGCTTTATGGCACTTGCTCTCTCTGACCAATTTACAAAATGCCGATTTTTTATAAGCCAACCCCTCTTCAAATTTTGGTCTCATTGGTCTATGTTGCCAAAACAATTGATTCAATCTCTTTTGCATTTTAGTAACCTGGGGATAATTTTCGCAAATTGGTTAATTTCGAATCGTTGTCAAAACGAGAACCAAAACTCTGGTGTCCATTTCGCAGCCTTTCACGACATGTATCTATTTTGAGTCATTTCGTCGCCGAGATTTCCAATTTGGGCAGCTGAGCCTGCACTTGAAGTTTACTTCGAAATTCAGAAAACACCTCCTATATAACAGTTAACATACGTGCTTTTGATTGATAATATGAGGCTAGATTATTGAAACAATTTGAGTGGCTCTCAACTCGTTCAGAACAAGTGGCTGTGGTAGACTACTCACTAACTCACCCTCAAAAGCTGTCTTCAAAAAAAAAGAGAGAACACACCTCTTAAAGCTGAAGCATTATCATTGTCGTCCGCACCTAGTTTAAACTAAAAATAATTCATCTATAATCATTTTCGCTGTGATGCTGCATAAACAAAATGGCCTCTGAAAAGGCAATAACACATCTTCTTTATTAAACGGGTACTGATTCCGACGTATTCAATTAAGGGTCGTGTAAAAGTATCCTCAAAAGCAAAAAATGAGTGTTCAGGGTGTTGGTTTTTTCACTACCTGAGGCACTCCCGTTAACTGACAAGTATGACGATGCTGTAGGATTCAGAGGTTAATTTATCTTTTTTGTAAAGAAAGGTGGAACGTTAGGTGGTGAGTTATCTGGAATAAAGTGAAGAGCTTGTGATACGTTGGGGAGTATAATGAAGTGAAATTGATGTCTTAAGTGCATATGAGCCAGGATTAGAAGCCTACGGACGAAGTTTCAACAATTTAATGGTGCAACCTGGTCAAATGTACATCGAGTATGAAAGGATCATGCAAAGTAATTTTGTTCGTTCGATAACGATATTGAAAAAAATGTGACGTCCATGGCGGTCTTATTGTAGAGTGCTTCAAAAATTCACTTCGTGAAGTAATGAAAAGATAGAACGCAACAGCACAATGACCGCTATTCAGCCCTCGATGTTGTGCCGAACTTTATCCTACTCTAAGACCAAACTTAGCTGCATAACCTTTATTTTCCTGCGATCTATGTTCCTATGCAAGAGTGACTCAAATTTCCAGAATGTAGTAAATCTACAATCACTGCTGCCAGTATAGTACAAGCAAACACCACTGTCTGTGAAAGGAAATTACCTCTGATATCTCCCCTAAACGTTCCACCAATCACCTTAAAATTATATCGCCTTGTGATAGCCATTATTGCCCTGGGAAAAAGTCTTTGAATATTCAATCTATCTACTATTTCCACAACTCTATTGAGCCACTTCTCATCCTTTAGTTACGAGGAGAAAAGCATAACCTCGTCAGCCTTCCTTCATAAGGCATGCACTCCAATCCAGGCAACATTCTGATAAACTTCCTCTGCACCTTCTCTAAAGTTGATATATACTTTCTATAATGAGCCGTTGTAGAACTCAACAGAATATTTCAAATGTCCTCTCGCCAGGGCTCTATCGATCTGCAGCATACACTCATGGCTTTTAAACTCAGTCCCCCGTTAATGAAAGCCTTCTTAACCACCCTATCTAATTGGTGTAGAAAAGTTGAGGGAGCTATGTTCCTGTACCCCAAGATCCATCTTTTTCTCCACACTGCCAAGCATCCCCCATTTAACATTGAATTCTGCATGCAATTTCTATTTTCCAAAATGAATCACTTCACAATTTCCCAGGTCGAACCATATTTGACACTTCTCAGCCCAGCTCTGCATCCACTCACTGTCCCGTAGCAACATACAACAATCTGGCACACTCTTCACTTCTCTACTAACTTCGTGTCATTGGTAAACTTCCTAACCCAACCATCCACTTCCTCATCCAAGTCATTTATAAAAATTGCAAAGAGCTGATATCCCAGAACAGATCCCTGCGGAACACCACTGGTCACCAAACTCGAGGCTGAATACTTTCCATCTACTACTATCCTTCTCTCTTCTACGGACCATTCAATTCTGTATCCACACTGCAAATTTCCCTGTACCACATGCCTCCGCACTGACTGAATGAGCCTACCGTAGGGATACTTATTAAACGCTTTACTAAAATCCATGTACACCACATCCACTGCTTTACCTTCAGCAATGTGCTCTGTCACATCTTCAAACAATTGAATAAGTACTGTGAGGCATGACCTGCCTCTCAGGAAGCCATGGTGACTATCTCGAATCAATCTATAGCTTTCCCAGAAATCACAAATCCGAATCTTATCCAATAATTTCCCTACCACAGAGGTAAGGTAGTCCAGTCAGTAATTCTCGCGATCATCACAATTCCCTTTCTTGAATTCTTGCCAAAGAGCACAGACCAAAATATGCAAGATTAGCTGTGCAACAACTTATTATCAGTTGTTTGAAAAATCAAAGCATGGCTCCCTACATCAGTTTCAGTGGTGAGGGATAGAAATTGGAGAAAAGAGAGATCCTCTGGTGATAAAGGAAAAGGATACCTCATTGTAGAATAAGAAATATTGTACCACAGGCTGAATAGGAAACCCATAAGTGGAAAACGGAAGTAAATAAGCTCAGAGTGTTCTTTTTTAAGTGCAATAAAATAGGCTATATGAAGTTCACTGTTTATGCTTTAGTGAAAATACAGATAAGACTGACGTGGGAAAATAGTATAAGCCAATGTGTTTTGTGGAAGTTTAAAGGAAAGCACAGTTTATGCTTTAAAGCTTCAACATAACATACACGGGGTGGTTGAGAAGAAGGTGCCAGATATCCATAACGAATTTACTTATGAGGTTATGGTTCACTGCTATTCGCCAACAGGAGCAGGTGATGAACCGAAAACTTTAATGTTCGATGGTGATATATGAACAGACAAGTAATTGAGCAGGATTATTGCGAGGAAAAGTGGCAATGAGTTTAATTCATTGTGAGAGGAGCAGGCCTCCATCATATCGACTGAATTTGGATAAGCAGTCAAAAATGATGAAATGGTTGTCGAAAGAGTGGAACATTTCTCTGGTTCACAAATACAACTTGTACTTGATAACGATATAGCGATATCACAGTTCAAAATGATTTGCACTGTATGGCAATAACGAGTGCAACATCAGACAATTGAGGTTCTACAGAAAGCATATTCTGAGACTTTTCCTGATGGTGTGATAACAAGGTCACAAAGTCATAGACTGATGTAAGAGGAGAAATCAAGGATTAAGGTTAAATAAGTTGAAGTGCAATTATCCGAGACCATGTTTGATTAAATAGTGGAACAAAGAAAATAAAAACAAGAACAGATGGAGAACAAATTTCAGAGAAAGTAATTCAATAAGCCAATAGAACGATGAAAGCATGCACAGAAAAAAAAAAACTGACTGCATTCCAGCATGTTAGTATTTGAAAAGCAAAGTCTTCATGAGCAAATTGAAACCATCACATAATAGGGTGGATGCAAAATGGGCACATTTTCATCAAGTTATATTTGTGGCAGGCTTTAGAAAGTAAGTGCTGCGGGTAGACCATGAATTATTTGCAGGATGCATTTTGAGAGTAAAGAATATTCAAGTCAATGTACAAAAACAATTTTATGATTTGCAATGCACAAGGATATTTTTGAATTTTGTCAGGAAGTGATAAAACCAGGACCTTTAACACCTGGTTGCATTACGACCCCAGTACGCAATCAATTCGACCCCTACATAAAAGAAAAAAAGGTGGGAATCAGTCCTGTTGCCCATAATGGATGTGTCCACTAGCTTTCCAGAGGCCAATTCATTATGCAATGTTAAGTCTCAAAGAATTGCCGAAGATTTGCACAACTTCTTCACCAGAAATCGGCTACCAACAGAGATGCAATCAGATCAAGGAAAAATGTTGTATTAAAATTAAAACATTAAACCATTGGTTGCTGTAACCCAAAGACCTGGTGATCGTTAGTTACACATGGAATGAATATAGGCAGCATCTAACGCAATTATTGGCTTGTCTCTGAGCAGCGGGTTTGGCGATAAACCTATTGGCTTAGAGGGAATTGGCAACAACTTAAGTCACATTGCTGGGCCATGTTATTGGACGTGGACGATTGCTCCACGTGCTGGAAACACAAAGGTTATTGGAGAGTTTCCCATATGACCTGTTTCAGACTGTCTTTCTCCTGCCACTGAACGCCTCTGTTTCTCATTCAGGCCCAGCCATAATGTTTTCTCATTCTGCCACATGCACAATTTTCAAATTGAGTGGCTTTAACAACAAGTTCATTCTAAACAACCTGCCATTTTTGTCATTGAATTTCTCCACAAAGTTCAATGGGTGATGGTCACTGTATATTATTGTCTCAGATACGTAAGTGGTAACATAAACAATGAAATTTGTAACGCCAACACCAAGCTCAAAGTCTCCTTCTCGACTGTCGAATATTTTTGCTAATTGATATTCAGTTTCCCAGAGAAATACCTGACACGTCTTTCTGTCCTCTTGTTGACTTCCTGCAAGGCCATAGCATCGATATCCACATCACTTGCATCGATAGCCACCTTTAACAGCTCTACATAATTAGGTCTGCCTAACATTGTGGCAGTTATTAACACAGTTTCCAGTCAGATACCTTTAGACAGTCCTCTGTACATTGAAGCCTCTTGCTTTTCTTTTGCTGTTCAATGAGTGAAGCACCCACAATACTAACATTTGGAACGAACTTTTGATAAAATCCACTTAAGCTCCTGAACCACAGTACTTCTCTTTTAGTTGATGGCATGTAAAAATTCCCCAATTATCTTTGTTTTTGCGTCACGTGGATATTTGTCCGTGTCCAATATACTGCCCAAGGAAGGTGACTTGGCCTTTCACAAATTCACGTTTAGACAAATATATCACAAGCCTGCCTTCTGAAGTCGATGGAACAAGTCCGATAAATGTTGAAAATGCTCCTTCCAGATTTAAGCAGAAATCACCACGTCATCTACATACGTGACAAGATTGGGTAATTCAGCAGTGAATTGTTTGGTTAATCTCTGAAAAATGGCAGGTGCAATTTTCATAATATATGGCATGAGTTAAACTGATGCAGTCATTTCTGTGTTACAAAAGCCGAAGTTACCTTTTCTTTTTCGCACTAAGTTATGGACCAGTATCCTCTGAGCAATCCGACATAGACATACAAGTTGCATGTCCCAACTTTTGAACACAGACTTACAAATGCAAACTCGACATGCATCAGTCTTTCTAACTGCATTGACTTTGCGATAGTCTGCATATGACCTTTGGGTGCCATCTGGTTTTGTTACCGCTAGTATCGGTGGGCTTCAGTCGTTGTAACCCTAGTTATGTCATTTGGAGCATGTGTTTAATCTCCTTTTGAACCTGTGCCAACTGCAGAAGGTTATGCATGCCAGCATGTTGTTTAAACAGAATAGGATCTCTTGTGTCTACATCATACACAATTAGTTGAGTACTTCCTAGCTTATTTCCACATACCTCCCCATGTATTACCAATAATTCTTTCAGATCATTTCGATTGTTCTCTGGGGGCTAAATTAATAATTTAGAACGATTTATGATCACTTCCTCATTGTTCAATTTATTTTGTCTAATGTTCAATTCAGAATCCTCTGAAATTGGTTCTTTGCTCTGTGTTGGAATTAATAACGCAGCCTCCTGCGGCTTTGCTTTCCTGCAACAATACCTTTTCAGTATATTCACAGAACACACTCTGTGAGATCTCTTTCTGTCTGGAGCCCTTATGAATTAGTTCAGCTCTCTGAAGTTCCTTTTGCCTTGATTATGTACACAAAACATTTTTTAAAGATTCACCTATTACTGGAAATAATATAAACACGTTCTCCCCGCCAGCAAAGTTGCGATTTTTTGGTGTCTTATCTGCTTCCTTCTTCATTTTATGTTGTGGTACTTTTAAATGCTGTCTCACCATCTCTCCAGCTCAATTTAATCGTTCCCGAAAATTTGACGCATAATCTAAATGTGCGTCTCTGAATTCTGAATAAATAATTTCTCCTTCCTCAATATTGGCACCTCATGCCAAAAAAAACTAATTCAAATGGACTGAATTCGGTTCAAATTATTTGTTACTTCCCTGATCCTAAAAGTCCAAAGGGAATTCCGTTATCCCAATTATCTGGATAGTTTTCACTGTAAGCTCTAATTATGGTTTTCAATGTCCGATGTCACCTTTCAACCTTGTTTTAAGACCATAAGACCATAAGCTCTCAATATGACACTTGAATAATTTTACTGTGAAGTTTGAGCCTTGTTCTGATTGGGTATCTGTATCTAGTCAAATACTGGAGCAATTCCTCTACAGTCTTGTTAGCTGTGATATTGTGTAACAGGACGGTCTCTGCAAATCTAGTGGACACATCCATTCTTATCGGACACTTTCCTCATTCCTGAAGAAGTGCGTATGCCCGAAACGTCGATTCTCCTGTTCCTTGGATGCTGCCTGACCTGCTGCGCTTTTCCAGCAACACATTTTCAGCACATCCATTCCTATCAACAAGTACTGATTTTATATTTCAAGTAAGGGTCTAATGCAATCAATTAAGACTCTTGTAAATGATTGCTCAAATACAGATTTAGGTATAAAGGATGGGGCATTTAATACTGCCTATGTATGACATGTCTGACAAAACTGAACTAAATCTTTGTGCAGTCCAGTCCAGAAATAAAAGATTTCCATTTTAGCTTGAGATTTTATCAGTCCTAAAATTCTCCATTAGGTTCGCTTGTGTGTCACTCGCAATACCACCTTTCTCTTACCCACTGGCAAATCTATTTGATGAACTTTTCTGCATTTCTCGTCTGCCTGAATCGATGATGGTCTGCATTAACCCATTAAGACATCTTTTTTGAATGATAATAACATTCAGGTATATATTGGGATTTTTTTTTCTGTTTATGCCTTTTGATATACCAGCTTTAAAGTTTCGTCTTTCTGATGCAAATCAGTTAATTTCTCTGAGCTGAAGATGTCTGCTGTGCCAACTATCTACTCCTCGCTTGTCTCAAATATCTGATTAAATACGATCTCTGCTAGTGGCACTTAAACTTTCTTATCTGGACGCTTTGATCTCTCATATTTCAACTGGTGACTTTGTGACCTTGGTATCACGCAGTCAGGAAAATTCCCAGAATATGTGTTCTGCAATGGTACAGTTGCCGGAATTTCAACTGGCTTTTCAAACACAGTAGTCAGCACTGCCCCCGGTGAATCAGCGACATCATTATCAAATACAAATTGTATTCCTGGAGCTGACAGTTTGTCCAATACTTCTAACATGTCTTCTGCACTGTTCACTGCCCTGTTTACATAATTTAGCGCTTCTTGTCTTAAATGAATTCCCATTGCTCCTAGCATTGTCTGCAATAATCCTTCACAGATTCATGTCCTCTCATCTTTCAACATCACAGATTGACAGGATCCTTTATCTCTTAAAAATGCAAACTCTTTACGTGCTGGTCCAGGCCCATTTGAATAAACGTTATCTTCGCAGGTACATTGTTTGAAAAGTTCTGGCACTTCCTTATTAACCAATGTCTGACCAGCTTGTACATTCTGGTGCAGCTTTTTAGCCTCCACTGTGCTTTCTGTTACCATGACGACAAAATTCACTGGCTTACCCAGTTTTGCGAAAGCTGGCTTCCCAGTTTATTTTCCCCCTAACCAACCAATACTATGATTTCATTTGGGCAAAGTTATTGCAGTGAAATCACTGGAGCGTTTAGCCTTCTCACTCTTTTCAAGCTTTTCCTTTTTACCATGTGGTGAGTTATCCTAATGATCTTCACCATGATCTGTCTTATCCTTTTCACTTGAATATTTCTCTTCTTCCCAATTTCTGCACCTCATGAATGAAATTGATGTTGGAAGCCAAGTTTCGATTTATGGACTTGTAATCATCAGCCATTTCAGCTGTTAACCTTGCCGGTTTTTTTTTTCTCTGCCCTTTCAAATGAGTCTGCACTACTTCAGGAAGTGAATTTTGAACTCCTCCAAAATAATCATCTCACAATTTGTTAGATACTTTCAAAATCTTTGTAGATTTGAACAGGGCGCATTCTTTGGTTACTGAAACCTTGTCTGCAGATTATTGGCACAAGATCATATGCACTTAAAATGACTTTCTTCACCACTTCAGATGCACCAGATTTCGCATCTTATAGTGATGCAAATACCTGGCTAGCTCTACCTACAATTTTCTTTGGATCAACAGAACCCAAACGTCACTGGCCACTACGTTTGTTTATCGACCATTTAAATTGAGAAGAAAAAGGCTTCAAATTTAAGCTATGATGGAAAATATTTAAACACTTTCTCAACAGATCGTTGGCTACCTTGGTTTCGTTCATTCTGACTCTCTTCCTCACGAAGTCCTCCTTCAGCCTTCAGTTCCGTCCTTCTAACTTGACTTTACTGACTAAGTGTCAATTTTGAAGTTCCAAACTCCTCTTTTTCTTCCTTCCATCTCTCTCCTTTTCACTCTCAGCTCCCACGCTTTCTCTCCCTCTTTCTCTCTTTGCTGTATCTCCTTTTGAATTTTTGGCTCGTTCTTCTCTCTCTCTCTCTCTCTCTCTCTCTCTCTCTATCTTTCCACTGATTTTAAAGGTAATTCATAGTATTTTGCGTCGAACTCAAGCTGCTTCACTTTTAATTGAATATTAGCCATCTCTGAAGATTCTGACGGCGTTTCAGGCAAATTTAATTGTTGAGCTACTGCACTAATTATCTCTGTTTTACGTACTGAAGGAGGCAGCTCCAGCTCCAGCTGACCTACTATCTCCAGAAGCTTGGCCTTGACCTCATTTTGTAAAACACGCAAGTTTACTTCTTCCACTGCTAAAAATCTCCTGATGACAGAAGGAGTCATTGCTATCCCAAGCACTGCTTAAACCAACCGAATTCAACACCCAGGACAAGAGACACTAACACATGCCTCTGTCTGACTTTGAGTCCCATAACCCCATTCTTAAATTGGAACTACAAGAAAAATCCCTAAAGATCCCCAATCTTTTAGGGACCAGGCCAGACACCTCAAAAGATTTCAAGAAAGTAGACTTGTTTTAAGTATGTGTAAGGTGAATATTCCAAGAGAGTTGCCGGTGGTCTTTTTATTTAGTTTTAAACATGACAGATGTTATTTATCATTTACCATATAAAACACAAGCACAAGAGAACGAAATACAGAATATGTTAACATATCAGAGAACTCAAAGATTATTCCAACTTGATGTTGCTCTACCAAATTTTCGGAGTTTATGCGGTGGAGACCATCGTCGACCACATCAGAGGGGAAATTGTGGTCTTTGAAGAAGGAGGCCATTCGGGTTGTTCGGTAGATTTGAATTCACTGGAAAAAATAAGCCAAAGACAGCATAGCTTTGTCAAAGGAGTAGCATCGGCGCAGAATTCAAGCTGGCTATTGATGCAAGTAATGTAGGCATTGGTGCTAAACTCTTACAAGAAGACGAAGAGCAGATAGAAAGACGCATTGGTATTTATTTCCAAAACAAAATCACGTAAAGATATAATCCACTTTTGAGAAGGAAACTTTTGGTATTAATGTTACAACATTTCAATATCTATATTTGCAGCAACGTGTCTGAGCCAATTGTAAGCACTAAACAGAGCAGGACAATCGAACATAATGAGCAGCACAATGTAACAGCTTGGATGAAGAAAGCTGGAGGCATTCAGTGGCAGGAGCAGTTCAACTGAAGTAGACTGCAGTGATGATGATGTGCATGCTGAGAATCAATGTAATGTGTAGTGGAATTGGTCCTCTTGGGAGCAGATGCGGTGGAGGCGAACGAATTCGGAATACATGATGGCGTTTTTACAGGGGGCAGGGTGGGAGGAGGTGTAATCTGGGTAGCTGTGGGATTAGGTTGGTTTGTAGTAATCTGCATCTGCTCGCAAGCGGACCTATTCCACTATCGAACAACCCAAATGGCCTCCTTCTTCAAAGACCACAATTTCCCCTCTGATGTGGTCGACGATGCGTTCCACCGCATCTCCTCTACTTCCTGCACCTCCGCTCTTGAACGCTGCCCCTCCAAACGCCACCAGGACAGAACCCCGCTGGTCCTCACCTTCCACCCCACCAACCTCCGGATACATCGTATCATCCATCGTCATTTCTGCCACCTCCAAACAGACCCCACCACCAGGGATATATTTCTCTCCCCCCTCCCCGCTCCATATCAGCGTTCCGGAGAGACCACTCCCTCCGCGACTCCTTCGTCAGGTCCACAACCCCCCACAACCCCTCCTCCGCTCCCTGCACCTTCCCCTACAAACGCAAGAAGTCCAAAACGTATGCTCACACCTCCCCCTCACCTCCCTCCAAGGCTCCAATGGATCCTTCCATATCCATCGCAAATTCATCTGCACCTCCACATACATCATTTATGTATGCACCCGATATGGCCTCCTCTACATTGGGGAGACAGGCCGCCCACTTGCGGAACGTTTCAGGGAACATCTCTGGGACACCCGCACCAATCAACCCAACCGCCCGTGGCTGAATACTTTAACTCCCTCTCCCATTCCGCCAAGGACATGCAGGTCCTTGGCCTCCTCCATCGCCAGACCCTGACCACATGACGCCTGGAGGAAGAGCACCTCATCTACAGCCTAGGAATCCTCCAACCACACGGGATAAATGTAGAGTTCTCCAGCTTCCTCATTTCTCCTCCCCCACCTTATCTCAGTCCCATCGCCCGGATTCACCACTGCCCTCTTGACCTGCAATCTTCTTCCCGACCTCTCCGCCCCCACCCCATCTCCAGCCTATCACCCTCACCCTCACCTCTTTCCACCTATCGTATTCCCAGCGCCCCTCCCCAATGTTCCCTCTCCCCTACCCTTTATCTCAGCCCGCTTGGCACACCAGCCTCATTCCTGAATAAGGGCCTATTTCTGAAACGTCGATTCTCAAGTAAAATCTAATAACTTATTTTGAGAATAATCAATGAAGTGGCTTTGAAGTTGTTCTATCCATTTACTCCAAGTAATGGTTTGTATCTTGATTTAGCAGACAGTTCTATCAATGGCAAATTACTGGTTAAATGCATGTGTGCACCCACCTTCATATACAACCATATATAATTTTGTTGATTGGCATATCCAACTCATCATTCACAGAGATAAATGTCTCCGTAAACTTCATTACACGATAATTTTGTAAGTTTTTAAATTTTCTGTGTGACTGCATCATGTTGAAATTTAAAGTACTCAAGTTAATTCTGAGATGCTGGTGTTGGAAACGGGTGTACAAAGTTAAAAATCACACATCACCATCTTATTGTCCAACACGTTTAATTGGAATGACTAGCTTTCGAAGTGCTGCTCCTTCACAACAACCTAACGAAGCAGCTGCCATCCGATGCTAATGCTTCCAATTATACCTGGAGGATTATAACCTGATGTTGTGTGATTTTTAACTCAATTTAATTCAAATTTTGTTTCTCTTATTGTCGTTGGCATCGAGGACTTCATCATATATTTTCACCAGCTTTTGTTCAAATGGTTTCAGTATCCATTTCACAGCTATTATCCTCTCATCTTAGTTTGTAACTTCAGGAGCAACCTTTAGGAAATTAGTCGAGTTTCTGAATCCTTGATAACAACTTCAGCCGTAGGCATAGATTCACTAAGAATCTGCCAAGCAAATTCCACAACTGGGAAAAGGAATTTTTTGCAGTTCTCCATCACATCCTGCATCAAGTATTCTGGGCACATTAACTCAATCATGCAGTGTGAGCGAGTCTGGAGAGACGCTTTCTTATTTTTCGTAACCTCGACCTGATTTTCTCTAGTCAACCAGCATTCCCTATTCGCAGCAGCCTTTCCTTTTACCCCAACAGGAATATTGTATACTGTCTCTGGACCACATTTATCTCATTTTACAATGATAAAGGTTGCATTCTCTCAAAATGGAAACTCCCCAATTCCTCCATCTCGTGAAACTGGAAACTGCCACTTGAGAATAATGAAAAAATAAAGAGTATTCCAAACGAATGCTTTGATGAGGTGAGCTCTGGTCAGTCATTTAGATCCGTAGGTTACCACTTGCACAGAGAATGCTTTCTACCAAAGCAGCACCAGGTCAGTGTCAGACACACAGACAGAATGGGCAAATAGTTTCAGATCTGAACTCACATCACCTAGCCGAGGTATCGGAAGCTGTGTTCACCTATTCTGGTAAAGATCTCCAAAGTTATGTCATCAAGATCGGCCCAATAGTGCGATATAAAAAAAATCCATTATTCAAAATTGCATTCCTTCAGGATACACAACCTTTTCTCAGTCCCATCCTGCAGGTTCAACAAACCAATCTCGGTCCCATCCTTCAGGATACACAACCCATTGTTGGTCCAAACCTAAAGATTCTATGAATCCCACTACCTCTATCCTCCTGCAGGATCCATGTCCCTTCCTACATTTCTACCTTCCTCCAGGTTTTGCATCCCTTCCTACCTTGGCAAAATGGCCCAGACTCTAAAACTCTTCCTCCCCTGCATTGTTCGACAGAAGGGCATTGGAGGGTGGCGGGGCTTACAGAGATAAGGAGGGATATCAGAACGGCAGCTTTTAGGTATATTATAGTGGCAAAAAAGAAACTTCGGTAATTTTGAGGGTCCATTCTAATAAATGAGGTAACAGAGCTAAGGAGGAGTGTAGCCACTGGAAGAGATTTCACAGTTTTTCAGTTACAGGGACTTGAGCAAGTTACTAAAATAGGGAAGGTTTAATATTGAAGGATTTTGCAGAAACTCTTTACAGGGTTAAAGACAGGATTCTTGCGTTGTGTGGAGTTACAGAAAACTTTCGTGGTCCACGTCCACAGATCCCACAAAGTTGCTACCTAAGTTGATAGTGGTGTTAAGAAGGTATATGATGTTTTGGCTTTCATTAGCAGGGACATTGAGTTTAAGAGCCGTGAGGTTATGCTGCTGCTCTGTAGAGCCCTGGTTAGACCACATTTGGAATGTTATGTTCAGTTCTGGTTGCCTCATTACATGAAAGATGTGAAGGCTTAGCAGAGGGTGCAGAGATTTTTCAGGATGCTGTCTGTACTGGTGGGCACGTCGAATGAAGAAAGGTCAGGTGAGCCAGGGCTTTTCATCAGGTTTTATTAGGTTTCATTCCCTACAGTGTGGAAACAGGCCCTTCTGCCCAGCAAGTGCAGAACACCAACCCTCCAAAGAGTAGCCCACCTAGACCTATTCACCGTAACCAATGCACCTACTTCTATGGGAAACTTAGCAATACCAATTAACCTTACCTTCACAACTTTGGACTGTGGGAGGAAACCCACACAGACACAGGAAGAATGTGCAAACTCCACACAGACTGGAGGCTGGAATCGACCCCGGGTCCCTGGCGCTGTGAGGCAGCAGGGATAACCGCTGAGCCACCATGCCACCCCATTTTCTCATTGGAATGTAAAAGGAAGTGAGGTGACCTGATTGAGGTGTACGAGTTGATGAGCGCATGCATAGAGTGGATGGCCCAATAAGTTTCCCATTGTGAAAATGGCTATAACGAGGGAGCATAATTTAAAGGTAATTGGCGGAAGGGTCAAGGAGATATCAGAGGTAGATTCTATGCACAGAGACTAGTGGGTGAGGGAATGCATTGCCAGCGTTAGTGCAAGTTTCAGATACATTACGGGCATTCATAAATCCACAGCTTGGGTTCTGCGAGGCACACTGAGGTCCTGATCTCATTTTGTCTTTCATTCAAGCGTGCACAAACAAGCAAATCCCAGAGCTAAGATGTGAATGACAGCATTTGACATCAAGGTCATGTTATCTTGATGAAGCAAATCCTGAGGTAATAGTTATCAGGGCCAAAACATTCTCATAGCTGGAGCCATATTCAGAAACATAAGTAGGTTAGTTACCTCAACTTTAAGACATCTCTGCAATCGAACTGTTTTTACATGTATGAGACCCACATTTCGTCTGTTGCTTTAAAACTGACTTTAATTTAAAAACGGATTTAACTAAAAGGTCAAAGGTGAAGATGGTTAACAAATATTGCAAGTGTTGAATGCAATTTGTGACCTTTGACACGAAAGCAGCTCATGTGCAACAATATCAATACCCAAATATATTCCGGCAGTGGTTTCAAAATTGTGAAATCACAATCGTCCTACACACGGGCCAGGTAAAAGCTATTTCCAACATCAGTGAATCAACACATTGCAAATACTTATTTAATTGTGTCATCATCACAAAATCGCAAACTATCAAAAGTCTATATGTTAACTATTGTTCAGAAGTTGAACTGGAGAATCGATATCAACAGAGTGTCTGTGAGAGCAATCCGGAATCAATGAATTGTGCAGTATATTAGTAATCCCTTCTTTCTGCAAAGCTTATCCAACATGTATCAGGCGTAAATCAGGAGCATATTGGAATGCTGCCAATTAGCCTCAGTGAGTGAAGTTCCAAGATCACTCAAAAATCTTAACAATATCCAGGATTGGCAAGGCATCTATGTACATCCAATCTTTCCAGTACTGAAGCGCAGTGGCAGCAGTGTATACCATCTGCACAGTGTACAGCAGAAATTCGGCTTGGCTCAGCTGTAAGGATCTTCTGAACAAACAATTAATTCAAACTAGAAAGTCAATTCGACCTGATATAAGCGAAAACCATCACTTGCATGTTATCCTCGTGGCACTTATCATATTTACTGTGAAATACCTGACAGGTCCTTCTGCGTCAAAGTTTTGAAACTTACCCTCACGCCCTCCCACTGCCTCCACCTTCACCGCACTAGGGAACTATCTACAGAACAGCAACTACAGGGGTTGAAGGAGACAGTTCACGACACATTCTCAGGGGAATCTAGGAAAAAGCCGACATGTTTGTGCAGCCAGCATCTTCGAGAACCCATCAGTGAAAACATGATTAAATAAGTAAACACATAGTATAAATGATGTGAGCAAAAGTGTGCAAAATGTTATGGATTAGCCATGTTGCATTCAACACAAATACAGGTATCATGATGAATTAAAAATAGTCTTATTGAGGTCGTGTGTTCTCTTGTTTTTGACTAAAATATTTTAATTTGACAAGAATATAAATGCAGACGCTAAAGTTCACCATAAAGCATGCAATCTGATTGAATTGAATTGAGTAGACGTTGTAGTTACTATTCTGTCAATATGTCTTTACTGTTGACCAGAAAAACGGTGGTTACTTTGTCCTTAATTGCAAAATGACGTATGTGCACTTAAAATGCCTTTTTGATGGCAGATGTTGTTGTCCTGCTTTTGAGACACGAATTTCACGTCCAATTCGTTTATAGGCCTTGATGATTTACGAAAACGCCCCCATTACAAAGTGAAATAGAATAATTTGCTCCTTCCAAGTCTTTAAGTATCATCTCATGGTAGGTGGTGGCAGTTTTAGTCATTCAAAACCGTCGATTTTCGAGCATTAGCATTCATACCTCACTAACTACAAACAAGTGTAAATGTTAAAGTTCGCCAAGCAACACCACATTGAGGAACTGTGCCGAAACACTTTGGTTGTATGCTGCATTAATTAGCTGAACACCAATTATATAAAATTGTTGCCAACACGATATTATACTGCATATGCCTGCAGTGATTTCTGAAACTGATATTTTATTGAATTTATAATCAATATTAGGATATTGCAGATTGGTCCCACTGACAGAAACATAGAGAAAATAAAGCGAAGTTTTTTATTCGTGGAACAGCAAATAGGAGTCGATTTGCATTTTGAATTAAATATTTCTGTACATTGAGGACCTAAATGAAGTATGAACAAACTCATGTGCACTTCAATAATGTGAGTCCTGATAAATACAAAACAGATATGTCCACAGATTTTAACACCAGAGACTGGTAATATCGGGTGTAGAATGTTATTCTATGCTTTATCTGGAATCGAATGGAGACCATGACTCTTAATTATTGCGCAAATGTGCAATACATTTTGTCAAAGTTAACAATATTTTATCGTTAAACATGCCTGAAGTAATGTTCTTCACAAAATAAAACCGGGAGACGGATGAACATCAAGGGCAGTTGAATGGAATGACCGACTAACGTGTGAATTAATTGCAGAATTGGTCGAAAAAATCTGTTCAATCTGCTTTTGTTTCTTTGTCTGATACAATCATAGTTCTTCACTATGAAGTAAATGTGGCTACGATCGATAAGTAACATTTTATGTAATCATCTTATTAGATCTGAATAAGCTCCGAGAAGATCTAAGAAATAAAGGTGAAAGACATTTCAGTGTTATTCATTCTGCAGTGGATTTTTTTAAATGGCATATATTATACGTGAAGTACAGAATTATCCATTAATTAATTCCAAATAAAGAATGCATATTGAGCAGAATGAGCCTTTATTTCAAGTGACATATTTCATTTTTAATGAGAATATTTTTCATTCATAATTTTGTGAAAAACCTGAGAACTCAGTTCTTTATCCAGCTGAATTTTTATTCAAGCCAACAAGCCATGATCTGCATATCAACAACATATCGTTACAATAGAGAAATTGTCAAGTAAAGTTTTGCCAGAGCCTCTTTATTTATTGAAATGCAACTTTTTTTCTCTCATCTGTGCGATAAGAAGACAATATTTCTCACATAATTTATTTTATAACATAGAACATAGAACATTACAGCGCAGTACATGCCCTTCGGCCCTCTATGTTGCGCATAACTGTCATACCAATCTGAAGCCCATCTAAACTATACCATTCCATGTACTTGTCCATATGCTTGTCCAATGACGACTTAAATGTACTAAAAGTTGGCGAATCTAGTACCGTTGCAGGCAAAACATTCCATACCCTTACTACTCTCTGACTAAAGAAACTACCTCTGACATCTGTCCTATATCTATCACCCCTCAATTTAAAGCTATGCCCCCTCGTGCTCGACGTCACTATTCTTGGAAAAAGGCTCTCCCTGTCCACCCTATCTAACCCTCTGTTTATCTTATATGTCTCTATTAAATCACCTCTCAACCTTCTTCTCTCTGACGAAAACAGCCTCAAGTCCTCAGCCTTTCCTCATAAGACGTTCGCTCCATACCAGGCAAAATCCTAGTAAATCTCTTCTGCACCATTTCCAAAGCTTCCGCATCCTTCTTATAATGTGATGACCTGAAATGTACACAATACACCAAATGCAGCCGCACTAGAGTTTTGTACAGCTGTAGCATTACCTCATGTTTCCGGAACCCGATCCCTCTATGAATAAAAGCTAAAACATTGTATGCATTCTTAACAACCCTGTCAACCTGAGTGGCAACTTTGAAGGATTTGAATACCTGGGCAACGAGATGTCTCTGCTCATCTACACTATCAAGAATCTTACCATTAGCCCAGTACTTTGCATTCCGGTTACTCTGACCAAAGTAAATCACCTCACACTTGTCCGCATTAAACTCCATTTGCCACCTCTCAGCCCAGCTCTGCAGCTTATCTATGTCTCTCTGTAACCAACAACATCCTTCGTCATTATCCACGACTCCACCAACCTTAGTGTCATCTGCAAATTTATTAACTCACCCTTCTACGCCCTCATCCAGGTCATTTATAAAATGATGAACAGCAGTGGACCCAACACCGACCCTTGTAGTACAGCACTGGTAACTGGACTCCAGGATGAACATTTCCCATCAACACCACCCTCTGTCTTCTTTCAATAAGCCATTTACTGATCCAAACTGCTATATCTCCTAAAATCCCATTTTGTACAACAGCCTACTTTGGGGAACCTTATCGAACGCCTTGCTGAAATCCATATACACCATATCAACCGGTTTGCTCTCATCTACCTGTGTTGTCGCCTTCTCAAAGAACTCAATACGTTTTGTGAGGCACGACCTACCCTTCACAAAACCGTGCTGACTATCCCGAATCAAATTATTATTTTCTAGAGGATTATAAATCCTATCTCTTATAACCTTTTCCAACATTTTTCCAAAAACTGAAGTGAGGTTCACTGATCTATAATTACCAGGATTGTCTCTATTCCCCTTCTTGAACAGGGGAACTACATTTGCTATCCCCCAGTCTTCTCCCACTATTCCTGTAGACAGTGACGATTTAAAGATCAATGCCAAAGGCTCGACAATCTTCTCCCTGGCTTCCCAGAGGATCCTAGGATAAATCTCATCCGGCCCGAGGGACTTATCTATTTTCAGACTCTGCAGGATTTCTAATACCTCTTCCTTGTGAAGCTCAATCACACCTCTTCCAGTAGCTTGTATCTCAGTAATCTCCTCGACATCATTGTCGCTTTCTAGAGTGAACACTGTTGACAAATATTCATTTAGTGCTTCCCCTATCTCCTCTGACTCCACACAAACTTCCCAATACTATCCTTGATTGGCCCTAATCTTACTCTCGTCATTCTTGTATTCCTTAAATACCTATAGAAAGCCTTAGTGTTTACCATGATCCTATCCGATAACAACTTCTCAAGTCTCCTCCTGGCTCTTCTAAGCTCTCTCTTTAGGTCTTTCCTGGCTACCTTGTAACCCTTTAGCGCCAGAACTGAGCGTTCAAATCTCATCCTAACATAAGCCTTCTTCTTCCTCTTGACCAGAGATTCCACTTCCTTCGTAAACCACGGCTCCCGTGCACTACAGCTGCCTCCCTGCCTGACAGTTACATACTTATCAAGGACACACAGTAGCTTTTCCTTGAATAAGCTCCACATTTCTAATGTGCTTATCCCCTGCAGTTTCCTTCTCCATCCTATGCTTCTTAAATCTTGCTTAATCGCATCGTAATTGTCTTTCCCCCAGCTGTAACTCTTGCCCAGTGGTATACACCTATCCCTTTCTATCATTAAAGCAAACATAACAGAATTGTGATCGCTATCACCAAAGAGCTCACCTACTTGCAAGTCTAACACCTAGTCTGGCTCATTACCCAGTACCAAATCTAATGTGGCTTCGCCCCTTGTGGGGCCTGTCTACATACTGTGTCAGGAGGCTCTCCTGCACACACTGGACAAAAACTGACCCATCTATAGTACTCGTACTATAGTGTTCCCAGTCAATATTTGGAGAGTTGAAGTCCCCCAGGTCAACTATCCTGTCTCTCTCACTCCGATCGAGAAATATCTTTCCTATCCTTTCCTCTTCATCTCTGGAACTATTCGGAGGCCTTTAGAAAACTCCCAACACGGTGATCTCTCCTTTCCTGTTTCTAACTTCAGCCCATACTACCTCAGTTGACGAGTCCCCAAACATCCTTTCTGCAACTGTAATACTGTCCTTTACGAACAATGCCACACCTCCCCCAGTTTTACCATCTCCTCTCCTTTACCATCTTTTCATTGTGGATTTGCCTCACCGCAAAGATGTCCTGTGTCTATGCAGTGTTTTTTTTGAGCCTGAGGAATTTTTAAAGTTTTTTTTCAGATATTGTAAATTTGAACCTAAAATGAATACAGATGAAAAGTCACATCTAATAGATAGTTCACAATGATGGCGCTCAAACTGCCATGATTATCCTTTGATTATGTGAAGTAGAAAGAAATCAATCAATTGTCCAGCGCACTGAAGGGGAGGCTACTTTACGATCGATTGCAATGAAACGCCTAACGTTTGTGGAGATATCATATTTTGTTCAGCAAATTTGTTTGCTTCTCTGTATCTACGTTTGTGGTGATTATAATCTTCATCACTGCTGTTTATTGTAGCAGTTAATTATCACTGCACTGGGTATGCCATAGCTTTTATCTGTCATCACAACGGGAACAATCAAAATAACATGTTATCTATGTCTATCTGCATCAGCGAAGATTCAATGCGTTTTAACAAAATATTTAAATATTCAAAGTGGATAAAATTAAATCAACTTCAAACTATATTATTGTCACTTGCTGGATAGGTGTTGTCACTGTGATGTGATCGATAGACCAGTAATTCATTGACCAAGATAATATTCTGAGAAGACACGTTTTGATTCGTGCCAAAGCAGGCGGTAGAAGTTTAATTCCATTTTATGAAAAAAACGTCTAATTCTTCCAATTTCATCACTGCCGGTTAACAGAAGAGAGAGAGAAAAGGATCACTTATCGACTTCAGCGAAGGAACTTGCCCTAATTAGTCTGAGGAAGTTGTGACTCCAGACCAAAAACAATGTGGTCTTCTCTGAAATGCTGACTGCGCAATAAGGAATGAGCAAATAATTCAGAAATGGACAGTGATGTCCGAATTCTGGATTAAAAAAAAAACAATTATAACAGTTGAATAAAGAGGGTGACATTTTTTGCATTTATTTCAACAATAGAACATCGCTAACGTTAGAAAATTCACTGTCTTGAAAATAACTTATTCGTACATATCATGCTTTTCAGATGAGGAGCTAAACCGTTGTGACACTGGTAAATTGTTTGGAATTGCTTCATGTTAGAACTTCAGTCCTTAAATATTCACACATTGCTGTTTACTTCTCACAATTTTATAAATGTCTTTCATTTGCATTTTGTTCTTGGCTCACAGATGCAGAATTGCTCAAGAAAAACAAAGGTAACAAACACAGTCCTCATGCAAGTTTATCTGCATATTTCTGTATGTTACTTCGTGACAGCTCAGTGATAAACACTAATCAGATTATTATAGTTCCTGTTAGTTTCTGAGGCCAGCATTATAGAGAAGTGAACCTTGCACAGCATATCGAAAAGTAAGTTTTGAGATTGCAATACCTTTAACTCTCCCTGAAATCAACGATTCTGGCATTTCAAATATAAGCAAAATCATTTCTGCTATATTCATACGAATACAGCTAAAACGTTCGTGAGCGTTGGGGCATCAAACAGATTGGCAGTTTAGGTCCTCAACCCAGATGTAAATCTTCTTCTTCGCACCTCTCTATCATCTATTTTGATTCTTTCTCCTTTTTGATATCAATACATGAGTCATGTTACAAAATTTTGAATTTATGCAAATTAGAATATACTCATTGCATTTCACACAATGACTTTTTAATGATTGATATAGAGCGTTTGAAACGCAGAATATAGGAGTAGGGTTGAACACTCGGCCGATTAAGCCTACTCCTCTGTCAACATGATCAGGACAAATCATGCAACTCACGAACTCTTACCTGTTCTGTTACAATTTACTTTGATCACATTAGTTGAGACGATTTCATTCACATTTCCTTATGAAAGTGTTAACTTTTTGGGCTCAATAATTTCCTGTCTCCTCAACAATTCTACAGTACAACTCATTCTATTTTAAGAGATGTCGCCCGACGGATGTCCTTAAAAACATTTTCTGCCACTTATTGTTCCACAACTGATTTTGGTATGGAATGTAAAGTTATGAAGATTATCATTCCTGCATAGGTCCTTGATGGTAACATGTGGGATATGCTGCAAAGGTCGAATTGTCGACATATGTTTCCACATTCCAGTCGTTTGCTCCAACGTAAGTTATTAACACTAATGACAGACAAGCTAAACGTGTGAACAACATTTTTGGATGAATGTTTTTTATCCTTCTTTCTCTGCGCATTTTTTCCTACCTTTCAGAACTACAAGATGCTTTGGAGAAATTATGTAAGACATGCAGATTAAATGCATACATCTTATTAAATTAACATATTGCTCGATCTGGTGATACTTGACTGAGCACAAACTCGATCAAATGTTGCAAGCGATTTCAACACACATATAAACACTAGAGTAGAAGTCATATGAGATGACTCTAAGGGATAAGATATATATCTCGCACTCACAGTCACACACGGCTGACACGGTAAAAGTGGCAGACATCGTCTCTATGGATTTCTGTTTGGCCTTTGATAAGTTTCCGCATTATATGCTGCTCTGGAAGATGGGATTGCATGAAATCCAGGGCGAGCTGTCAAACTGGATACAAAAGTACTTGTTGGTCGGAAGCAAAGGGCAGTATTGTGCGTATCCTTGTCAGGTTGGAGGCCTGTGACCAGCAGACAGCCTCGGCGTTTGGTGCTGGGCTCATTACTGTTTGTTATCTGTATAAAAGATTTGAATGTGAATGGACAAGGCAAGATTAATAAGTTTGATAACAACACTAAAATAGGCGGTATAAGCGTATCAGAAATTGCTGCAGGAATTTGATCAGCTGGGTAAGTCAGCCGAAAAATGGAAATTGGAATGTCATATAGATAAGTGTGATAAGTGTGCATTTAGAAAGTCAAACCAAAGTAAGATTTTTATGGTGAATGGTAGGGCCTCCGGGAGGGTAGTGGAACAGAGGAATCTTGGAGTTCGTGTTTCACTGTAATTGGATTCACAGATAGGTAGGGCAGTGAAGAAACGTTTTGGCACAGTCGCCTCCTGTGAGTATGGAAGTTGGAAAGTTATGTTGCATTTATTCAACACATTGACAAGGCCGCACTTGTTATATAGTACTCAGTTTTGCTCACCATATCATATGAAGAATATTATAAATCTGGAAAGTGAGCAGAAGAAATTTACAAGAATATCGCCTGGACTCAATGCTCTGAATTCTAGCGAGAATTTGATCAAGATAGTACATATTGTTTAGAGAGTAGGAGACAGAAAGTGAATGTTGTAGAAGTGTATAAGGTCGCTAGAGGTATGGATAGGGTGAAGGCACTCAGTCTTTTTTCTCAGGGTTAGGGAATTGAAGACTGAAGAACATCAGTTTATGGGTAGAGAACAAAGCATCAAAGTGAACCTGAGGAGTCATTTTTTTCCAAAGAAGGTGTGACACATATGGAATGAGCTGCCAGCGGAAATGGTTCTGGCCAGTGCGTTATAAAAATTTAAAAGGCGTTTGGACAAGAACATGAATAGAAAGTTTAGAAGGATATGAGCCAAATGCCTGTAAATAGCATTAGAATGGATGGACATTTTCATCGGCACAGGACAGGTTTGGGCCAAATGGTCCTTCTCTGTGCTGTGAGACTCTATGATTTTATGACTCTCTAACAATTAAAAAAAAAATTGAACTATGACTAACACCATTGTTGACCAAAAAGATAATTAGAAATTTCTGGGACCACTATTCTCGGTCCCTTTGTTCGAATATTCATTTTTTAAAAAAAGCTCATCTTGACATATACATCATCAGTAGCAATATATTTGAACACAAGACTTGTACACATTTTTTCATACCTTGCAACAAGTAAATAAATCATTTGGCTGATCTTGTCGAAAGTAGAAACGGTGAATTAAAATCAGCTAGTTATTAATTCAGTGTGAGGAAACACTGTTGTCATTGAATATATGGAATCATAAAATTGAGATGACATAGTGTGTTAATGGCAAATATAAAGCATACCAGGTCGTTGGTATGCTCGTTGAGATGTTGGGTTTGTTTTCAGAAGTTTCGTCAACATGATAGGTAAAGTGATTAGTGAGTCTCTGGTAAAGTGTTCGTGATGTATCCCGTTTGCTTTTTATGTGTTATGGATTGCTGTCGTTGGTGATATTATTCTATCTCTGAGAGGTTAGGAAATGAGTTCCAATTCCAAATATTTGTTAATGACGTTCCAGTTTAAATGTCAGGCCAATACACCTTTTCATCTGCGTGTATGGATACCAGTGATGGTTCGTTATTCTTATCATCTTTATCAAACACGATAAACGAGAAGAAACGCACAGCCTCAGCAAATATTCAACCAGCTTAAAATTCACAAAATATAGAGAGACTAATAACTGATTCTCCTTCTTGCACGTCATGTCACAACCGTTTACAGGAAAGCCATAGGCATTGAAAACATACTGAACTACAGAAACAACCATCCCGAGTACACAGCTACATCTGAACACTTTTTAAACGAGCCACAACATACTGCAGCACACCGCAACTATGAGAAGCGAGGATAAACACCTATCAAACATATTCAGGAACAATGGCTTTCCGGGAAGCACAATCCAGCAAATTATGTACAAAAAACATAAACAGGATGACACAACATGCCCATAGAATCGAGTCGACCTATGATACATAAAATACAATTCAGAGATTACCAACAAAGTAGACCAGCCACTGGGCATCGTGATAGTCCTCAAAATGCTACCACATTTAAACAAATACTGATGAACTTAAATGTCCCCGTACCCACAGCCAGCAAAATTAACGTAATATAAAAATACTCAGCAGGGACTGCAACAAGCATTGTATTTGACAAATGGGCAAGAAACTAGCGAACAGGATAAGCACCCACGAGCCAGCAAAAGACGTAACCAACGATCAATGGCATCCATATTCACCGATGAAAGGGGGCACCAGGTCGACAGGGACAATGCATCTATCCTGGGACAGGTCAAACAAAGAGACATGAGGGAATTCATGAGGCCAAACAAGATGCATATATAGTAGGTTTTACGGGAGACACATGGATAATGTGGCCTAGAATGGTGACGAAATGTCTGAAGTCAAACCAACGAGCTCAACAAGGAATCCGACAACCTAATCCACAACGTAAGCAACAGATTTTCTTCAAGATCTCATAAAACACACCGTCTTTTGTGCGATGTAATTCTTAGACCCTATTTTCCCTATTTTTTGAAAGAGTTATTCTGATGGAAATTCAGCAAACATAAGAGGGATTTTTGAATAATACAAAAGAAAGAGAATACTGGGATGGTTTAGTCGGTATCAGTAAGAGGCTATTCTGCAATGAATTTACTCTATGCAAACTTACACAACTGCTTGCAATAGGGTTGTATGATTAAAATACGTCAGTGCTGTGATAGAAAATGAAAACGTACTCGAGGCTCCAACTAGAACAACACAACAATCAATCCAACAATAAAGCAACAACGTGTACGTAAATTTCAGGTGGTGTGAAATGTTAATATATAAGATTCAGGGTTTATGGGTAGTTTAATTATTGGATGATGGGCTAAATCACGTTGTAATAAGAAACGTAACATTTCCAAATTCATTTATTGCATTTCATGAAATACAACCAGCTTCAAAGCAGGTGGAGGATACAAAAAAGTCTATGTTGTCTGATTATGCATAACCAATTGGAAATGTTCATCTCTGGTCAAGAGACAGAATGACTACAAGTCTATATTGATTTGGCAACATATGAATTAGAATATAGGGATATCTGAATGCAATTACTGTTGTCAAATATGTATTAATTATTCATTATTTTGATATTATTCATTAAGCAATAGGACATGGACAATGAGTAATATTCCATATATCACCTCACACACATGTAATTAATTTGTTGCAGACACAACAACATGCACTCGGTCCATTCTTCACTGAAATTAGAGTTTGTGATGCGCCCGGATTTTCTTTACAAAATAGAAGAAAGAGAAGCAATGATGTCTGCCAAATGTGCGATCATGATTATAACAGAAATCTTAGCAACAATAATAATACTAATAATAATAACAACAACAACAATAGCAATAATAAAATATATTTCATTACAGTCGACACTTTGCTTGGAAAGGAGAAAGGTAAATTATGTACTCGACAGATGATATCATTTCTGTAGGTTGCAGTATTAATGATTGAGATAAAAGCAAGCAAAAATAAACAATTCAAGCGCAGATGGATGTCAGTGCATAGAAGACGAATGATTTCATGTTCGGAGTGAGGTGTTCTCGGTTCTGTTGTTCGAATATTCATTAAAATAGTTCATCTCCACATATAGAATTTGTTCAATCCTTGTGATGATGGTATTAAAAGACGACTTTGAAAATAATTCATTTGTCTGCCGTGGATTAAAGTAATGAGGTGTGGTTCCATTAATGCATAAAACATTTCATTGTACTTTGGATGCTGCTCATTTGTGTCACGCTTTGAACTAAGGGTTACATCTTTCAGGTAAATAATTTGATATTTGAAATTTGTTAACAAAATATTTCGTCTGACTTTGAGTTGTCAGAGTTTGACATCGTTTGCACAACAAGAGTTCAAATGAGGATTACTTGAGTACGTTTAAGGTTTATTTTCGTGGGCACACCGGCAAAACACTTAGTTCCAATAGTGTGTAAGACTCATTAAAATACAACTTTTGTAGTTGTGTCTCTGAATGGGTAAAATCATTCTACTTGTCTGCATGACCTTCTTCTGAAAGCATGCTATGTTCCTTGACAAACATAAGATGCTCTTACAATACTGCACACCAAGTTTATATTGAAATTCACTGACAATTTATGTACCCTCCTTAATTACGTACTTAGATAAATGCGGAAACTGCAGAAATATTAAAAATAGGACTTTTAAAGATAATGGAATACCTGTATTTTTGTTGACGTACTGCGAGTGTGCGTTTGTGTATATTATGCTTGCTTTACACATCTACATAAATAAAAAAACATATATGTGCACACACAATCATGTAAGCATCATAAAATGAAATATTAGGTATAGTGAAGATACAAGCATCTGAACAATGCATTGTGAATGCACAATCCTAGAAACAAATGTGTTCAAATGACTCAGTGGTCTGTGAGTAGAGCAAGTTGCAAAATTATCAAAGTGTGACCAAAGTTAAGCAGGAACATATTAAAGCATCAGATTAAAGAACAAATAAGCATCTAGAAATTGTTTTTCGATATTGGTCCATTGAAAAAATGGTTAATTTACTAAGTACAAGGACAGAGACAAGAATAAAAAATGCTGGACAACATACTTCTTGCCGAAATTTCCTTTTGAATAAGCTATTAATTCAGTGTGTTCTGGGGTACAAATGTGAAGGGTGAGCCTGACTACTCGTGAGCATTGTTATGTTCGGTAACAGAGCCAATTTAAATAAAGTGTTCGACGAAAATGAGGAGGAAACATTAACATACAATAATATTACTCTTGAAATGATGAAGAGAAAACGAAGTAGGAACATGCAATGAGTCGTAGTTCAACTAGAGTTTTGAAAATATTAACAAGATTAGATACAATAAAATTGATCAATAAGGGAAATAAGAACTTTGGTTAAACAAAATAAGAAGATGCATATGAAACAGCTGTTGAATGCATGGTTTTCTGAACTAACAGATGTTCAAAAATAAAAATGCATGTACTATCCTTGTAAAAGCAAGTTCTGATGCCTCACATAAATTTTCATCGAAAAGTTTTGAGAACTTTTCATAAAAGAATGTTACAATACTGAATTTTCGTAGAAAAATGTCTGTACTGAATGAGATAAAATATGTTGTCAAGACAGAAACAAAAAAAGATTATGTCAGAATTGTTCTCAGACCGGACAATTTTGGGAAATGTTTCATCAATGGAGCAGTGCGAGCTTTGCTGTAAACTATTAAAACAAAAGATGTTTTCAGGATGCAGAAGTATAAAATATTGCACTTTGCTAGAAGACTGATGAAACCGTAATCCAATGCGTAAAATAAATGAAGAAAGATGGGAAGGTGCTGATTTTAAAAAGAAACACATAGAGATATAAAAGCAATGACGAAATTTATTGTTCAATGACTTATGTAGCAGTTGCACTTTACCCGAATGCAAATAGTTAGAATGTACATTAATTACATATCCTTCATATAAACTTTTTTCCAACGAAGTTGGCATAGACAGCGAACTTTCAGTATGTGCAGAGGAAATTTAAAGAAATTGTAAGGACACAGTATGTAATATGCATGCAAAGATTGTTTGCAGGAACATAAAAACATGTCGTGTAGCAATTTAACAAGCACGAGTTTAAGGAGCGTGTAAAGGAGAAAAAAGCCGTTCCGCTGGTTGGTTGTAGAAGTAGAGATTCGTTGCTAGATTGTTCTTTATTTTATTATAGGAGTGATCAAGAGATCTTGGAACTCAAATGACCATGAGTTTGTAATTAGGAATTGAGTATGCTTGGAAATTACCAGGCAGGACAATTATACAAATGAGGGCGAATAAATTGTATCGTTTAGCAACTGATGTTAATTAAGCAAGTGTCAAGCAGTTCTATATCGAAGATAACATCCCACACACAAAAAGAGAGACAAACTCTCGGGTGGGCAAAATTGATTGATACTAGCAATTGTGTGCAGCTGCAGTAATAACTTCATCGGGGAAAGCATGTCTTAAAATTGAGGTTTCCTTCCCAGAGAACCGGAATTTGAAGAAAGCCTTGGAAGCTAAAGGTGAGAAATATATTAGGAAAACCATCCTTGATCATACAGCTTGCAAGGCCATGAATAAACTTTCAATGACCGGAGAGTCATTGGAGACTGCAATATTGGGTCAAGATATTTAGTAATTCTGAAATCAGTGAGAGTAGCGAACGAAAGTTCATATTGCTCATCTCTTTCAATCTACACATCTCTGAAACCACTCAGTAAGTTTGAGATTTTCAGAGAATTACAACAGTCCAGATTAATAATCATCTATTTCCTGGAGAAGGATAAACTGATCCAACATGTATCATGTTGGGTTATCTATTTCTGAATTCATTGCTGAACACTGCAACATATTCATTCTGACTCTAATTCGACCATACTTCGAAAAGAATCTCTAACAATATCCCCAGGGATACAACTCATTCCAATGATAATCATTTTCCTCAACACCAATACAAACCAGATGGTCCAGCAAAATCAGTCGATCACAGGCGCTGGATGGACAGTGTTCATGCTTGCTCCTCTGGACCCCCTGTGAACTGAGACAGGCTTTTCATCTTCTGACTGTACACATTCCCAATCAAGCCACGGGAGCAAAGATACAACAACGATTGCTGAGCTGCAGTTTTCACTCTTCCACCGCACTGACAACTTATCATCCTGTCCACATAAATTATTGGCAAAGCATATAACTCACAAGAATTGCTCACGAGTCATTTAGCCACCTAAATGCACAGTATATTTTAACAATCAATCTCCTACAGTACCCTTCCAATCTTCTAGTCTTTTAAAATGCAGATCATAGTACACAGACTACTATGATAAAGGGTTTTCAAAATAGGACTTGTAGATTTTTCGTAATACTTTTATTATTGGGACACTGGCAACGAATCAAAAACGTTAAGCCACCTACTAATATGTAGGAAATACTCACCTGTTTTGATTCTGACACTGACTGAATATTGAATTGATTGAGATATGGGACATATGGAATGATATTATGAGTTTTTGATCGCTCATCATATGACTTTTGGTAACCTCACTGTCAGACATTTCGAACATAAGTATTTATTCGGTACACTCTTAATGAGCTAAGTCATTAAACATTAATGGTATCCTTTCCCTGCATTCTTCAAAACACTGTCGCATGTATATAGTGGGCTAATACTAGCTTTAAAAATTGCAAGTCTGAAACTAATGTAATCAAACTGATATTCTTAGGTCAGTCATAAAACCAATATCATTACAAATTGATGTAGCATACCATAAGTGGAGTTGTGCTTATATAGACAGGAATCCAGATTTCTATTTATAAGCACTTATATCTGCAAATCACAGTTTAGACTATAAACTCTCATCATCGTCTTTGAAGTGTGATTCCATCGTTCTCACGCTGACTGCGAATGTGGAGGTCACGCAGTAGATTTTAATTGTTTTATTCCTAAACTGACCAGAACTTATCTGAATAATCTTGGTTTTAAATTTGTCACTTGATCTGATTGCATCTCTGTAGGTAGTTCATATGTAGTGAGAAAAAGGGTAATTCCTCTGCAATGCTTTCAATGTTGATATTGCATTATGGAATGGACTCTGGAAATGTCGTCGACACATCTGCTGGGATCCGATGCAATCAAATCAGACTCTTGCGAAATGTTTTTCAAATGCAGCAATAGGTATTAAAGACATGAGTTATATTGCTGACTGTGGTTTCCAAATTACCGGACTTTTATGAAATGTCTGTCAAATTTCAGCAACATCCTTCTGCAGTCCAGGGAAATTTTTTCTTTAATGTTCTTAGTTTCTGTTTTTCTCACTATTAAGTGACCCGCTAGAGGTGTCTCATGCGCCACTTGCAACACCTCTTTTCTGCAAACCACTGGCAATATGACTTGATGAGGTTCTGCCCATTTCTCATCAGCATGAACATGTGATGCAATCCATTTCCTCACTAAAAAAAATAAAATCAAACCATTCAGGGATAAATTCGGATTATTTTTTTTTTCTATGTGAGCTGTTTGATAGAATTGCTTTAAACTTACATTTTTTCTGCTGTAATTCTGATAATGCATCTGAGCTAAGTATGTCATCTATCTGCTCTAGGTTTGTGTCAACCATCTGATCAAATACGGTCTCTGCTAATTCCACCTCAACTTTCTTATCTATTTTCCTTGATGTCTTGTGTTTCAGCAGGTGACTTTGTGACCTAGTTACCACACGGTCAGGAAAAAATTCCAGGTTATGTGCCCTGCAATGATTCAGATGCCTGAATTTCCATGGTCTTTTCATCCAGTAGGTAGCACGCCTACCTGTGAACCAGCTCTATCATTAGCAAGGACAAATTGTTGTGGAGCTGACAGTTCCTCAAGAATTCCACCACGACCTCTCCACTCTTTACTGGAATTTCTAACCTCACTTTAGGTAATTCGGCCCCTCTTTTCTCTTCGTGAAGTCCCGTTATTGACACATTTTCTGGCAACAATACTTCAGTAATGCATATCTTCTCATCTGACAACATCCCAGTTTAGTGATGTTGGGTAGTGCCGAGTTGGAGGCTTGGGACAGGGAAAATGTCGGGGATGGGGTCTAATCAAAAATGAAAGGTGGCACAGTGGCGCAGAGGCCTCACACCACCAGGAACCCGGATTCAATTCCTGCCTCGGGCAACATGCTGTGTGGATTTTCCTCGTGTCTGCGTGGGTTTCCTGTGCGTGCTCCGGTTTCCTGCCACCGATGTGTAGATTCCCTGTAGTGCATTAGTCAGGGGTAAATGTCGGGGACTAGGTCTGTGTGGGTTGCTCTTCAGAGGGTCTGTGTGACTTGTTGGGCCAAATGGCCTGTTTCCACACTGTATGGTATCTAATTATTAAAGTGTCCTGTGCCTCTGAATATTGCATTCTCTTATCAAGGGCGGCATGGTGGCACAGTGGTTAGCACTGCTGCCTCACAGCGCCAGAAATCCAGGTTCAATTCCCGCCTCAGGCGAGTGACTGCGTGGAGATTGCACATTCAACCCGTGTCTGCATGGGTGTGCTCCCGTTTCCTCCCCAATCCAAAAATGTGCAGGTCAGGTGAATTGACCATGCTAAATTGCCCATAGTGTTAGGTATAGGGGGAATGGGTCTGGGTGGGTGCGCCTCGGCGGGTCGGTGTGGACTTGTTGGGCCGAAGGGCCTGTTTCCACACTGTAAGTAATCTAATCTTTACTTGCTGCTCCTGGCGTATTGGAGTAAGCTTTTCCTTCGCAGATATTGCTTTGAAAAGTTCTGGGATTGCCAAATTAACAAATCTCTGATCAGGTTGCACTCTATGCTGCTTTCTTGCCTGCATTATGCTTTCCATTACCACTCCAACAAAATTTACTGCCTTAGTCTGTTTACCTACATATGACTTCGCATTGCTTTCCCTAACCCGTCAAAACTGTGATTTCATGTGGCCTACTTTATTGCAGCGAAAACACCGGAGTTGTTTTTAACTTCTCTTTCTCTTTCAATGATTTCATTTTTTTCTCCAAGTGGTAAGATATTAATATGGTCTTCATAGACATCCACTTTTATCTTTCCACATGAGGGTTTCTCTTCGTCCTAATTTCTCACCCTCACGGATTGAAATTAATTTTGGAAGCCAAATTTTGATTGAACAACCATTTAATATTCATCAGCCATTTCAACTGCTCAGATTATTGCTTTACCGCTCTGTTCTTTCACATAAGCTCTCATGCTTCCAGAAGTGATTTTAATTTTTGTATTTTATTTAAAAGAAGCTCATCCAAAATAAACGACTCTCTAATAGTCCTATAGCTTTGCTTTATGTTTAATGACTTCACCCAACTATCAAAATTACTTTGGTTGATCGTTTTGATTTCTGTGTAGGTTAGACCAGCATGCCGCCATAGATTGAGGAATCATTGTCAGTACGCTTCTGGCAAAAGGTCAAATACACTTAATAAGGCTTTCTTCACATCCTCCTGAACCCCAGATATATCCTCTGATATCACATAGAAACATGCAACATAGACCATAGAACAGTGCAGCACAGAACAGGCCCTTCAGCCCACGATGTTGTGCCGAACATTGATCCTCATGTAAGGTAAACCTAATGTACAAACCCTCAAATTTCTGTGGCCATATGCATCTCCACCAGTCTCTTAAATAACCCCAATGACCTCACTTCCACAACTGCTGCTGGCAACGCATTCCATGCTCTCACAATTCTCAGCATAAAGAACCCGCCTCTCACATCCCCTCTATACGTTCCGTCACACAGCTTAAAGCTATGACCGCTCGTGTTAACAATTTCTGCCCTGGGAAAATGTATCTGGCTATCAACTCTATCTATGCCTCTCATTATCTTGTACACCTCAATTAGGTCCCCTCTCTTCCTTCTTTATTCCAATGAAAAAAGTCCGAGCTCAGTAAACTTCTCTTCATAAGATAAGCCCTCCATTCCAGGCAGCATCCTGGTAAACCTCTTCTGAACCCTCTCCAAAGCATCCACATCTTTCTTACAATAGGGCCATCAGAACTGGACACAGTATTCCAAGTGCAGTCTAACCAAAGTTTTCTGGAGCTGCAACGAGATCTCCTGGCTATTCAACACAATCCCCCTGTTAATGAAAGCCAAAACACCATATGCTTTCTTAACAACCCTGTCCACTTGGGTGGCAATTTTAAGGGATCTCTGTACCTGCATACCAAGGTCCTGGTGTTCCTCCACACTGCCAAAAATTCTGACTTTAATCTTGTACTCAACTTACAAGTTCAACCTTCCAAAATGCATCACTTCGCATTTAGCCAGGTTGAACTCCATCTACCACCTCTCAGCATCCTTTCAATGTCACGCTGCAGCCAACAACAGTCCTCTATCCTGTCAACGACACCTCCAACCTCTGTGTCGTCTGCAAACTAGCCAACCCATCCTTCAATCTCCTCATCCAAGTCATTAATACAAATTACAAAGAGAAGAGTTCCAAGAACAGATCCCTGTGGAACACCACTCACCACTGACTTCCAGGCAGACTACTTTCCTTCCACTACCACTCGCTGTCTTCTGTCGACCAGCCAATTCTGTATCCAGACAGCTAAACTTCCTTGTATCCCATTCCTCCTGACCTTCTGAAAGAGCCTACCATGGGGAACCTTATCAAATGCCTTGCTGAAGTCCATATACACCACATCCACAGCTCGACCCTCATCAACTTGTCTAGTAACATCCTCAAAGAACTCAATAAGCTTTGTGAGGCATGACCTGCCCTGCACAAAGCCGTGCTGACTGCATTTAATCAAGCCATGCTCTTCCAGATGGTCATGAATCCTCTCCCTCAGAATCCCTTCTACACCTTGCAGACAACAGACATGGGACTGACTGTTCTGTAATTGCTGGGGATTTCCCTATTTCCTTTCTTGAATAATGAATTACATTTGCCTCCCACCAGTCCTCAGGTACGACTCCGGTGGAGAGCGAGGATGCAAAGATCTTCACAAGCGGCGAAGCAATCACATTTCTCGCTTCCCAAAGCAGCCGCGGACAAATCTGGTCTGGCCCTGGCGACTCGTCAATCTTAATGTTTGTCAAAATTTTCAGCACAACAACTTCCTCAATCTCTCTCCGTTCCAGCATGCTTATCTGCTCCTTAATGGTTTCGTTCACTACAAGATTCTTTTCTTCAGTAAAGGCAGAAGCAGAAAACTCATTTAGGGCTTCCCCCACCTCCTCAGACTCTATAAACAAGTTCTCTATGCTATCCCTGATCGGCCCTATTCTTTCTTTGATCATTCTCTTATTCCTTACTTACGTGTAATATGCCTTTGGATTCTCCCTAATCCTTCCTGTCAAGCCTTTTCTGTGCCCCTTCCTGGCTCTCCTCAGACCATTTTTGAGCTCCTTCCTTGCGTGCCTGTAATGCTCCAGAGCTGAGCAAGACCCTTGCTTTCTCCACCTCATGTAAGCCACCTGCGTTCTTTTGACAAGAAACTCCTCCATTCTCGTCATCCAAGGTTCCTTTATCTTCCCCCTTCTTGCCTGTCTCAGAGGAACACATTTATGCATCACTCACAACAACTGTTCCTTAAACAATCTCCAAATGTCTATAGTGACCTTTCCATTGGTCCATTGATATTGGTGCGATAACCTCACTAGCACTACTTAATTGTTTTATTTGGATAAATGAAAACCACATAGTCACAGGTCACGGCATTTGTTTAGCCACTTTTTCAATTATGGTACAAAAAGCTTCCATATCCTTCTTGTCAAATTTAGGCAATGCTAAAATATATTTAAACAGTTTCTCAACAGGCCTTTGGTTACCAAGCGTTCACTCATCCTCACTCTCTTAGTCACTGAACTTGGCTTCAGCATTCGTCTGCATCCTTTTAAGCTGGCTTTCCTGTTTCAATGCCAATTTGTCAAGTTCAAACTCCTGTTTTTTCTTGTGGTCTTCTGTCTCATTTTTCTCTCTCTTCTCTCTCTGTCTCTCTTGCCTTCTCTTTTTCATTTTGTTCCACTAATGCGATTTTTTTTTTCACTTTCCGCTGCTTTGAATTGCAATTCAAACAGCTTCATTGCTTTTGTCCATTCCTTGTCTTTTGTTTCTAATTAGAGTTGATTTATTTCAAATTGAATTTTAGCCATCTGTAAAAATTCTGCTGGCGTTTCCAACATATTCAAATGCTGAGCCATTGCTGCAATTATCTGTCAGTTCCTCACTGAAGGCAGCAAATGCAACTAAAACGTGTCTGCTAATTCCGGACCCTGGACTTAATCACCTTCTACAAAACTTCCAAGTCACTACTTCCACCCCCAGAAACACCTTGGTGGATGAAAAAGCCACTGCTATCCCAGGCGCTGCTTAAACCATGCGATTTCAACACCCAGAACAAAAGACTCTCACACCTTCTGTGGCTGCCTTCGAATCCAGCAACCCTAATCACAACTTGGAATGACAGAATTCCCGGGGGTGTCTCCAATTCAGTATGGACCATATCAGACTTCATGAAAACATTTCAATGAAGTCGCCAAGACCCTACCTTTTCCAAGTGTTTTTAGCAGTTTTAATGCAAATATTCCAGGAGGAATGCAGCTGGTCAAACCAGTTAGCTTTAATCAAAACAGAATATATTGACAAGATTGTCGAATGAAATACAACAAGAGAATAAGTTAACTTATCCGAAAACCAAATGGATTATCCCTAATTACAGTGCTGTTTCAAATACTTGCAACTATCCCAATAAACATCCTTGGCACAAAAGCTAAAAGCAACAAGATCTTACAGGAGAGAAGTCAGAGAGAATCAGCGTGATCCTGCTTCTTTGCATCCATCAGCGTTTACAACCGCCTGACTGCTTTCTGTGTAGAGTCGAACTGCTAAAGAGACATCAAATAAAAAAACAAAGCTGAACCTAGACAACAGGCAACTTACCCTTGTAACTTGATTTTTTTTTTTACTCGAGAGTCTTTTGCTTGAGTCAGTATCTGTTGGGTATAATCAAACTGGCCCTAAAATCCTTCAACTTAGACTTTTCGAAGTCTGAGTCTTTTACGAGGTCTCTGAAAACAAAACAAGGACAACATAATATTGTTAATGGAGCATAGTCATCTTTTATAATGTGATAAGACGTGTTTCTTTACATATTCAGAGATGTTAAATTCAAGCTCTCATAAATTCTATTTTGTAATGACTCGATTAATACCTTCTTTTAGAACCAGGGACCTTGATGAAAGCATATGGTGAGTTGTGTTATACAGTATGGGCGCCATAAAATTCAAAAAAAGGTAACTACCGATGTGTGCAGCAATGAGATGCACACAAGTACATCCCCCTTTCAAGTAGATAGAAACATTGAAGATTTGGACGTATAACAGAGACGGGGACATTTTGCGGGGAGTATTAATATGTTTGTATATTGTTGCATGTTGTTGTCAACAGCGAAATCCTCTTTGACTTGAATGTATTGCATGCAATTCCACAGCTGAATATAAACCGTATCAGTCTAACAATCCTTCTCTGACATTTGCATAATTGTTTTCACGCTGGCCATTATATCTCGGTATACTCCAGTAAATGGCAAGACACTTTTCGCAAAAAAATTTCTTGATCATCTTCCACGCAATTATACTGATATGAATATCGTCAAATTATCTGCTGTTTCATTTTATAACAGAATCAGAACTCAACAAATGCAAGAAAGGTATTAAGAAGTCTAAACTATCAATTTCAATAGTTCGTCAGATGCCTGTTGCATATTTTAAATTGTGCCCAATTTTGTCTTAACAATGATTAAACTGAAGGTTTCATGGTGTCATTTTTTTTTTAGTCTAAATTGCAAATAACCGAAGAACTGCGTAAATGTCTGATTAAATTCATGAGCAAACATGCACATAGTTCAGTAATAGGTAAAAAAAAAATCAAATTAAACAAGGTAACGAAATAAAAACGCGTGTGACAGACAAATATACATTAGAGTCCAGAATAAAATGAAATGGAACAATTTTCCATTATTCAATACACCGTTGGGCGATGAAACTTTATGACATAACTTTTTCACGGGATGAGAGCTTCACTATATTGAGAAACATTTCCAATTTTGCATATGGCAGTTAAGATTCAAAACCGTGTAAGTAAAACAGTTTTTTTTTTTGTGTAAAGGTTTGTTAGTGAACTGACAGTCATTGACTCATACAGCATGGAAACAGACCCTTCGGTACAACCAGTCCATGCCGAAAACAATCCCACCTAGCTCTATCTGCCAGAGTTTGGCTCATGTGCATCCAAGTTTTTCTGATTCAGGTGCCTATCTAAATGTATTTTGAACGTTCCAATTACTCTGGTAGCTCATTCCACAAATGGACCACTCTTTTTGTTAAAAATGTCTCTCGTACCTTTTTCTTAAATCCTTCTCCTCTCAACTTAACATATGCCCATTAGTCTTGAAATCACCCACCGCAGATAAAGGACACCTGCTATTTACATTATCTAGCCTATCTAGCCGTTGCTTACACGTCAAAACCTTCATGCCCAGCCATATCTTCTAAACCATCGCCAGCGTAATATCGTTCCTGTATCAAGGCAATCATAACTGGGCACAATACTCCAGAAGAGGTCTTCCTGCACAACTTAATTTGGAGCTGCATCCATAAGTGCCCCTGTTCTGCTCCGCAGCCAAATGCCTAATTTAACATATTTTAAGTTTTGTCCCTGTTTATAGTCAGAGAGTCAGAGAGATCTACAGTTCATAAACAGACCCCATGTTCTATCTTGTCCTTGTCGAGCAGATATCGTAAAACTAATCTCATGCCATTGACCAGCACATGGTCCATATCCCTCTATACTGTACCCATTAATATACCAACTTGGATGCATTTTAAATGTAATTGTACCAGTCTCTACCAATTCCTCTGGCAGCTCATTCCATACAGGCGCCATCGTCTCCTTGAAAAAGAAGTTGCTACTGAGATCTCCTATTTTTCTTACCCCTCTCACTCTAAAGTGAGCGTTCCTCCAGTCTGGATTCTTCCACTCGTGGGGAAAGACCTTGTCCATTTTATCCTATCCATGCGCTCATGACATTATAAACCTCTATAAGTTTACCCCTCAGTCTCCAACGATGCAACCAAAAATCCTAGCTTGTTCACCCACTCCGGGTTGCTCAAATCCACCAACCCTGGCAACATCCTTGTCCGTCATCGCTGAAGCTTTTCAAATTTCCCAGCATCCTTCCGATGGTAGGGACAAGAGAATTGCACATGACGTTCCAAAGTAGCCTATTGATGCTTGTTTTACCAAAATGCAAAACTTCACATATATCTCAATCTGCCATTCTTCTGCCCATTGTTCTAATTCGTCAAGATCTCATAATAAATCTTGGACAACCACCTTCCCCAAACTTTGCTAAATTCTGCAAATATATAGAGATGTATTACAGGTCTGATATTATGACAGACTTATGAAGGTAGCAGAGAGTAGTTATCTGAAAACATAATAAAAAATGCATTTCTGGTATAAAAGCAAAAGAAAATGTACTAAATATTGTCTTATGACCAGTATTCACTAAAGTGGCGCATTTGCAATAATACGAAACTAAGGAACCAAGAATATTTCATGCAGAGAATAACACATGGCTACAGTTTTCAGCAGAAAGTTATGTTCTAAATTCAAAGTATGCAAAAAATGTTACTGTAAAGCTGGGAAAGTACACTGCGATAAAACCAATGAGGGTAATGGAATGGGGCTCTGTGAGCTGCAAGTCGAGCTATTTAACAGAATAATCTGAGGTCTATAAAACTTCACATACAATTTCACTTCCAGCAATTGGGATACATAAATGTCTCTTGATCGAAAAGAACATAATTGTTAAGCATGAGTCATTATTTTGCTTTTATCACGTTGATATTCACGTTTATGAAGGGAATTAAATGTCACCTGATTGTTGTCATGATTCATGATCAATATTCATTCGAAATTATTATTATGTTTGTCAATTCATGAGGGGAATTTTGATGTTCCCGGTACAGATCTTGATGAAGTCAAAAACACTCTAAAAGAAGCAGGTAATTTTGAAGAACGAAAAAATCCGAAATAAGACACATTTTTTTGTGATTTTTGACGTAGTTTTACTGATAGAACATTGTGAATTTGGTAATCACTTCACATACTGACACGTTTTATGCCTGAACATTTACACCAGTAATGTGAGCTATTTTTCTTGTATTTTGTCAAAGGTGAACAAAAGCAATGAGCAATTTTAGTGGTACAGAAAAAAAAGATTTCATCCAAAGAATTGTCATTGTTTATGAATTTAACATTTGTGTATCAAACCGAGGGTGCTCATACTTTGCTAATATACATTATGGAATTAGAGTTCACAATCAGCGTGGGCATGAAAGTAATCGTGAAAGAACCTCGTGTTCAGGAACTATCAGTCCCAAACATTACACGAATGTAATTTGTACATCCCTCCTTTTTCGGCTAACCAGAGAAAAAAGGAAAGACAAGATTCAGAGGAGAGGAGACAGAGCCTATTGAGAGGAAGGTCAGCAGTGAATGTTCCAGCAGGTAAAGGAGAATGAGCCTGAATAGCTTCTCGAAGCTGTGGTTTGTGAGCAGCAAGTAAGAGTTGCGAATTTGTAATGGAGCAGAGAGCAACACAAGTTTGAATTTAGTAATAAATTATTTGGCACTGTATGTATTAATTAAGTAAAATGGCTAAATATGGCAGTAGAACTCGATATCATAGTCTGCTTCACTGGCCCGTGTGTGAATCCAATCACTTTTCCATTGTCCACGTGAAAAGAGGTTCTCCAGATGCAAGTCTGAGAAGCCCGGGTTTCGGAGTTGGAGCAATGTCTGGAGATACTGTGGGACACTCGCGAGGTATAGATTATCTTGGATCTCAGGTTGAGGAAGGAGGTCACACGAATATCGCAGACCACACAGGGAGGAAGGGAATGAGTGACAAACAAACAGAGCAGGAAGGCTATTCTGGCAATGCATAAAACTCCTGTGGCTATCCACCAGCTGAAAGGATATACATTTTTTACTATGATATTGAGGGAATGACCGCTCAAGGGACAGCAGCAGCAACCAAATTCATGGCACTATTGTTGGCTCTTCTGCATAGAAAAGGAGGACTAAGCATAAAAATGCAATACATATCGAGGATTCAGTCATAAGGCAAAAAGATAGGCGTTTATATGAGAGCAAACAAGAGTCCAGGATGGTGTGCTACCTCCCTGGTGCGAAGGTTCTGGTCATCTCAGAGCATTTTGCAGAACATTTTGGAGTGTGTGGGCGAACAGCCAAAGATCGTGGTACACATTGGCACGAAAGACAAAAGTTACAAAAATGGAGCAGGTGCTAAAGGCAGAATATAGAAACCTAAGAAGAAAGTTGAAGTGTAGGACCTCAAATATAGTCTTTTTTTCAGGATCGGTACCACGAGCTAGACAGAGCAGAAACAGCAGGATATATAGAACGAGCACATAGCTAAAAAGATGGTGTGAGGGGGAGGAATTCAAATTCCTGGGGCGTTCGGCTCGTTTCTTGTGGAGATGGGATCTGTACAAACTGGGCTGGTTGCACCTGGGCAGGACTGGGATCGATATCCTTGTGGGTACATTTCGAGTGATTGGGGAATGTTTAAACTTGTCTGGTGGGGTGAAATGAACAAAAGGAGTAGTGCATTAGATGCAGAAATTTGAGGAAGAGGTAGGAACCAAGGCAAACATGGCTAATAATCAGAACAGGTAGGGAAATGCTGCTGAAAAGAACAGGGACTGTAGTCTGAAATGTGTGTGTTTCAACATCAGAAGCATAATAGGCAAGTTAGATGAAATTGGAACTTTGATTAGTACTTGGAACTGTGATATATTAGTGACTACAGACATTGACTGAAAGAAGGACAGAACCGGCAGTTGACTGTCCCAGGATTTAAAAGTACAGGTATGATACAGGGAAACATCAAAGGGTAAATGTGTATCTCACATCTGTGAGATAAAGGAGCATGCATCAGAGGAATCATGCAGTGAAGCAATATGGATTAAATTTAGGAATAGGAAGGGTAAAGTCATAATGCAGGGGCTACATTATAGTCCTCCCAACAGCCAGAGGAAGGTAGAGGAAAGAATATGTGGACAGATTTGGAAAAGAAGTAAAAGTAACAGAATTATTGTTGTGATTTTAACTTCCCTGATATTGACTGTGAATCATTACTGTTCTGCTTTTGATGGGACAGAATTTGTCAGGCTCTTTCAGAAGGGGTTCTTGACACAGTATGTAAACAATTCAAAAATGGAAAGTGCCTTATCAAACCTGGTTTTGGGAAATGAGACGACCAGGTGAATGTAGTTTTAATGGGAGAGTAGTTCTGGAGGATTGATCACAATACTGTGAGGTTTAAGATACTCCTGGATTGGAACAGTAGTGGTTATCGGGTGAAGGTGAATTGCAACAATATTTGGCTGGAACTGGAGTATTTTGATTTGAGTTGTCTGCACGAGGTAATGTCCACCTCAAACATGTGGGAGGTTTTCTAACAACAGTTCATAAGAGGTCAGGAACATCATGTACTTACAAGCAAGTAAGAAAGGTATGCCAAGTTATTTGAAAAATGTATGACAAGGACTTTATGAGAAAGTTCAAAAAGAGAAGACGAAGCATATGTAATGCATTAGAGGGTGGAAACTAACGAAGCCATTGAAGTGTATACAGAAACTAGGAAAGCACTTGAACTAAGAAATGAGATGGTCGAAAAGAGGTCTTGAATAATTGCAATGAGTTGAGCATTTTAAAAGTATTAAGGTAGGTGACATCCCGGGACCTGATGGGATCTTAGAATATTGAAGGAGGTAAGAGAAAAAAAAAACTGCTGGAGCATTGGCAGATATCTTGTATCCTGTTTGGCCAGAGTTGATGTCCCAGAGGAATGAAGATCAGACAATAGGTTCCGATTATTTAAAAGGGGCAGCTGGGATAATGCTGGAAATCAAGGCCTGGTGTCCTGTCGTCAGTGGTTGGGAAATTATTGGACAAGACTCTCAGCGAAAATATCTATAAGCAATTAGAAGCAAATGGACTTACTCCAATGCATTGCAAGGTTTTGTGCAGGGAAGGTCATGTCTCACTAACTTGATCTAATTTTCTGAGGAGTTGACGAATATTATTGATGAGTTAAAAACAGTTAATGTTGTCTATATGAACTTCAGTAAATCCTTTGACAGAATCCCTAATGACAGATGTGTACAAAACATGAATGAACATAGTTTTGGAGTGACCTGGAAAGATGGATACAGAATTGGTTTAGTCTTAGGAGACTGTGGTTAACGTTGGAAGAATGCTTTGAGAAATGAAGAGTTATGGTTAGTGATGCTCAACAGGGATCAGTCTGGACACCTCAATTGTTCTTAGTCTGTAGAAGGGATTTCAAAAAAAACATGGCGGCTCGAAATAGAAAGCTTTTGGATGAAGCAAATTTTAGTGGAGTTGCATCTTGTGAGGAGGATTATTAGAGGATACAGCAGGATATTGATCAGACGGAAGCATTATCAGAAAAATGTAAGATGGAGATTAATGTGGACAAATGCGGGGTAATGTAATTTGGAAGATTAATTACATGGGAAAATTGTACAGTGATCAGCAGAGCCATTCGCAGTGTTGATGTGCAGAGGGAGCTCGTTGTGTAAGTTCACAAGAAGACCATAAGATGATAAGAAAAACGCGTGAAAGTAAGGCCATTCGGCCCATCGAATCCATTCCACCATTCAATCATGGCTGATGGGCATTTCAACGTCACTTACTCTCACTCTCCCTGCATCCCTTAATACCTTGCTAGATTAAGAATTTATCAACCTCTGCCTTGAACACATTAACGTCCCGCCCTCGAAAGCGCTCCATGGCAATTAATTCCACAGGTCCTACAGTCTCTGGATGAAGAAATGTCACTGCGTTTCTGTTCGAAGTTTATCCCCTCTAATTCTAAGCCTGTGCCCATGTGTCCTGGGTTTCCCTCGTCTATCCTACTTGTTACCTCTTCGAAGAGTTCGAACCGATTTCACAGGCACGGCATCCCCTTAAGAAATCCATGCTGACTTGTACTAATTCGGCCCTGCACTTACAATAATTTAGAAATCTCATCCTGAAGGACGGATTTTAGAATTATACCTACAACCAAGGTTAGGCTAATCGACCTATAACTTTCCAGAGATCACTGAAGGTAGGGGAACAGGTAGTTAAGGTATCGCACTTGGTGTGTTTGCCTTCATTGGAAGTGCATTGAATATTATTATATCCAGGTTATGGGCAGTTTTATCGATCATTATTTCGGCCACACTTGGAATATAGCGTGCATTTCTGGTCAACACAATACCAGAGCATATGGACGCTTTTGAGAGGTTACTGAATACATTTACCAGGATGTTATCTGCAAGCATGGATCTTTTTCTGCGAGGAAAGGTTAGATAGTATGAGTTGTTTTGATTGGAACGCAGAAGGTAAGGAGAAGGTGACCTGATAGAAAATAATACAATTCTGAAAGATATGTACAATGTGGAAACTATGAGGTACACTTTTCCCAGGGTAATCGTTTCAATTGGTATCCGACACAGTTACATGTTGTGGAGTAGTGGTTGGACATGAAAACAGATCTGTGAGGATAGCTTCTCATACAAAGGATGGTGAGCACCTGGAACATGCTGCCACAGGAAGTGTTGGAAGCAGACACATCAGCAGCAATGAAGTAGCACTTTCAGAAATTGTGATGATACCGTCACTTTAAGAAGGTTACTTTGTCCTTGTTTTTTTTTCCAAAAAACAAGTTCATAATGGCAGAGGGGCCGAAATGTTTGGAAAACACCTTGCACAGCAATGGAAAGTGAGTGGACAGTTTTCACAGTTCAGCTTTTTTTCCAGTTTTGATTAGTTGTAGTCAGTAGAGCTGCTGGTTTAGCTGTATTGGAGAAGCTGTTGGAGTGCAGAGAAAGGTTCCAAACTTCAGCAGGAGATTCCTGTCAGACTTTTCTCCATATCATTTTTCCTACCTGTAATAACCTGTTTGAATTCAGCTTCCACCAAGGCGTGTGTTCATGGGATGATAACATATTTGCAACAACTCCTTATTTAAGATCTTGATACGGGTCAGTCAAGCTTTCCAACAATTAATATTCTAAATTTTGATTATTTTTGTGTTTCAACTGTAGTGATTACATAAATTAAAGTTTACTTAAATCTGAGTGGTTTGAACACTTCACATTTACCTATAAAATAAGAAAAAAAAAGATTTAAGATAACTACCACAATTCGGTGACTTTTACTCGAGTGATGGAGAGGGATAAGTGTGCACTACAGGGCAAGAGTTATAGCTGGGGGCAGGGAAATTATGATGCGGTGAGGCATGACTTAGGATGTGTGGCTTGGAAAAGTAAGCTTCAAGGCAAGGGCGTAATTGATATGTGGAGCTTGTTCAAGGAGCAACTATTGAATGTCCTTGATAAGTATGTACACGTCAGGCAGGGAGGAAAGGGTCGTGTGAGGGAACCGGGGTTTAATAAGGAATTGGAATCCCTTGCTAACTGGAAGAGGGCGGCCTATGTAAAGATGAGGCGTGAAGGTTCAATTGGGGCGATTAAGAGTTATAAGGTAGCCAGGAAGGACCTGAAGAGAGAGCTAAGAGCAGCAAGGAGGGGACATGAAAGGTCCTTAGTTGGTAGGATTAGGGAAAACCCTAAGGCTTTCTATAGGGTTGTCAGGAATAAAAGAATGACTAGGGTAGGAATAGGTCCAGTCAAGGATAGTAGTGGGAAGTGCGTGTGGAGGCTGAAGAGATTGGGGAGACACTGAATGAATACTTTTCGTCAGTATTCAATCAGGACCAGGACATTGTTGCCGATGTGAATACTGAGTCACAATTAATTAGAATGGGCGCTCTGAGGTATGTAGGGAGGAGGTGTTGGAAATTCTGGAAAGGGTGAAAATAGATAAGTCCCCTGGGCCTGATGGCATTTATCCTAGGATTCTCTGGGAAGCAAGGGAGGAGATTGCAGAGGCATTGACCTTGATTTTTATGTCCTCGTTGTCTACAGGAGTAGTGCCAGAAGATTGGAGGCGAGCAAATGTGGTTCCCTTGTTCAAGAAGGGGAGTAGGGTAACCCTAGTAACTATAGGCCGGTGAGTCACACTTCTGTTGTGGGCAAAATCTTAGAGAGAATTGTAAGGGATAGGATTTATGAACATCTGGATAGGAATAATGTGATCAAGGATAGTCAGCATGGTTTTGTGAAGGGCAGGTCGTGCCTCACAAACCTTATTGAATTCTTTGAGAAGGTAAGTTTTTACACGCATAGACGAGGAATGTCAAATAAAGAAGTTGTAGCAATAAGAGACACAAGATCATGTCAACCTGTGATGTTAAGAAATGATGAGATATGCATCTCAGAAGGACTGTTGGCAAAACAAAGTAGTAGGAAGCAGAATTTGTGTGGGTCAACAAATATTCGACTATGTTGAGTGAGGTTAGATTGTCTGGTGAAAAGTAACGAAGTGGCATTAGGAGTACTAGATGAACTGTTGGCTCCAGGAATACGATTTCTCTTTGCTAACGATATAGCTGGGTCAAAGGTAGGAGTGCTGCCGGCTGTGGTTGAAGTGCCAGTGGAAATCAGGTAAGTTAGTTATTACAGGAACTATATCGGGGAATTTTTCCTGACTGTGTGGTAAAGAGGACACAGAGACACTGATTGAAATAGCGGGACAAATCAAATAATTGAGAAAATGAAGTTGAATTAAAACTATCAGAAACTTTGTTTGATCAATTGTTTGAAAGAAAATGGCAAAAGGCGGACAAAAACATGCATATTTTGAGCACACAGAAATTACCCAGAATTATAACAGAAAGTTGAAAAACCGCAGCAAATTATCGAAATGCCTACACGGAAGGTTAATCTGAATTTATCCCTTATTGTTACTGACTTTAAAATGAAGTCTTGAAGAGGAAATAAAGACAATCACATTTTCCAGCAAATCAGAATTGGGCAGACGTTCATCAGGTTATCTTGGCAATGGATTAGTGAAAGGACGTGTTGTACGTACAGTTCGAATTGCTAGTAGGAAATCATTTTTACTGGCATGGACTGCTTCAGGATGCAATTGAAACTTTTTGTGCATTTTAGTAAATTCACAAACTGCAGGCAGCAATAAAACAATAGCTATCATACACAATCCAGCATTTGAGGAACTTCTACAAGTCTTCATTGATTGCGTTGGATGATGTGGAGTCTGTGTGGGTGAAATTGAGGAACCACAAAGGCAAAAAAAAAACCATAGTTGGAGTTATGTACAGACCTCCTAACAGTGGTCAGGACCAGGGGTGCAACATGTACCGGGAAATAGAGAAGGCATGTCAGAAAGGCAAGGTCACAGTGATCATGGGAGACTTCAATATGTAGGTGGACTGGGTAAATAATGTTGCCAGTGGATCCAAAGAAAGGGAATTCATGGAATGCTTACAGAATGGCTTTTTGGAACAGCTTGTCATGCAGTCCACAAGGGAGTAGGCTATTCTGGACCTATGTAATGAACCAGACTTTATAAAAAATCTTAAAGTAAGGGAACACTTAAGAAGCAGCGATCATAATATGGTTCAGTCTGCAGGTTGAAAGAGAGAAGGCAAAATTGGATGTAATGGTGTTACAGTTAAATAAAGGTAATTATGAGGGCATGAGAGAGGAACTGACGAAAATAGACTGGAAGCAAAGCCTAGCAGGGAAGACAGTAGAACAAAAATGGCAGCAGTTTGTGGGTAAAATTGAGGACACTGTACAGAGGTTCATCCCCAAGAAGAGAAAGATTATCCGGGGAGGGATTAGACAGCCATGGCTGACAAAGGAAGTCAGGAAATGTATCAAAGAAAAAGAGAGAGCCTATAAAGTGGCCAAGAGCACTGGGAAATCAGAAGATTGGGAAGGCTACAAAAACAAACAGAGGATAACAAAGAGAGAAATAAGGAAGGAGAGGATCAAATATGAAGGTAGGCTAGCCAGTAATATTAGAAATGATAGTAAAAGTTTCTTTCAATACATAAGAAACAAACGACAGGCAAGAGTAGACATTGGGCCACTTCAAACTGATGCTGGAAGCCTAGTGATGGGAGATAAGGAAATAGAAGGAGAACTTAATAAGTACTTTGCGTCAGTCTTCACAGTGGAAGACATGAGTAATATCCCAACAATTAAAGGGAGTCAGGGGGCTGAGTTGAGTATGATTGCCATTACAAAAGAGAAAGTGCTGGAAAAGCTAAAAGATCTTAAAATTGATAAATCTCCTGGCCCAGATGGGTTACATCCTAGAGTTCTGAGGGAGGTGGCTGAGGAAATAGCGGAGGCGTTGGTTGAGATCGTTCAAAAGTTACTGGAGTCAGGGAAAGTCCCGGATGATTGGAAGATCGCTGTTGTAACCCTATTGTTCAAGAAAGGATCAAGGCAAAAGATGGAAAATTATAGCCCAATTAGCCTAACCTCGGTTGTGGGTAAAATTCTAGAATCCATCATTAAGGATGAGGTTTCTAAATTCTTGGAAGAGCAGGGTCGGATTAGAACAAGTCAACATGGATTTAGTAAGGGGAGGTAGTGCCTGACAAACCTGTTGGAGTTCTTTGAAGAGGTGACAAGTAGGTTAAACCGGGGAAACCCAGTGGATGTGGTCTACCTGGACTTCCAAAAGGACTTTGATAAAGTGCCACACGGGAGACTGCTGAGCAAGGTGAGGGCCCATGGTGTTCGAGGTGAGCTACTGGTATGGATTGAGGATTGGCTGTCTGAGAGAAGGCAGAGAGTTGTGATAAAAGGTTCTTTTTTGGAATGGCAGCCGGTGACAAGTGGTGTCCCGCAGGGTTCAGTGTTGGGGCCGCAGCTGTTCTCATTATATATTAATGATCTGGATGAAGGGACTGGGGGCATTCTAGCGAAGTTTGCCGATGATACAAAGTTAAGTGGACAGGCAGGTAGTACTGAGGAAGTGGGGAGGCTGCAGAAGAATCTGGACAGTTTGGAGGAGTGGTCCAGGAAATGGTTGATGGAATTCAATGTGAGCAAATGCAAGGTCTTGCGCTTTGGGAAAAAGAATAGAAGCATGGATTACTTTCTAAACGGTGAGAAAATTCGTAAAGCTAAAGTACAGAGGGATCTGGGAGTGCTAGTTGAGGATTCTCTAAAGGTAAACATGCAGGTTGAGTCCGTGATTAAGAAACCGAATGCAATGTTGTCAATTATCTCAAGAGGGTTGGAATATAAAAGCACTGTTGTGTTCCTGAGACTTTATAAAGCTCTGGTTAGGCCCCATTTGGAGTACTGTGTCCAGTTTTGGTCCCCACACCTCAGGAAGGACATACTGGCACTGGAGCATGTCCAGCGGAGTTTCACACCGATGATCCCTGGAATGGTAGGTCTAATATATGAGGAATGGCTGAGGATTCTGGGATTGTATTCATTGGAGTTTAGAAGATTAAGGGGAGATCTAACAGAAACTTACAGGGTAATACATGGCTTGGAAATGGTGGACGCTAGGAAATTGTTTCTGTTAGGCGAGGAGACTAGGACCCGTGGACACAGCCTTAGAATTAGAGGGGGTAAATTCAGAACAGAAATGCGGAGACATTTCTTCAGCCAGAGAGTGGTGGGCCTGTGGAATGCATTGCCACAGAGTGCAGTGGAGGCTGGGACGCTAAATGTCTTCAAGGCAGAAATTGATAAATTCTTGATGTCACAAGGAATAAATGGCTACGGGGAGAATGTGGGTAAGTGGAGTTGAAATGCCCATCAGCCATGATTGATTGGTGGAGTGGACTCGATGGCCTGAATGGCCTTACTTCCGCTCCTATGTCTTATGGTCTTACGGTCTTATGCCTAACTAGAACAAAAAAAAAAGTGGGAATTGGTATTTCTCAGAAATAGTAAGAGTTTCCATTAGATTTCAAGATGCCACTCAATTATGAAATATCACAGCTAAAAGGATTGTGGAGGAGTTGCTCAATTTCTTTTTCACTAGATATGGATTACTCACAGAGATGCAATCAGAACAACGGACAAATATTTCACCGAATTATTCCAGGAAGTTGTGGACAGCTTAAGTATAAAGCAATTCAAAACCACGCATACCATCCAGCATTGCAGGAAGCTCTGGAAAATAAGCATCAGACATTAATGATTATGTTAAGAGCTAATAGTTAACACTATCCAAATGATCAGGATACAAAAGTCAGTTGGTACTTTTTGCCATTAGAGATGCTACAAATAAATCGTGCAAGTTCACTCCATTTGAATTAGTTTATTTTTTGGCTTGCAGTGAAAGAAGCACTGAAATTAATTAAGGAAAAAATGTGAGTTAGAATCCAGAACGACATATTTGGACTTTGTATCAAATTTCAGAGAACAGTTAAATAGTGTGGAGGAGTTAGCTTGAGAGAACTTAAAAATGTCACAACATGTGATGAAACAGAAAGCAGACAAGAAAGCAAACCTTGCAATTTTGCTAACAGGGATAAAGTGTTAGTGTTGCTTCCATAGGTGAACTTTGACAAGCAAGGTTGAGTGAATCTAATCAATTCTAAAGGAGATTAATGAGGTGAACTATTTGATTAGGATGCCAGATCAAAAGAAGTGTCACAGAGTGTGTGAGGTGAATATGCTCAAAAGGTGATCTGAGGGGGAAGGAAAGCAAAAGGAGAATGCGTTAGTAGTTAAAACGTAGATTGAAGAAACATGTTCAGAGTATTTTGAACAGCACGTTCCACTAATTATGTAGGAAAGTAAGGAACTTGTCAAAAATTGGGATAAGTAATTGAGATAACTTCCTAAGTAAAAAACGAAATGACTCAAATGAGCTGTTACTTTTGCATGGGGACGCATGTGGCAATTACCTGGGAATCGAACCTAATTATGCATCATGTAGCTATGGGAAATGCTCCTCCAATTTATCAAGATCGTTATAGACCTAACCCTGTAGAAATGGCACCGGTTCAAAAAGACATTAAGCATATGTTCCTAAACATTTAATTGAATTGAGTTACAGTGACTGGAGCTCGCCCAGAGCAATGGAGGATACAAATGCTACCGAAAGATTTTTATCGACTCTCACCAAAGTCAATGTAGTTAGGATCTGTGATTCATACCTGATTTCACCTTTGGAAAACTTTTGAGAAGGTAGGATAAGCAACATATATTTCCAAATTGGATTTCACAGACGATTGTAGCATGTACCATTGTCTGAAAGAGTGAAGGCAATTTCGGCTTTCGTAACACCGAATTGACTATATCAATTTGAGTCATGCCATTTCATATTAAAAATACGTGCATCACATTTCAAAGCCTAACCAATACAGTCATTACTTGGTTATCCAACTATGTCGGACACATTGACAATGTGGTGACTTTTTAGTTATGAGTAGAGGGAACATTTGCTTCATTGATCATTATTATTTGTTTGCGTTTGGGAGTCAAGATAGTTGATCAACGTGATTAAGAGTAAACTCGCTAAAATACAAATCACCTTCATGGGTCATGTTATGGGGTGCAGATAGCTGAGCACACGGAATATTAAAATAAAGGTTATTGGAGCATTTTCCACACTATCGATGAAGAAAGCAGTACAAAGATTCTAGTGATTGAAAAGGTCTTTTGGAAATTTGCAACGACACTTAGAAGTTTGGCTGTTTCACGCACTGAGTTATTGAAGGAGTGCAGAATATCGGAAGAAACTTGAGAGGCTGAAAGCTGTGTTACTCACTGTTCCAATGTTAGCCATATCGAATTACACAAACCATTCAAGGTGGCTGTCAATGCGAGTAATGTTGATGTAGTCTTGCAAAAAGACGAAGAGGAGATAGAAAGACATATTGCATTTTTTTGATGAAGTTCAAAGTTGATCAACAGAATTATTCGGACAGTTGAGAAGTTAACCTTGAACTTCGTGTTGGTGTTCAAACACTTCAACGTTGATGATGTCAGTAATATGTCTGTGATTATCATGCATATTGATGACAAGCCATTAACGTTTATGGAGAACTTCAAGGATACTGAAATTCTGATTGTTTTGTTGGAAATTATTATTGCAGCCATTCAATTTCAAATTTGGACATGTGATAGGACAAGAAAACATAATTACTGACGCATTATCGAGGCTTAGTTGAAAAACAAAAGTAGGTGTTCGGTGACAGGAGCAAACGGAGTAGAATGTCATAGTGCCTTTTTTGCCTGATTATTTGCCTTGTAATGTATACGTAATGTAGTATGCTAACAGAGTTAAACAAAGAGTTTTAAAATGCAGTCATCTTTGTATATTGATGATTCATTATTTAAAATGGTGGGTGTGACGAAGCTTCACTTTTACAACTTATTTTGTCCTTGTTATTTTTTAATTGGAGGTCGGAAAGGCAGAGCTGAGGAATGTCATAATTGAGCTTTCTTTAATCAAGGAAAGGAAGTGGTCAGTTCTCCCAGTTGAGAATATTTTTTCGAGTTTGATCTAATTGTAACAGAGTGGAGCTGCTGATTTAGCTGGAGCAGAGAAGCTGAGGGGGAGAGAAAGGTTCCATGATTCAGCAGATGATCCCTGGCTGACGTTTCTCCCAGAAATCTCTCTTGCCTGTCAGACACAGTGTTTAAATTGCTTTGATAATTTGCTGCATCCGGTCAGCTATGTTATCCAATCGTTAAGTTTTTCTAAATTCCATTTTCATTTGGTCATGTTTCAACTTTAGTGATTAAATAAATTGTTTCTGTTTTTTTTTGAAAGCCCAGTGGTTTGACAAATTGCATTACACCTCGGATATCCACATCTCATCTGCCTTTAAAATAAGAAGTTAAAATCTTGGCTACGTCCATAAAGTGTTTTGGGCACATCGGGCCTGGTCCATTACACAAGACATGTGTAGACAGGGAATAGAGGGATATGGATCCTAGAAGTGAAGACTGTTTCCGTGTGGAAGGACAGGATATGTCTGCACAGGCTCCATTCTTGTGTTATATTGTTTCTTGTTCTTTGTGCTCAGTTTCAGATTCACCCGTTGTGATAAGTAAGAAATGATCAGTTGCACAATGAATGTGAAGTGAACTTAATGGGGAAATGCTCAAAAATATGTTTGAGAATGGTTCATTCATAGAGCAGCATCATTTTCCGAACACACATTGGAGATATTAACTCATGTGTAGCTTACCTTGTATGCAACTTTGATGACTGGCAGAATACCTGAACAAGTTTTCAACAACGCCATCGCTCTTGCTATAAGATGAGAAAGAAAACTGGCCAAAGGATCCAGATGGTGGTTATAAGCAAGCATCAGCTAAATGATGAAATACGTTCACTCATTGAATTCAAACGGATTTAATTTCCATCAGATGAAAGGAAGAATGTGTAATGTTACTAAAAGAAATCAGTCAGAGGAATGCCACAACGTGAATTCTTCATTCAGCGTACATGAACACACATGATGATAGCTGTGTTCCACTGCAGAGACGGTTAGACACTGTATGTTCATTACTAAAGTGTTACATGTTCAGATGCAAAATGAAGATACAATTGAACCAGTCTAATTGTTGTGGCCGACACAAGATCGGATTTTCTCACCGTTCAGATAAAATCTGTGCTGACTGCAATTCGCCAACATTTCACCGCTAACTTTTTGTTTTGTTGCCTTAAAGCCGTTCTGTGTCCTACGTTTCTCTCCATGAATGAGGTGGAGAAGAAACATCGCCTGTGGGATCCTGCCTGAGCTCATCTACTCTGTCTGCTTCAACATGTTTTCCTTCTTTTTATTCTTTTCTTTCTCTATTTATTTTCTGTGAAGAGATGTAGCCGACGGGGATGCCAGTTTGAGGAAGCGAGGACGAGCGAGAGGCAGAGACTAAGGTGGAGGAGAGAGAATCAGCATTGGGATTATCGAGATAGCGAGTCCAATGCGGAGGAGAGCAAGTGTAGTGCGTGGAAAAACGATAACGGTGAATTACACAGAAAACACCGTGTATCTATATCAATGTCCAATTATTTTTGTGTCCAACTGACTCCTTCTCCCAGTATCCATCTTGCACCTATCGCATAGACACACATTCAAGAAAGAGGCAACATAATAATTAGTGGGCGGCACGGTGGCACAGTGGTTAGCACTGCTGCCTCACAGCGTGAGAGACCCGGGTTCAATTCCCGCCTCAGCCGACTGACTGTGTGGAGTTTGCACGTTCTCCCCATGTCTGCGTGGGTTTCCTCTGGATGCTCCGGTTTACTCGCACAGTCCAAAGATGTGCAGGTCAGGTGAATTGGCCATGCTAAATTACCCGTAGTGTTAGGTAAGGGGTAAATGTAGGATATGGGTGGGTTGCGCTTCGGCCGGGTGGTGTGGACTTGTTGGGCCGAAGTGCCTGTTTCCACACTGTAAGTAATCTAATCTAAAGTGGGAAAATTCACTTAAAATTGCGAAGGCACAAAAGCCATGCCAGTCAGTTAAGCTCGACATTTCCTGTCAAGTGTGAAAGTTATTAAAATTTGTCAATTATTTTTGCTTTACTTGTGTTTATTACAAAACAAATTTCAATGATATTATGTTTTGTTTTGTTTTTCACAGAGGATAAGTTGCGACAATGTTTAAGAGGTGATTTTCTTTTCTCGAAGTATTCGACTTGTCTCTGTTGATCATTTTCAGTATTTAGAGTGGACAGACAGTTCTGTGCTTTTCAAACTTCAGGATCCAGAAGTCAAAGAGCTTTTAATACAAACCAGTTATATGGACACGTTTGAACAATAAAAAGAAAACATCAAAATTTAACATAGTGCAAATTTAAGTAAAGGGTGCAACGTTCCAAAAAGTCAATTACAATATTCCTATGAGTAATGTTTTTGAAGTCAAGGGCGTAAAATTCCAAATGTACTTTGGTAACCTGAGCCCTATGGAACTTGTCAACATGTTGAAAGACAGTGGGAATAAAGTTGCAGGTAAAGGGGTGTGTATAGAGTTCATACAATTGAGCTATTCTTCGAGAAGCACGGCTGCTACTTCAAAGTATGAAAACGCACATTATTGAAAATAAGGTCGACTTTGAATGAAGAGCTCGACATGGTGCGTGTACATGTCCTTGGTATAAACTTGGTAATTTAACGCAAAGGAAGTAGGAGATGTAGTTCCATTCAGAAATTTCCAGGATGCAGTAAAAATGTTGCAGACAAAGAAAAATAAACTCTATTGATAACATTAGAAGTGGAATTAGTTTAAAGACAAAGACTGCATTAAAGAATATTGTTACTCCAATTCGGAAGGAACATAAAATTGTAAAATTGCAAATTGTACTTATATTAGCAGAAAGTTTGTAGCGAACCAATGCGAAACGAATATTCTTAGAAAACAACATTGTTTTCTTTATAGTTTGCAGTTCTGTGCAAAACAGTTATGGAATGTGTGAAACTGTTTCAGAAAATGTACAAACAGCTGCAATGGTACAGGACAAACGTTACAATGACTGCTGATTAAAATTGAAAGGTTTCTCAATGATAAAAATGAAGTAGCTTCGGTAATCTGATTTAATTCAGTAAAGGAGTAGGAATTATTTTCGTTGCTTGATAGCTCAAGAACCACTGCACACAATTGCCACATATGAAAGACCCAATGTCAGCATGACAAAACATATGTCTATGCTCTGAATATTGCAGCCATACTATTGGAAAATAATGGATATACTTGATATCGATGGATTCAACACATTCTGAGAAAAATGGTGTCGAGAAGTTAAAATGAACGATACACACTTCTAAAAGGAAAAAAAGAAACGGGAGGGAGAGGATCTTTGAAGTGACTCTGCGGAGATTTAGCGTTGGAAAATTAATGTGCTGATTTGTGAATAAACAATTCGTCTTTTTAAAGGAATTGTCATTAACGCATGTGCTACCATTTGATTTCATTTCAATGCCTGTTATCTTCTCAGAACTGGACAATACATGTAAAACCAATGGTATGTAGTGAGTGTCATGCAAACTATGTGGAGTAAGTTCCACCTCTTCAAAATTAATATTTAAATCTACATGATAGAATAGCGGGGCACACCGTTCTTCTGAGTAAATAATCAGGCAATAATCTGAGGGAGATTTTGCAATGAGTTTGGTCATTGATTTCAATGCAAATTAAAACAAAAAAAAGTTTTTAAAAATAGCTGAACGAAAAGGCAGAAAGTTATTAAGTGTTTGAATACTTCAATGAAACCATACAAAACTCCTCAAATTTCTCCGTCCTTTCAACAATTGCTTCAACATCCCTTTAAATTTGATTTCCTTCAAATCATAGTAAGTGGGGCTTCAGCGCACAGGTATTACAAATGAAAGGAATACACAGAAACCACAGATGCACTAAGTAAGGAACGAAAGCAGAAATTGCTGGAAAAACTTAACAGGTTTTGCACGATCCGTGGAGATTAATCAGAGTTGATGTTTTGTGTCAAGTAACACTTACTCAGAATTTACAAATATTTAGAAGCTTGAATATTCAGCCCTTTCACAATGCTGCTATATCAATCTTACCAAAACCTGAAAGACTGCAAAAAACACACTATAAAGCCCGAACTCAGCACTCACTAAGGCAGAGAAACATGCAATATAGATCAAGCAAATAATGCTGATGATTGTAAACGAAATCTGCTTAAATGTCAACCAAACAAAAATCAGAGTATAATTCCATTCTTTATTTGCACCACGTGGTTTGCAATTTTGCAGCCATGTTATTATTCAGAAATTTCATTACTCCACATTCCACAGAACAAGAATTCAGTTCAAATGTTTGCCATCTTTCATTACCCATTGCACACAATGTTGGATCGCAATTATCATTAAATGAATCGTATATCTGCACTATTTTAGATATCTTCATTTCTATATGTATAGTTAAATTGAATTCTAAAGCATTTTGATTGGAATCCATGCCATTTCAATGTCCCTCATGTCACAATGCTGCTCCTTGGCTTATTTTTCAGAGAGGTCATAAAGGGTTGCAAAGATTTCAGGGCTAATTTGATTATAGCTAACAGATACTGCCTCAGATAGACAGCTTTGAATTTAAAAAAAAAGTTCAATGCAAGTGGAGTGGACAGTTCTCCAAGCTCAACTTAACTCTTGTTTGGTTAACTGTCGTGTTAAAAACGCTGCAGGAGCCAAAGTACCAGGTCCAGGCTTGAACTCTCTCTCTCACTCTCTGACCTCTATCCTGTAAGAATCTGTGTTTGATATTACTTTTTTCTCCCGAGGGGTGATTATGGGGATTTGTACGAGAATGTGGAGCAGCAGCATTACTTTGGGATAATCTTTTGTGCTCTCGGCCATGTTAAGTTCTGATGTATTGGTCTATTTTGTTTGTGGTTCATTCAGTAATCTTGTAAAAGAATGTTTTCTTTCGGACTAAGTGAGTTGGCCAGCTGCATCAGTCCTGGAATATCTGCATTATATTTGCCCAAAATAAGTAGATCATTTCGAGTCTGGACTGTTTTGTTGGAATGATTTGAGGGGGCTGGCCTGGACTATAACACTTACAAACTCTTTATATTTTCTGTCACAATACAAACTCAGTGATAACTGTATGGATGCATGGTGACTCAGTAGTTGCTTTGCTCCCTGCGGGATACTGAGATGGTTTCCAACCTTCTCTGTGGAGTTTGCCCATTCTCCCTATATCTGCACGGTTTCAATCTATGTAATCTGGTTTCCTCCCACAGACCAGAGGCGCGAGGTTAGCTGGTTTGGACATGGTAAATTGCACATAATGCACAGGAATGTGTAGGTTTGGTGGATTGGCCAGGGGAAGTGCAGTTTACAGGGATAGTGTAGGGTTATTGTATTGGTACGATGCACGTCAGAAGATCTTTGTAAACATGATGACCTTAATGGTCTGCTTTTACACGGTAGTGTTGCCAACATCCAAATGTTTTTGGTTTGATTTTTCATCTTTATTTACACTCTTCCAATAGGCATTACACAGTACCATACCTGTGAAGCATGTTGGCATCAGAAAAAGAGAATTGCTGAAAACAAAATGTGTGGACAGAAAGCAAGCTCAACGTTTCGAGTTTAATGACCCATCGCCAGAATTGACTTTTGCTAGGAAGAGGTGGTCATATATGCTTGTGGTGATGATCGTAATTTGGATGTTATTCATGCCGAGAGAGACAGAGACAGAACAGCAGTTGGAAGAAGGAACGATTGGTAAAAATCAGAAATGAAAGATCAATAGCTTCTAATGGGGGCTATTGATAGTTGAGAATATGTTTTTGGTGGCAAGAGCCCATGTGCTGACAAGGTGTGATATGTCGGAAGTTGATGTAAATACATATGAGAATGCGATCACGCCCTCAAATTATTGATCTCAAATTTGCTTGCTGAAACCTGAAGGGTCAACAAGCTGCAAATGCAAAGCTGTTATTCTAGCATGTTCAGAATTTCGCTGGAGAATGGCAGCATGCTCGAGAATTAGATGGGATTCCGGATGAGTTTGTCAGTTGGGTACAAAATTGAATTTACGATTGGAGGCAGATGGTGATTTTGGAATGTTGCCCTTTCCTACTAGTGCCCTGTGACAACCGGTCGTTCAAAGGGATTGATTCTGTATGCACATTTGTTCATTATTTATAGAAATGTTTTGGACAATAATATAAGAAGCATGGTTAGTAACTTACAGTTGAAACCCAATTTGGTTGCAGATAGGTGAAGAAGATAATTAAGATTTCAAGGAGATGTTGTTAAATTGGACCAATTAGCTGGGAAGAAGAAAATACAGGTTGCTTTGGACAAATCTGAGATATTGCATTTTGGTCAAACTAACAAGGGTAGAAATTACACAAGTAATAGTAAGGCACTGGGTAACGATAAGGAATAGATCTCAGGTGCGTAAGTTTTTGAAAGTTGAGTTGTAGTGGTTAAGAAGGCATTTATTACGCTTTCATTCATTGCTTAGATATTTGAAAATTGGAGTTTTTATGCCATGTAGAGGTTTTACAACACTTTCGTGAGTCCCCAATAGAGTTAAGTCCGCAGTTCTGGTCATCCTGTTTCTCGAACGACGTTAAACTGGAGTGGGTTCCGAAAAGATTACCAGGAAGTGACGGGGAATGGAATGAATTATCACAATGACATGGATAAGCTGAGACGGTTTCGGTGGAGTACATCAGGTGGAAAGGTGAACATATAGAGATTTAAGAAATTATGAGGACAAACATAAGGTGAATAGCAAATGTATTTTGCAAAGGGTGTGAATTCAAAACTAAGAGAGTAATTATAATTGAGAGAAGAAACGTCTAAGAGGAACATGAGGGTAAGTTTTATTCATACAGAGGCTGATTCTTCCGTGCAATAAACTGTCAGAGGAAGCAATAGATGTAGGTACAGTTGCAAAAATTTAAAAAAATGACACAAGTACCTGAATAGGCTGACTATAGAGGTTATACTGAGGGCACACATGCAGGTGAGCTAGTGTAGTTTGGGAACATGGTCAGCCTTAACTAGTTGGAACGAAGTTTCTCTTTCAATGTTTCTGAAACTGTAACTCTATGTTGAGCAATCACTCGGGCACACGTTTTTTTGTGACAGGCAAAGAAAACTTAAGAACAGTTTTGAAATTTGCCTGCCACTTTCAAACACCACTGTGTTCTCTGAAACACAACTCTACCTCGATTTTGCAGCAATCCTCCAATAAAGTTCAGTGCGAGGACAAATAAAAGAAATAATATGAGCATCCGGCGTTCCAGAGGACTGAATATCATATTCAATATTGTAGTGCCTGAGCACATTCTGCCGTTTCCTTAACCTAAACGCACAGACCAGGCCTGGTCAACAGAAAGGCGGCCATCATGCCTTTGTCATTAATGATATGCCCTCATTAGCAGCTCTTGATTCTCCCCGACTGAACTTTACCAAATCCGTTATCTGATCAATGTTCTCTCTCTTTCTGTCTCTTTCTGCCTCTCTCTGTCTCTCCCTCTCCTTCTCTGAGTTCCATCTCTAGCTATTGCTTACTCATATCTATCCTCCATTCCACTGTCAACATATATGCCAAGGTTTTCTCAGTTGAAATCAGTTCCGAAGGCTAACTGGAACTAAAATGTGAACTGTGTTTTTGTTTTATCGCAGATGTTTCCAGACCTGTTGTTTTCTCCCCCAGAAATTGTCTTTTTTATTTCTGATTTCCAGCTCATATTTACCTTTTTTTTATGACTTGAGGCAAATTGCTGATCTTGGATCTCATCACACTGAATTGAATGTTGTGTGATTTATGAAATTTTACATAGTTTTATAATAAATTCAAACATTGATGATCTTAATTGCGCCAACGGAGTTGCACTCAAGGTTTCTTTCTTGTTGTCGGGCTCCACATGCATGGTTGTAGCACTGTGATAGTTGACATCCTGCTCCTAGAATCGCCTTTCACACCAATAACACGTTTTTCAAGAAGTGTTTGATGAACTTACAGCAATTTCGAAAACACCAACACAGCCAACTGATAGAATGAGTGCAAATTTCTGCGATGAATTGCATGTTGTTGATGAGATCAGCGTTTCATTGCCTGTTTGTGACTGCCCAGACGCCAGTTAACATTCAGCTGCAATTGTTATGGGCGTCGAGGTGCATGGAGGCTTGACTGGGGAAGGGTATTATCCTTCTTCCTTAAAGGATATTAATAAAATAAATGTTTGTTTTTCCTTTTCCTCACATGGTTCAGGATCATCTCTTCATTCCAGATATTTTGCGAATTCAAATTCCACCATTTGCCGAGGCGTGATTCGAACCCCAGACATCTGAACATTATCTTGGTCTGAGGATTAACAGTCCAATTATAATCTCACACAGACTACCTCGTCCACTGTTTGATGAAAGTCGTGGTAACCCTTTATGTTTATGTCTGTTTTATTATGTTGTCATGTTTGCTAACTAAATCTCACACATTATTTCCCTCATTATTCCAGACGAACGATTGATTAATGCAAAAGATGGTAAATTCTAGTACTTTATCAAACTGTATTGAGCGCTGATGTGCGTGATGATGCGTTCCCTTTATGAAGGTTACGTTGGCTTTGGTTTCTTGAAGAAAGATAGTAAAGGTACAGGTACCGAAGAGTAAAGTTCAAAAAATGGAAGGGGAATGGCTAGTTCTGCCAGCTCAGATTATTTTCGATCTAGTTTTAGCTGTAGCAGTAACAAGATATGAAAGTGCAGTGGAGTAGCAAACTTCAGCAAAGAACTCGTCTGAGATATTTCTGAAATCTCTTTCGATAGTATTCCCTCCGACCTGTAAGATTCTCTGCTTGAATTTACCTTTATGCCAAGGGGTTTGTTTGTGATGTGTTGCTGTATTGGAGTATTAATTAATAGTAGTTTCTGTACGGGATAGCTTACGTTTTCCAATAGTTAAAGTATTCGAAATGTTGTTTCTTTTGTTCGTGTTTTAAACGTATTCTTGAAGTAAGTCTTGATTTGCTTAAAGCTGAGTGGTTTCACGAGCTGAATCACACCTGGAGCACCCATTTCAAATCTGATGTATAATAACAGAAAGGTAGGACCTAGTCTATGACCGAGAAAAAGGGTTGAGATGGTACATAACCCGTGAAATTGTTATTTCTAGATATTAAGTGACAACTGAATTTCTGTCATCTTGAAATTATCTAGAACTTTTTTGCATGATATTCATCTTTCATATGGTTTCTTATATCCTGAATTTAACATTGATCTTGAACTGAAACCTTCTAACATCGATCTCATAAACGCAATTCATAGCAAACTAGCAATGTTTGTATGCGCATAAATTGAAAGTTGCAAAATAATGCATGAATCGCCATCAAATGCTTCCATTTTCTTGATGCACTGATGAAGTTTAAGAATAATTGAAATTCTCTTCAATTGATATCACTGATTTATTTTGTTCGAGTCTATGAACAAATAGTTGAAGAAAAATAATTGCTCATGCACCGTTATATGTTTTCTTATTTCCATCTCCCTAACTGAAACTTTGCCTGTAAATGTTAATGATCCTACACATGCTGAACCTAAAACAGTGTATTGCTTGAAGACCATTTGTAAGAAAGCTATAATTTAGGCCCAATAGCGTTCACTGGTTGTTGTTGCTCTAGTCATTTGATATAGTTCCATCTTACACATTCTCACAAGACATACCAAGATTGTCATGATAATACACAGAAAACAACAACAAAAAAATGTTTCCAGGGCGTTCTTAAAAACTGAAAATGACTGATTTTTTTTTTATTTTCTGCAGAAATTCAAAAATTGAGAAATGATCTACAAGCTAGTAGTAAGAATGTGAATCATTGACTGACATTTAAAATAACTTGAAATTATTTGTGTTTTCACTATCGATTTACGAATCTAACTAATGCAGGAAATCTTAACTCATTACTTAACTGAGCAAAACTGATGTGGAGAATTGCAATCATCGAGCCCTCTGCCTCGCTGTGTATTATTTGTGGCAAAAATATTTTGCAGTGTTAATGCTATTGCTTATGTTGACTGCCACGTAATTTTTATATTAATCATATTCTCAGAGGACAAAGAATGCAATGGTGAGTAAGATTTAATTATCAGCTCAGCTCACTTTTATTTTGCGCTTACATTCTTCCATTCACAATTATGTATCAGCATTTGTTCAAAGGTTGCACACTTGTGATCAAAACAGTCACGGTGTACCAAACATGCCCCAACAGATTATTAACTAACAATGCGCATATGTTTTCAAGAGGTTCCAATTACATCAAAAGAAAAGATCTATATGTTGAAATATAACATCATCCTGAACACCAATGGAACACCACAAAATATTTTTCCAATACTAAATGAAAAACTTTAAAATTGCAAATGATGAGTAAAATGTAGAAATTTATTCCTCAGATGTCGAAGATCTTCTTCAAAAAACAGGTAAATAATTTGAGATCTGATGTGATCGTTTGAAAAATCAATTTTCTTATCCAGTTAAGGGAGAGTAATGCTAAAAGTACATGAAACAATTCTTTCGCATATGTATAATGTGAAGATATTCATTTCTTGAATATTCTTGAAATACTGCATAACACGAAAGGAGATAATTAAGAATTTTAACAACAGGAGGCGTGTAACACATGTTTCATGAATATTTTATAATAGGGTGCACTCGTAATGTGAGGAATAGGTTAAACTAGCAGTACAACTTCTTACAGTATGGATCAACAATAAGTGCATGAATAATTTCTGAAAAAGAAACGCTGTCATATTAATCTCAGTTGTGATGTTTCCTTTATGGGATATTAATAAGCATTAAATCCATGACTTTTAAAATGAAAAAAATGGGAAAATCCTGTCAACGGTGGAACAGTACATCCATATTAATCATTGCGCATTGATCCGAACATTTGCATGAACAAGAAATGTGTTTTTATTCTTGTATTTGCTGAAAAAAAATATATCCGAGCCACAGAATGGCGAACATCACCAAACTTCACTCAAAAAGCTCCCCTATCCTCTCACAAAAAGAGCTGTGGAATTTTCATGATGGTGATGCCACCTTGGAAATCCATAACAGGCGACCTGCCAAAATGAAATAACCTTCAATGTGGACCGACTTGTTCAGAACCATTGCGCATAATACTGTAGACTGTTATCTGAAATAAATGGCTGTTGTCCGTAATGGCTCAAACTTATTTTTATTGGATTAGAAAACATCTTGCCTGTCTTACCATATGTCTCTGGTGGGATTCAGGAAGAGTGGAAAATTGGAACTCAAAGATGACAAAGATTCTGCAGTCCATGGAATCAGGAATAATCTTTGGAAATGCTTCAGAAGCTCTAAAGGATTTGCAATGTCTACTCGGAAAGAAATACTGAATAGTTAGTGGGTGATGTGACTCATTCTCAAAAAAGGAAACAGTTGGAAAAGTTTTTATTTTTAAAAAAATCTGTTCCCTGAGTTAAAGGAATAGTGTGTAGTGCAAATGATGAAGATTTCCTGTTAAAATAATATAACCAAATTGCTAACATTTGCAAAGACCTATACATAGTACAAATAGGTAAAGCTGTTAGATGTCAACTTGGAAAAAATGATATATTTTGCTGTGGAAGGAGTAAATTTTAAAAAATGCTCTGAAACACAATTAATGACAAAGAAATGTGCCCAGCAGTATTCAAAAATAGATGTGGTAAGCACAGATTTTAAAGCAAAAATGTTTTCTTTTATTGCTTAGACATCTTTAGCATCTTGAAACAAATCACCTTCAGGTTCAACAAGGTGAAGCCAATATAATCGGAAATGAAATTCAATTAGTCAATCTTCTAAATTGCAAAATTGAACAATCAATACAGTCAGTCATGATTTTAGTTATATACTCCTTTACTTTTCCATGTTTCGAGGACGTATTTACAATATACAACGCTCACACAATAGTCACGGAAAACACGTTTGCTGTTTCCATGCAGAACTTTATATATACATGTATATTCATATGCAGCAAATAAGGAACACGAATATGGGTTATGCCAAAGGTTTCTTTATTCACACAATATCAGCATTTGTTATAACTAAGAGAAATTTTTAGATGGTCTTCAATGTTATTTATTTAACATCTTCAATGTGGTATGGACTGTGATGCTGGTTCTTTTTTCGAGAACAGAACATTCAACAGTGAATTGAGTGCAAATTATCTTTGAGGTGGTTTTGCAGAATCGTCAGAAAACAGCGTATTATAAAGGAAAAGTTTCCAAAATGCGATCAATAGAGTTGTTCGGCAAAGCCAGGTCAACGACAAGACTCAGTCGAACTCTGTCACACTGACGGCATACTTCTGTCAGGTCATGAGAGGGTAATGAATCATAATATACATCGTGATGCAACCGGTGTTCAAAGGCGAGATTCATCATGAAGAAAATGAGAAAGTGGATAAATATTGAATGAGAGGTATGGGAAAGAACTGTTGAACTCCACGAAGTGGATATTACTCTTGCCCTTAAGTGAAAGCATACAAGTTTTGGGACTACATGTATTCCGTGAAATATTTAACAGGGCAATTATTGCTGAGCAGCACATTTTACAATTTGTACGATTTGGTTTGAAATATAACATTTAATAATGTGCAACAGTGCACAATTAAAACATTGTAACAACAAATTATTGGTTGAAAGTAGGGGATGTCCCTCATTGCATAGTTATTTCGAAAGAAATTGAAGAGCAGTGTCACCCGAAGAATAACAGGAGAAAAAGAAGACAAATGTTTCAAAATGCTTTTAAATACTGATGGCACATACGACCTGGTATAGATAAAACTTGTGTCGTTTTGTTGCTAAGTACTTCCAAACTTACAATGTATGCCTATTTTGATGTAAATCAACAAGTGCCGTTGACAATCTTAGGAAAAATGCAGAGGTATTTAGGGATAGGTTGTTCTGCAAATTCCTGAAATTACTGTACACGCACTCAATCAATTAGCCCGAAAGAGTTGCTGAGATGAACCGAAATGAAAAATAAATTATATTTCCTCTGGAACATGTTATTAAGGATAACAAATTAAGAAATGTGTCAACCATGGGATACATTACTGAGCAAATATAAGAAAAAGAATACGATTTCTGACTCTCAACTTACATTATCAAAACACTAGATACCTTGATAAATGCTTAATACTTGCTGAAGTTTAAAGAAAGAAATGTTAAATTTTAGTTAATTTTGCATGATTTCTTACGCTATTCATGATTCCCGTACTTATGAGGCCTACATTGCTTCATTGTTCCAAATTTTATAAGGTAGTTTTCAAACTGAGTAATACTATTTAACATTTTATGCAAAGTGTTTACTTTGTGCAATCGTGAGTTCAGTCGTTTCAGACTATCATCGAGAAATTTAATTGTTCCCTGTTTTCTAGCAAGCAGATTGCTCGATAAAGAGAAAGGTAACCATATGACATATCCGTCTGCAGCCTTATATGAATTCTAAGAATATGACGACCCTAAAAGTGAACAGCAAAGTATAATTGCATTAATTTTTGGAACCCATCGTTAAATTTATGCAGCAAGCTAAAGTAATTTTCCAGATAAAATGGCGCTTATTTTTGACTTTCTTCTTTTATGATGATAATCATCATCATTGTTTTTCCTATCTTTTATATTAGAAGTAATTAATTTGCAGGCACTGAGCGCCGTTGTCTGTGTCACAATTTGTAGCCTGTCTAGTTACGCATTTGAGAAATGCAGTTGTCAGCTCCATTACTGTATTCCATTTGCTGTAGGTGACTCCACAGCGTCGGTGGGGATGGCAATGTAATATGTTAGCCCAAATACCCAAATGGTATTTGCATGTCAGCAAGGTCTTTGGGTTGTTGGAGAACGTTCAAGTGACGGTATCCCCATGTATCTCTTCCTGTTATCCTTCCAGAATGAAGGATTTATGCATTTGCAGATGCTGTTTAACTAATTTGACTTATTTTTGCAGTTCCCCTTGCAAACTGTACACGTTGATCCTATGAAGTGTCACTGGCACAGTAACGAAATGGTTATAAATGTGATGCCAAACGAGAACGCTGTATTTTCATGTGTGATATGAATCCTTGTTAATGACGCTGGAGCTGTAGCTATCCAAGCTAATGGGGAGTATTCCATGACAATGCACCCTTGTAATTTCTTGATTGTGGTCAGTTGTTGGCCATTCAGCTGAATTACTTACTGCAGCGTTCCTAGTCTCTGCCATGCTCTTGTAGGCATTGTGTTTAACTGAAAAGTTCAGTTCTGTCTGCGAATGGGTAGTCACGATGAAAAGCTCAACATGACTACCATTCACCAAACATCATAAACCAGTTATTTGTTGTAAATGATGTGGCAGGGGAATGACATCGAAATAAATTTATGCGTCTAATTTTACCACTACCAAAGGAGTAAACATACTTTTAACCATATAAGATGCATGCCATTCGCCATCCAAACTATACATCTTGATGTCGGACTCCTGCTCTCTCGACTAGAAAGCATACACATTATTTTGGTCAGGTCCAGACACAGACAAGTTACCCCTCCCCAGTATTTGTACCCAGCTTGTACAGTTCCGGACATATGGAAAATTCTCATTGTTGACTCGATAAACTTTTACCCATTAAGACATCTCGCCCTCCCCTGCATCCCTTCCATTCACTCAGACATGAATTTCCATTTCATCAGCTCATTATGCAATGCCTCTTCATATTCCCTGAACTGAACAGAATAATCATGTAGAAATCGACAACATTTCCACATCGATCCAGACACAACAGCCCTTCCCATAATTAATACAAATCCGCTCCTCTGCATCAGCATCGACAATAAATGTACATTCAACCATCTGGACAAAATGCAATTTGCATTGCGCGAGAACATCCTATTTCCTATGCTCCAGCCCATTCCTTTCTACTCATGCTTCAGGCCAGATGATCCATAAATCGCATTGGAATTGATCAATCTTCTCCCCATCTTCAAAAGCCACACCCATTTGAAGTACTAACCATAAATCCAAAGCATGACATCTCCGATATTAAGCATGCAGCCATCCTCGTCCTCTGCAACTTCTGTTTAGCCCGCTTGGACATGTTATTCACGCACAATCCCCATCTTCCTTAAGTGGTTCTTGAAGATGCAGGGCTCCTGGAGCATTGCTCTTTTGTGTCCTGCTGCAATAATTTGTAGTTTCCTGCCCAGTGTCACCCTAACAAGTTGCACCTAGCACTGATTAATTGCCATCTTGCTCACTTGGCAATTGCTGCCCTACTGGAAAGCTATCAACAATCCAAGTTGCCATGTTGGAACATGACAATTGTCGCAAAGCTTGTCCCTTTTTTTCCCCGAAAAACTGTTCCTCTTTCTCAAGGATAATGTGTCCTTGGCTTTTTTTTTAATGTCATAAATGGGCCGGGGTCCACTTAGACTATTTTGGTACAGAAATGAAAGTATTTTGAGAGGCCTTTTATTTATATGTAAACAGAAGAGATTGCAGGCCAAAATGGTCATGCTTTAGAAATGACCTGTAAATGGAAGTGGAGTGGTCAACTCTCTAGCTGAATAGTTCAGTCCAGATCTAGTTACGATTTCTTCAGTAAGCTGCGTGGGGACAAAAAGGCTTTTGCTCTCCGCCTGCCCTTCTAACGTCAACCTGGAAGAATTTGTTCACTTTGTGCTGTGTTTTTAGGGGGTTTGAACTCTGTGCATAATCTGAACAGCATAATTTAGTCTAATTTGGATATACTGAGTTCTATAGGAGTTCTTAAATGTGTTCTTAATAATTTTTTCTCAGTTTTAAATTCTGTTAGTAAACTTTACTAACTTATTCTCTCCTTTTCAATTTACACTTACTAAAACATGTTGCAAAGTTATGGTCTCAGCTGGCTGCTTAAGAATGTGTTGAGTGGTTTGGCCGAGTCCATACAACTAACAATGTGAATAACGACTTTTCTGGCACATCTCGGAATCTTTCAACAGATCTTTAGGTAATCGTCACTGAAGTTTCATAAAGGGTTTAGATATTACATACTTCTTGAAAGATTACCACGAAAGCTTTCATATCAACGTCTGGAATGTCCAATTATGATGGTTAAACGCGCGAGATAATTCTTTAGAACAAACCTAGACAGGTAATGGAAGTGACAATTGAAAACATATTCTGGTGCTTGAGATCACAATATTGCATTTTCAGAATTGTTACGGAAAGAAAAAAAGAGCGAGAATGAAAAAGACGTTTGGATTGGTCAAACTCCCAGATCCCCACAGGATCCCCCCACAAGTTCATAGTGCACAGCCAATGAAATTACTGTCTTAAATTACTATCTCATTTTGTTTTTAACACATAGATGAAATTATGAATAGGCACGTCAGTATTGAGTTGGAAAGAAGAAAAGACAAGTTTTGCTTCACTCGAATAATTTTGCTTTGGATTAAAACAGGACATGATATCATGTTCTCAATAAAATTATTTCTACTCTCCAGAAATACGGAAATTAAAAGATGACATGTCTAACAAAGGTAAGAAAGATCATGAAACATATGATATAGTGAATATTATTCGATACGTATATGGATATTTATATGACTATACTGGTAGAGTGCAAATTGGGCGTCAAAAGCTGATTTCCTGGAACAGCACAGCTGGTCAGGCAGCATCCAAGAAGAAGGAGAGTCGACGTTTTGAGCAAAGGTCTTTATCAGGAATATGAGGGGAAGGGGAAAGGGGACTGAGAGTTAAATGGAAGGGGAGTGAGACTGGTGAAGATAGCTGGGAATGAGATAGGTAGATTAAGGTGGATGTTAACGGCATTTGGTCAAATAGGAGAGTGGAGCGGATGGATTGAAAGGAGGATGCGGAGATAAGAGATTTGAAGAGGGCAGTGCCGAATTGGAGTGTCGCATATGGGATAATGTGGGGAGAGGGTAGATGAGGAAACTGGTGAAATCATCCATGATCCCGTGTAGTTGAAGTGTACCAAGGTGGAAGCTGAGGTGTTCTTCTTTCAGGTATCTTTTGGTTATAATTTGGCGGTGGAGGAGGCACAGGAATTGCACGTCCTTGGCAGAGAGAGAAAGAACGTTGAAGGAGTCGGCCACAGGGCTGTGAGTGTTTCGTCTATGTGTCCCAGTAATGTTCTCTGAAATGTTCGGCCTGTTGTCGTCCTATCTCCTCAACGTAGAGGAGACCACATCGAAAGCAACAGACACAGTATATGAGGTTTTTGCAGGTGCAGGAAAATCTCTGTTGAGCGTGGAAGGATCCTTTGGGTACACTTTCTTCTATACTGACAAAGTGAGCAATACAATATCTTTAAAAATGAAAGAAATAAATTAAGTCATAACAGGAAAACCTAAACAAATCATACAAGAACCATTTCGGAATAAAATATTCCTTCAATTTTGGACGACGGGATTCACAGATGCAGACACATGTTTATTGTTTTCCTTTTTATTCTTTTATGGTGCCAATATTAAGTGGTGATCATCGCTACATTGAGTTAGATTTCTTCAGAGTTTGAGTGTATTGCTCAATAACACATGATGAATGGGTAACAGAACTGTTGACATGGTACATCTTTGTTGAAGGAAATCAATGCCTGTGTGGTGGCAGCGAGGATTTCATTAATATGAACTGCAATGTTTTGTTTGATGCTGTTTTTCACGGATGTTTCAGTTAAGTCTTTATTTTACAATTAAGGTGTTATTTATTAAAAAAATACTGAAGGTAGTGGAATTTGAAACTTCATGAGTGGGTAGCAGTGTGACTTGAGTGCATGGGCACAAGATTTCAATTGTGTGTTATCCCACTCCGGTCATTAAACAATGGCATCGCCTGAACTGTGTAAATAGCGAAATCAGAGGTGGTAACTTCAATAAATATCAAACAGGCCATGTCTCGAATTTTCTTGGTCATAAATTCATAGCGATGTCAGCACGGAAATACTGTACAGTATTCTTCTGTCCAGATGCTTCCTGTCATAGCTATCCTAACCTATTCCTATTTGTCAAAACGTAGTTCATGCCCCTCTCAAGCCTTTCTATTCACATACCCATTAGTTGCCTGTTAAATGTTGTTACTCTACTAGACTCCAAAACTTCCTGTAGCACCTCATTCCACACAAGCACCAGCTTCTGCATGAAACAGTTGCCTCTAAAGTCACTTTTAAATCTTTCCCCTCTGAATCTCAACCTTTTCCCTGTGGTGTCTTATGTGAACAATTCTACACTTTGTAATTTAGTGTTCTCAACTGCAGGTATACTGGGATAAATTAGCAACGGGAACGGAATGATCTTCTGTAAAAATCTTTGGCACTACACTTTGAATATTACCATGTGTCTTTGATGTCTTCAACTCATTATTATTTCCAAATATTATGTCGGGTGAATTACGTTTTCTATTTCTGTCGGGGGAAAACCTGTGAAATGAAACGAAAACGAATGAAAGAATGCAACATCTCACAAAAGATGTTTATGTAGGAGCAGGGTTGCATTTAGCAGGGCTATTGAAGTGTTTGAATTGATTAGGATGGCGTTAGTTTTCTACTTTTATATTCTTACAACATGGACGCAGGCCCTTTGGCACAACATGTCTATGCTGAACATATTTCCCAAAGAAAATAAGTCCCACTTGGTTGCATTTAGTCCAGATCTCTCAATCTCTATGCTATTCATTCACCTTTCTCAATTTATTTTGCATGTTGTACCTGCACTTTTATCTACCACTTCCTGTAGCAGATTTCTTTTACATTAAAACTAAACTCTTTTGAAAAGTTTGCACCTCACGTCATTTCAAAATATTTCACCACACAGACAAAAATAACTCCCAAAATGTCGGGAAGACACCTCTGCTATTCACCTTATAGAGTCATAGCGTCATGGAATCAGAGAGTCCTCCAGCATGGAGATAGGCCTTTGGGCCCAAACAGGTCCATCCTGCTTAAAATGCCCATTCACGCTAACCCCATTTCCTTGCACTTGGGCCATAACCTTCCAAATATTTCCTGTCCATGCATTTGTTCAAATGACTTTTAAATGTGTTTAATGTATATACATCTATCAGTTCTGCTGGCAGGCCATTCCATACACATATAACACTCAGAGTAAAAGAAAGTTGGCCCTCAGTTTACATTGTATTCGTTCGGCTGTAACTTTAAACTAATGTTCTCTGATCCTCGATTCCTGAAACTTAGGAAAAAAGACTGACTATATTGACCCTTTCGATTTCTCTCATGATCTTATACACTTCTATACGTTCTCTCCCCAGTCTTCTGTGTTATAATGGAAGACGGTGGAGTTTATTCCCCCTCTCCCTATAATACATTACGCTCAGTCCTGGCAACATCTTTTTCAATTTCTTGTGCACTCTTTCCAGTTTAATGTCATCCTTCCGACAGCAAGGTGAACAAAACTAATCAAAATATTCCATTTGCGATCAAAAATGTACTGTTCTATTTCAACATGACTTCAAAACGTCTGTACTCAATGCTCTGACCGATGAAGACGAGTGTAACAGCACCCTTCTTCATTGGCCTGTCTACCTGTGCCTCTACTTTCAGAGATCTGTGCACCTGAACTCCAAGATGCTATTGTTCAACTACACTCCCGAAAACTCTACTGTTCAGCGTGAAACGCCTGCCTGCTTTGGCTCTCCAAAATGCAAAACCTCAGACTTATCTAGGTTAAACTCCATTGACCATTTCTCTGCCTATTTCCAACAAGAAGAAGGTCCTGTTGCAATTTCTGATAACTTACTTCACTGTCCACGACACGACCTATTTTAATGCCAGTTGCAAAATTAGTAATCATTCTATTGTACATTGTCATCCAAATCATTGATGTAGTTAACAAGTAGTAATTGCCCAGACACTGACCCCTGAGGCACACTACTCGTCACAGGTCTCCAGTCCGACTAGCATCTTTCCATTCTTACTCCGTGTTTCCAACCATCAAACCAATCGTGTATCTACTTTGTCACTACCCACTGGATTCCATACGCAATAATCTTGCAGAGCAGCCAACCTGGTGGAACCTTCTCAAACATTATGCATAAATGGCAAGCCCCTCTGTTCTCGCCAACCTTCCTGGTCACTTCATGAAAAATTTCCAACAATCTTTGAGGCATAATCTCCTACACACAACCTCATTCTTACTCTTCTAATCAACCCCTGTATTCGCAAATGCATATATATCATATATTCTTCACAGTCTTCTCAAGTAACGTACTTACCACAGATATAAGGCTTACTGGTCTATAGTTGCAGGTTTTCTCTTTGCAGCCCGGTTTGATTGGGGAATAACATGCACTACCTTCCACTCTAATGCAATATGACTAACAATGATGCAAATATATCAGCTAGGGCTTCTGCAATTTCATTTCTTTTTTTTTTCTTGTGGTGCTCGTGAATATACCCAGAAAGAGTCAGGAAATCTATCTATCTTCAAACATTCCAATACATTAAACGCCTCCTCTCCTGTGATTGTACCAAAGATATCACAACTAACAAGCTGAAAATGTGTTGCTGGAAAAGCGCAGCAGGTCAGGCAGCATCCAGGGAACAGGAGAATCGACGTTTCGGGCATAAGCCCTTCTTCAGGAAACGTCGATTCTCCTGTTCCCTGGATGCTGCCTGACCTGCTGCGCTTTTCCAGCAACACAGTTTCAGCTCTGATCTCCAGCATCTGCAGACCTCACTTTCTCCCCATCACAACTAACCACTCTAACTTCCAACGTATTCATGTCCTTCACCATGGTTAACTCAGCGAAGAGACATTCATTGAGGATGTCGCCCATCTTCTATGATTCTACACGTATATTTCCACATTGGTCCTTCAGGGGTCCTATTTTCTCAAGTTATTCTTTTTTCGTTTAATGTACTAAACAAAATCTTCTTTTTATTAACCATAATCCTCTCAGCCAAGGCTCTCTAGTACCCGCTATATACTACCAGGAATTCCCTTGATTCCAGCTGCCAATGCTGCAGCCCTGCCTCCTTCATTTTACTGGTCAAAATCCCAATATCTCTTGTCATACATGTTTTCCAAATATCTGTCAAACATCCCTTCACAATCACAAGAGCTTTTAGACTTTGAAACCTAGCTATTTCACTTTGAATTGACTCCCTCCTTCTCGATGTCCCTTTGCATGCAAATTAATCCTATCAATCCTGCAAACTCATGTCTAATTCCATCATAATGTATCTTGCGCCAATTTAGAACTTGAATCTTTACACCAGTGTTGTTCCTTTCCATAACTATTTTAAAATAAAGGGCAGTCTCACAAATATTTTTTCAATTTTTTGAAGAAGTAACAAAGACTTCAGTAATGTGTTCGACAATGTCTCCTATTGGAGATTGGTTAGCAAGGTTAGATCTCATGGAATACAGGGAGAACTCGCCATTTGGATATTGAACTGGCTCGAAGGTAGACGTCCGAGGGTGGTGGTTGATTTGTATGTGAGTATAAGAGTTATATTTAGTCAGTTTGCAGACGACAACAACATTGGTGGTGTAGTGACCAGCAAAGAATATTACCTCAGATTAAAACGGGATCTTGATCAGATGGACCAATGGGCTGAGAAGTGGCAGATGGAGTTGAGTTTAGATAAGTGCAATATGTTGCATTTTGTGAAAGCAAATCTTAGCAGGACTAATACACTTAATTGTAACCTCCTACGGAGTGTTCCTGAACAAAGAAAACTTGAAGTGCAGTTTCTTAACTCATTAAAAGTGTAGTCGCAGGCAGACCAGATAGTCAAGAAGGCGTTTAGTATGCATTCATTTATTGGTCATAGTATTCAGTGCAGAATTTGGGATTTTTTGTTCCGGCTGTAAAGGGCATTGGTTAGGCCTTTGTTGGAATACTGCATGTATTTCTGGTCTCTTTCCTGTCGGAAAAATGTTGTCAAACTTAATAGTGGTCAAAAAACGATTTACAAGGATGTTGCCAGGTTTGGAGGATTTGAGCTTTCGGGAGAGGTTGAATAGGCTAGCGCTATTTTCCCTGTAGCTTCGGAGCTAAAGGTTGTCCTTATAGAGGTTTATAAAATCATGAGGGTTATGGTTAGGAAAAATGGACAAAGTCTTTTCCCTGGAGTGGGGGAGCCCAGAATTAGCCGACAGAAGTTTAGGGTGAGAGGAGAAATTTGTAAAAGAGACCTAAGGGGCAGCTTTTGCACGCAGAGGGTTGTGAGTGCATGGAATGAGCTGCCAGAGGAAGTGTTGGCGCTAGTACAATTACAATATTTAAAAGGCTTCTGGATGGGTATAAGAACAGAAATGGTTTGTGGGGAAATGGAAAGGATGCTGCGAGGTGGGGCGAAACGTGTTTGAGATATTTGGTCGACATGGACAAGTTGGACCGAAGGGTCTGTTTCCGTGTTGTACACCTCTATGACTCTATTACTATATGAACTATGGTCACTAGTCGTGAAGTACTTCCATCACCTAAGATGCCTTATTTCCCAAGAGTAGCTCGAGTATTGCCTCTTCCCGGGTAGAACTCTCTACATTCTGATTGAGGAAATATTCCTTCACGCGCTTCACAATTTGTATTCCTCTAATTCCTTAACGCTATGGCAGTCCAAGCCTATGTTAGGAAAATTAAATTCCCTTTCGATGACAACGCTGTTGTCCGATAAATCTCCCCAGTCTCTATGCAGACTTGCTCTTCGAATACTTATTACATATTTGCGGGTCTATAATAGAACCCAGTAATTTCACCGTCCTATTATTTCTTCGTTCCATCGACAAAGCCTCACTGGACGGTCCGTTAGTGAATTCATCTTTGATTACTGCTACGGTATTTGCCTTAATCAAAAATGCAACTCCCCGTCCCCTCTTTCCAGTGATTCTCTCCGCTGGAAGTATGCACACGGTGCGACATGAAGCTGCCAGTTCTGTCACTCCCATTGGCGCTCATTATTTACTTAACGTTCATAAATTCAACCCTCAGCATCTTTCGCTCCAGCGAAAGGACGTCAGCCTATCCAGACCCTCCTTATGACTCAATTATTTCATGTCCCACAAATATCCTCAAATGTTATATCTGAAACGTGTCCAATTTATTTATATTCTTCCATTAGCAGTGCGACCACAAATGTAAAACGTACACGAAGAAGCTTTTACTAACTTGCCGTCCAACCTCAATATGACATCACAACTACTGTACTGAGCTGTTTGATCAAGCATTGAAAGCATGCTAAATACATTCATGACCACCCTCCCTATCTGTAACACAACATTTGAAGAACTATAATCTTGAATCTCAGGGTCTGTGTGCCCAGCAATACTGCATTGGGCTCTAAAATTAACTGTCTGAAACCTGCCATTTACTAAAATGCAATGCCCCTTCTCAAAAACGACCTCTCATTTATTTTAAAGTAAATCCAATATAAATCAGACAGTGGGCAGCATATTGCTTTCGCTTATTTTATTAGAATGTCAGAAACAAAGAATGTACGACTTCAAAATTTGACAGATAAATATATACAGTTCAAATGTTACCAGGCTTGTCTTGTCACGAAAGAAATATAACTGTGTTGCCTGAGGAGAGGAACAGAGATATGTTTTACATCATTTAGGAAAGGTAATGTGTTTCCTTTATCTATTAAACAACCAAATATTGCTCTGTTTTCATTTTTTGGAACGTATGTAATATTTCTTCTTCGTATGTTGATAATATTATGCTTCTTGAAGTTACCATTATTTTTAAAAATCGGTAAATCTATTATGCAAACATTTTCTGTATGATTAGTGTTGACAGCATTAAAGTCAAATGTGAACTGTGTCATGGTACAATTCGAATTAGCAGGCAATGTTGCGTAAATGGACATGATTTCTATTTTTAATCCAATGATAGGAAAGTTGAAAGAAGATCTGCTAGATGCAGGTGAAAAATAAAATTACATAATTTCCGAATTTTCATAAAATATTTAGATTGATTATATTAGAGTAAAACCGTCTCAAAATAATGATTTGCATTAACATCCTGCACATTGGTACTCTCAACATTAACTTGAGCAAAACTAATTTCAATTCCACAAACCACGAAAATTTCCAGCAGGAAAACAAGAAATTTATACTCACTTGTTGGAAAACAACATAAAACGGGGAAATGCTTGGGAAAGCTTCAAGATCAGAAATCATGCTATAGATAGATCGTTTCAGGTATTAAGAATGCTGATTGGTACCATATAGAGTCATTGAATCACACACCACATAAACAGACATTTCGGTCGCAAGTGTCCGTGCCAAATATAATTCCAAACAAAACTAGACCCACCGACCTCGTCTTGGCCTTCATCCATCTAAACCGTTCCTATGCATGTACTTATCCATACGTTTTTCAATGCTGTAATTGCACCCACATCCACCGATTCCTCGGGATTTTTATTCCCCTGACTAATAGTGCTCTGTGTAAAACACACCCTCATGACTTTTCTTTTTAATTCTTCTCCTTTCGCATTAAAAATCTTCTGCCTAATCTCGAAATGCCCCATCATGGGGTAAAGACACCTCCTATTAAACTTATCAATATGCCTCGTGATTTTCTGTACTTTGACAATGTCACTGCTCAACCTCCTGCCTTCCAGAGAAAGACACATCACACGATCCAACTTTTCTTTACAACTGAAATCATCCTGCTTCATCACAAAATTGGTACATGAGATTCTAAGATCATCTGAAATTTAAATTAATTGCATCTGGAAAATCGAGTTCCTCTTTTTACTGTAATTGTACACATTTATTGCATATAAATACAGAAATGTTTGGTAAAGTTTGCATCAAATTATTACTTGATATTACTTAATGTTTATTCACCACTTTGTGCATTTCATTAACATCTCATGACCTTTCATCATGAATTGGTGAACTTTGAAAAACATTTTGAACTCGACATAATAAGAATAACTGCATCTGTCTTTCACAGAATTAAATAGTTGTGTAATTGTGTTTATCATCAATTTTAAATTAATGTAGCAATCCTTGTTATTTGCTCTTCAAAGAAGCGTACAATTCCATTTATGTTTTCTGGAACAAATCAAACTCTGATTAACCATATCACTGATAAAACTATTGGTTATTCAAAATTCTGTTCTAAACACCCGTTATTGCCAATTCTCAAGAAGTGTGAGAGAGGTAAATACGTTGAAACAAATGTTTTAGAACATAAATAGAATATAGAACAGTACAACACAGAACAGGCCCTTCAGCCCACGATGTTGTGCCGGCCACTGATCCTCATGTATGCACCCTCAAATTTCTGTGACCATATGCATGTCCAGTAATCTCTTAAATGTCCCCAATGACCTTGCATCCACAACTGCTGCTGGCAACGCATTCCATGCTCTCACAACTCTCTGTGTAAAGAACCCGCCTCTGACATCCCGTCTATAATTTCCTCCAACCAGTTTACAACTATCACCCCTCGTGTCAGTCATTTCTGCCCTGGGAAATAGTCTCTGGCTAACGACTCTATCTATGCCTCTCATTATCTTATACCTCAATTAAGTCCACTCTCCTCCTCCTTTTCTCCAATGAAAAATGTCCGAGCTCAGTCAACCTCTCTTCATAAGATAAGCCCTTCAGTCCAGGCAGCATCCTGGTAAACATCCTCTGAACCCTCTTCAAAGCAACCACATCTTTCCTCTCACCAGGCGACCAGAAATGGATGCAGTATTCCAAGTGCGGTCTAACCAAAGTTTTATAGAGCTACAACAAGATCTCACGACTCTTAAACTCAATCCCCCTTTTAATGAAAACCAAAACACCATATGCTTTCTTAGCAACCCTTTCCACTTGGGTGGCCATTTTAAGGGATCTATGTACCTGCACACCAAGATCCCTCTGTTCCTCCACACTGCCAAGAATCCTATCCTTAATCCTGTACTCAGCTTTCAAATTCGACCTTCCAAAATGCATCACCTCGCATTTAGCCAGGTTGAACTCCATCTGCCACCTCTCAGACCATCTCTGCATCCTGTCAATGTCCCGCTGCATCCGACAACAGCCCTCTAAACTGTCAACGACACCTCAAACCTTTGTGTCGTCTGCAAACTTGCTGACCCATCCTTCAATCCCCTCATCCAAGTCATTAATAAAAATTACAAACAGTAGAGGTCCAAGGACAGAGCCCTGTGGAACACCACTCACCACAGACTTCCAGGCAGAATATTTTCCTTCTACTACCACTCGCTGTCTTCTGTTGGCCAGCCAATTCCGTGTCCAGACAGCTATGTTCCCCTGTATCCAATTCCTCCTGACCTTCTGAATGAACCGACCTATCAAATGCCTTGCTGAAGTCCATATACACCACATCCACAGCCCGACTCTCGTCAACGTTTCTCGCCACATCCTCAAAGAAATCGATAAGGTTTGTGAGGCATGACCTGCCCCTCACAAAGCCATGTTGACTGCATTTACTCAAGCCATGCTCTTCCTGAAGAAGGGCTTATGCCCGAAACGTCGATTCTCCTGTTCCCTGGATGCTGCCTGACCTGCTGCGCTTTTCGAGCAACACATTTTCAGCTCTTCCAGATGGCCAGAAATCATATCCCTCAGAATCCCTTCTAACACCTTGCATACAACAGACGTGAGACTTACTGGTCTGTAATTGTCGGGGATTTCCCTACTTTCTTTCTTGAAGAGAGGAATTTCATCTGCCTCTCTCCAGTCCTCAGGTACGACTCCAGTGGAGAGCAAGGATGCAAAGATCTTCGCAAGTGGCGAAGCAATCGCATTTCTCGTTTCCCAAAGCAGCCGAGGACAAATCTGGTCCGGGCATGACGACTTGTCAATCTTAATGGCTGAAAATATTTTCAGCACATCAGCTTCCTCTCTCTCTATCCATTCCAGCATGCACACCTGCTCTTCAAAGGTTTCATTCACTACAAATTTCGTTTCTTTCGTAAAGACAGAAGAAAAAAACTCATTTAGGGTTTCCCCTACCTCCTCAGACTCCACACACAAATTCCCTATGCTATCCCTGATCGGCCCTACTCTTTCTTTGACCATTCTCTTATTACTCACATCAGTGTAAAATGCCTTTGTGTTCTCCCTAATCCGTTCGGCCAAGCCTTTCTCGTGCCCCCTCCTGGCTCTCCTGAGACCATTTGTGAGCTCCTTCTCGGCTGCCTGTAATCGTCTAGAGCTGAGCTTGACCCTAGCTACCTCCACCTTAAGTAAGCTACATTTTTCCTTTTGATGAGAAGCTCCACCGCTCTCGTCATCCAAGGTTCCTTTAACTTACCACGTCTTGCCTGTCTCAGAGGGACATATTTATTCATCACTTGCAACAACTGTTTCTTAAACAGTCTCCACATGTCTATAGTGTCTTTACCATGGAACAATTGCTCCCAATCCATGCTTCCTAACTCGTGTCTAATCGCATCATAGTTTCCTCTTCCCCAATTAAATATCCTCTCATTTTTCCTAAACCTCTCCTCCATAGCTATGTAGAATGTGAGGCAGTTGTGGTCACTATCACCAAAATGTTCTACCACCACAAGATCTGATACCTGCCCCGGCTTGTTTCCGAGCAGCAAGTATAGAATGGCCTCAAACCTCGTTGGCCTGTCAACGTACTGAGTTAGGAAACCCTCCTGAATACACCTTACAAAAACAGCTCCATTCAAATCTTCTGCTCGAAGGAGGTTCCAATCAATATTGGGAAAGTTAGTCACCCATTACAAAAACCCTACTACGTCCACACTTTCCGAAAATCTGCCGACCTAAGCTTTCTTCCATCTTCTTGCTGCTATTGGGGGGCCCTGTAGTAAACCACTAACGAGGTGACTGTTCCTTTGCTGTTCTAATTTCCACCCATACTGACTCCGTAGGCAGATCTTCCTCGACAATGGAAGCTTCTGTAGCTGTGATACTCTCTTTGATTAGTAGTGCTACACCCCCTCCTCTTTTTCCCCTCTCCGTATTCTTTTTAAATGCTCTAAACCCTGGAATATCCAGCAACCATTCCTGCCCCTGAGAAACCCATGTCTCTGTTATTGCCACAACATCATAGCACTAGGTACTGATCCGTGCTCTAAGTTCATCATTTTTATTTCTGATACTTCTTGCATTAAAGGAAACTGACTTTAACTGATCCCTTGGTTCCTTCCCAGGAAAATTCTTCCCACTAGCTGGTCTACCTCTTGCTATTGCCTCATCTGCATCAAGTCTCACCTCCGGTATACAGCGCAGGTTCCCACCCCCCGGCCATACTAGTTTAAACCCTCTCAAACTGCTCGAACATACCTTCCACAAAAGACATTGGTCCCCTTCCAGTTCAGTTGCAACCCGCCCTTCTTCTACACGTCCCACCATCCCCAGAAGGCATCCCAATTATCTACATATCTGAAGCCCTCCCTCCTACACCAGCTGTGCAGCCACGTGTTAAGCTGCGCCCGCTCCCTGTTCCTCACCTCGCTATCTCGTGGCACTGGTAATAAACTAGAGAACACTACTCTGTTCGTCCTGCTTTGCAGCTTCATCCTAACTCTCTGAAATCACTTTTTATATCCGAGATCCTTTTCCTGGCTACATTATTAGTGCCAATATGTAACACGATTTCTGGCTGTTCGCCCTCTCCTTTTAGAACCTTATACACCTTATCGGAGGTGTCCCAGACCCTGGCACCAGGGAGGCAACATACCTTCTGGGAATCCCGATCCTGACCACAAAATCTCCTGTCGATTCCCCTAATTATCGAGTCCCCTACCACGAGTACTTTTCTATTCTGCCCTCTTCCCTTCTTTGCCACAGTGTCAGGCTCAGTGCCAGAGAACTGACTGCTATGGCTTTACTCTGGTAGGTCATGCCCACCAGCAGTATCCAAAACTTATTGCTGAGGGGAATGTCCACAGGGGATCTCTGCACTGTCTGCTGGGCCCTTTCCTCTCCCTAACTGTAACCAATCTATCCTTGTCCTGATCCTTAGGAGTGACCAACTCCCGGTAATTCCTCTGAATTACACCCTCAGCCTCCCGAATGATCCGTAGTTCATCCAGCTCCAGCTCCAATTCCCTAACACGGTTTTCAAGAAGCTGGAGTTGGGTACACTTCCTGCAGATGTAGCCAGTGGAGACGTGCGCCATATCTCCCACCTGCCACACTCAACAGGAGGAGCAAGCAAATGCCCTAGCATCCATACTCATTTTTAGTGAGATCATGCAGATAAAGTGCAATAAACTTTCATACGAAAAAAAATATGTTTTTTTTTCTTTTTAAATATTCTTTTATGATGTCAAACCTGAAAATCGGACATGATGAAAATGGTGAACAATTGCCGTCAGTCATAAATTGTATCTTGAATGCTGAACACTTGAAGTACTTGAAGTACACATTGGTATGGAATTTTCACGCAGTCACCACATCTCGGGGTATGTCTTAGCAGACAAACTGACTAAGTATTGACAGAGCAGTCACAATTCACTGAATAGAAGACCTTAGCTCCATTTGGAATTTGAGCTAATGCTTTACAAGAATACATATTCATATAATGCAACATATATGCTTCGAAATAAATGATTAGAGATACAGGTGTGAACGTTCTGTGATAAGAATCAAATGTAAACTGTTCATCTAAATCTCATGACAGTGTATACAATTCTGCAGCAATTTCTACTTCAAGTGTTCAGCATTTGACATTTACGCCAATATGAGTCATTTGACATTGAGCTCTTGCAAGTTCATTTCCCAAAATGTTGTTCGAACAGAGAATTCAACACTTCCTCCTTCTACTCCAATACCTTCTTTCTTTCCCCAACAGCTATCATAATTTTATCTTCAATCTGTTCTTATTCTATTTCCGTTTTCTTTGCCATCCTATCTCCGACACTCACTTCCAAATGTTTCCTCCCTTAACGGTTATGAGCCCCTTTTCAGTATCAATGCACTCTCTTCATGATAAGATTCACGATATTTCATTTTTTTCTTTACTGATCATCGCAGCAAGCTTTTCCACTACACCAAACTGAGATGTAAACATCTTCACTTCATGACAGTTTTGTCTTCATATCTCTGCTCTCAAAATTCTCAAAAGTCTGCAAAGTATAACGACCTATTTCAGGCATGTCTTCTGGGAACAAATTTGATTTGATGTAAGAATGCTACATTACATAATATTCGATCTTTACTTTTGCAGTACTTCTGATCGAAGCAATTTTATGGACTGTCTTTCATTGAAATACATGAATTTGCTATCCACAGAAACCCAAAATACATCACAAAGCTCGAAGTTCTCCACTTCCCGACTTGTGAACATTACGCATCCACCTTGGAGGTGGGTTGAGCAATAAATAGTAGTGTGCTGTGTTTCGTTACATAGCAGCAGCCAACAAGTCCACACCAACCCTACTAAGAGTAAACCACCCAGACCCATTTCACTCTGCAAAATTCACCTAACACTATGGGAAATTTAGCATGACAAATTCACCTGACCTGCACATCTTTGAACTGTGGGACGAAAGCAGAGCACCCAGAGAAAACCCACGCAGACATGGGGAGAAGATGCATACTTAGTGCCTGGCACTGTGGGGTAGCAGTGCTAACCACTGAGCTACCATGCCGCCCTTAGTTTTTAAAAAAATTCTTTCCTTCATATTCCTTCATGTCCTTATACCACCCTATTGCAGCAAGCATTTTCAGCCTTACATGCTCGCCACTATTCTTCCTTGTGCGAGGGTTTATGTTTTTAGATTAGATTCCATACAGATTCCCTGATATTATTGTGCCAACGTTTTGACTACGTTTGAGACAATGGTAATGATTGTGCAAAACGTCAATTTTCATCATTTTTATTTCCTAATAAAAATAGCAATAGCTATTTATCATTTTATCATTTATTTTCAATAGTAATTAGAATTTATTACTTTTCTAGCAATTAGCAGTATCTGATGTACCTAGGCATCCGTTAATCATACAGAGTAACCAATAACCATTTATACTTGTAATCTTCTCTGACAAATCATTCAATATGCATTCGAAAGCGTTTCACATAAAACATGTGCTATTTCTGTTTTTGTTGTTATCATTATTAATATTATTATTGTCGTTATTGCTGTCGTTACTATTAGCTGATTGGGAAATACTAAGGTGCCAATTCGGTAAGAATGCTTATCAAGAATAAGGACAAGAGCAGCAATAAGATGAAAAGGAGAAGAAGGAGAAAGAGAAGGCATGGGGTGGGGAGGAAGAAGAAGAAGAAGAAGAAGAAGAAGAAGAAAAGAAGAAGAAGAAGAAGAAGAAGAAGAAGAAGAAGAAGAAGAAGAAGAAGAAGAAGAAGAAGAAGAAGAAGAAGAAGAAGAAGAGGAAAGGAGGAGGAGGAGTTGTGTGAGGATGATGAGACGGACACGAAGAAGAAAAGCAAACTGTTTTCATAACACTAATATTCTGTCATCATTCTGGTTAGAATTGACATCATGTTTAACCTTGTTTCCTCACTGGTGAGTAATTATAGATCTATAGTGAAGCCAACGTCAGCCACATATTTCCAATTACACTTGCAAAACTAATAGGTTCCTGTTATTAACCGGTTCAGTCTCATTTTTTCTGCATGTTAGTACGGCACTGTTTATTACATAGGCTAAAAAGTTTGCTTTGCTTTGTTTTTGTAACTGTACTACAATATATTTGGAAGTTGTACAGGCGTCAAGTTTTTGAAGCGAGATTTGTTAGAAGGATGCATTCCATGAAAGTGTACCAAAGTGCCAACTTAAAAAATAAGACTAAATAATTCAAACTCTTCAGTCTGCTCCAGAATACAACACGATCAGCAATTCGTTCTCGTCTTAACTTAGGAAAAAAAACATTTGTCCATTCAATTCATTCACAGAATTCCGAACGTGTTCTGAGGAATTAGGAGTACAAAGGAAAACTACAAATATTACCAAGCGGCTTCACACATGGCTAACTTACGATGCTAATCTTCTTTTTCAGGGACTATTGATGTTTTGCAAATTAGTAATTGCAGCTCTTCAGAACTCTGATATCAGAACACATGCCATGACAAATGCTGTCGATTGATCGAAAACCACTTTTCCTAATCAAGTAAGAAACAGAAAAATATCTTGAAATACATTGTCTATGCATGCTATAACAAATTACTGGATGAAACAGAATGCTTTCTGAACGAAGATGGCAGCCGGCATTGTGTCACTAATGTAAGATATGGACTTTATGCCTGTGTCTATATGTTCCTTGGCCAGTCCATTGAGTAGTTCGCCTAAGATTAAAAACAATCTGATAATAACAATAAGGATGCAGCATCCAATGGAATGTATGAGCTATTTCGTTTCCATTACTAAATGTAAATAAGTTTACAAAAATACTTTCAATTGTTCGTTGTTCCAAATTGTTTTAATGTCACTCCCAAATGCTTTATTGCATATATATTTGTCTGATTATATTTGATCATTTCAGTTGGTTAAAACACACATGCATTCTTTCTGGAGCTGCACGAATAAAAGTAATTTTGTTTGAACAGGTGTGAATTTTATTTAGCGACGGCTGCAATCACCTCTCTATCTCGGTCTACGAGCTCCGCTGCTGCTTCAGTTGGTGGTTTCTTTTCAAGTTTTTGTTGAGTATTTACTGAGTGTTCACTGCATTTTCACTGATCCCTCAGTAACAAAAAATAATCCTCCGTCATCCTAATCCTTACTGTTTGCGATTTCCAATAACTGCTGTTGGCGGCTCTTTAGATCTGTTTTGCGAATATTCTGTCAGGTGTGAGTTATTTAGTTGTTTATCCACTTACAAAGTCGAATTTCGAGCCATCGTTTCATTGACTGCCGACCTCTGCAGGATCCTCAAGTAGTATACATAATGAGGTAAAATACAAGGAGACGACGTACATTGTTTGAAGTTATATTTCGCACTAGATCTACTCCTAGCCATATTCCATCATTCATCTGTCGCGCCCACACCAACAACCTGAGAAGTCCAGTCAGTATAGCCGATTTAAAAACATGCATTTCCAGAGTTTGTGCCAAAATGTGATTAAGAACCCTTCTAACCTCCTTCCCTTACTCAACCCTCTCTAAATACTCAAGCAAACAGTGCGAGCCAGAACTTGTCATCTTCATGTATACTATAATGTGATTTTTTTGGCCATCTTAACTACCAATTTGAGTCTCTTGTGTCTAAACCGTAACATTAATGCCACCATGCAACAGATCTCCGTACATGCTTCAATGTTCTAACATTGTTCTACCCAACATCACGACACTGTTCGTGAAAGAAATTGTTTCTTTCTCACATCTCCTTGTAACTTTCTCCTTTCAAATTAAAGCGAGTAAGTACATTTCTAATCCGAAAAAAAGAAGGCTCCGAGTACCCAGTCTGCCCATGCCTCTCATGGTGTTGCCCTTCAACCACCAACGGTTCAAATGAAAAGAAATTGGGTTTTCTATTCTCTCCTTAAACCTAATTCCTTCCAAACTAGGCGAAAGTTGTTTTCTCTCTTTCTACAATTAGACAACATTTCCCACCTCTGTGATTAACCTCATATATACATATTACTTCGTCTGCCAGGATTTTAACTATTAAGCAAATTTTGATTATATGTTTCACCGTACACTCGTTAATTCCTCTTGACTGTTTGCCACGATGCTAGAGATATTTGATTCTGTACCTAGAAAAAACAAATATGATAGTACAATTACTTGCATTATGAATGCGATTTTGACAGATGTTAAACAATCAAGTACAGCGTACTGGTCCATTTAACATTTGTCATATTGGGACATCATCCACAAAATGTCTCAGTCTGCTGATCCCTTCTTATTTATTCACTCCTGCGTAAGTGGTTGGTCTTCTGCGACTGACCATCATGAGTTGCCCTTGAGGAGTTGTGGTGATTTGCCTTCTCGAAGAGTTGCATTTCATGTGGTACTTTCTATCATTCTGACAAACTTTAATCCTTGCTAATGTAGTACCGCCAGCATTTTCGACTCTCACTGTATTAAGGGGTGAATACTTAATATCCCATGAAACTATGTTTGGAAATACATACTTAAATGCCTCTTGGGAGTACAGTTTTGAAGAAGATCAGGAAGCAGAAATCCAAAAATGCAAGAATATGTCATCTGAGGACACTTGGATTTACGAACATTTTCTTCCTGTAATTACCAATTGTTTTCAGCAACTATTTTACATGTACAACTCGGCTGTAAAACTGAATGAACGATTAAAGCAAATTTACTTTTGCTTGTGAACGTGACCAGATATTTACCATTTAATGAGACCCCACCGAATATCAAGATGAACTAACGAATACAGATGTGTAAAAACGTAAACTGCTTCATCTTTATGGTTGTATTCTGGTCAATGAATTAGGTACCATTCGATAATAAGAAAAGATAAAGAATATTGCCTTGATGACAGATTATCTGACAGTGTATTAGTAAGCAAAATTTATAATGTTAGACTGCAATCCCGAAAAGACTTATGTAAAAAAAAAACACATAAACCATATTGGCGACTCAACAGTGCACATCCACGTGTTGTGTTGCACACAAGTTTTCTTGAGTTTTACAGCGGTTGTATCATTAATGCAGCTTCAATTCATTATCCTTTGTAATGCTTAAATGAGTTTAACTTCTACGTAGGAATGCTTATACAGTAAGAATGAAATTGATTCATAAGCGAAGTTTGTGTTCTCAACTCTGACGAGTGAATTCTTGTGTTGAATTTGCCTGCTGGATATCTCGGTTATATCACATTCAAACATGTATGGCTCCTATTGAAGGTCAAAGCTATTTGCACTCCTTTGACATAAAAAAATCTACAAAGAGCCCTTCTAAAGCATGTTTGTCTTTCATATAATTCTTACATATGAGAAATGAATTTGCAGCTTATAAAATGCATTAACAGATATTACACGAAAGTTGGAACAGATCATACACGTTATAACATGGTAAAAATGTTAATGATATGTTTGCTGTTTATTATTTTATAACAAAGGAATGTTCAGCAATTCTTATGAAAATTAGCCCAATAATTCATCTAGCCCGAGGTTTCGTTCATGCATTAATTAGTAAGCTGGCAATCCAAGCTTATGCAATATAATGCCATTCATTTTTTGTCGGTTTTTAACAGTCAAAATTGAAATTTCATGCATATATGCATTTCTTTCTGCCTTGACATTCCTTGAGCACTGCAAGCACGTACAAAACATGCAGTATATTGGACAAGAGAAGCATATTCTACCATCAATTTCAGATACTTAACTTTAGAAGTTATGCAGTGGAAAGCTTCTCATTTTTCTGAAATATACTGGGTCAACAATAGCTATACACGTTTGAGAAGCATGCCATGATTTTTCACTCGTATTTTCATTTGAACACAAACAGAAATTGCGTGAAAAGCTCTGCAGATCAACATGTGTGGATAGAAATCAGAGTTCATATTTCGGTTGGTGTGAGCCTTTCTCAGAACTCTCGAACTAAAATGCGAACTCCAATTACTCTCCACTGATGATGTTAGACTTGCTGAAATTTTCCAACAGTTACTGATTTTGTTTCTGACTTACAGCATCCGCAGTTGTTGGATTTTGACTTATAGTGATTTGGACTTCTGCAGGAGAACAGGTGAAATCAAAAGAAGATGGTAAATATTTTTTAAGTCATATCAGAATAATTTTAAGGTGTCAATTTTAGCAATTTTCAGAGCTGTAAAATCTTGTGTCTATCATGCCAGCAATATGTGTGTTAGTTTTACTTTGTGTTTCATAGTTTTTGCTACTGCACGCATGGTTGCATTTTCATGCAGCTCATGGAAATAATGAGGTAAGATACAGCCTAGGAGACCAGCCTAAGTAGCCATCATTTGGAAGCCCCATCATTTGCATTTTCGCTTCTTTTTAAGTATAAAGCAAACGTTCCATGATTCAAGATTAACCCAGTGCTTTCACGGCATCCCTTGTTTGTTCCAGTAGTTCTGCTTTAAGAGAGGCAAATTGTCTTTTAATCCACATATAACTTTGGGTAGGATCCAGTACTGGGTATTTCCCTTTTCATATACTAAATGCATCACTGTGACAGTTTTAGAAAAAAAAACAAAAAAAAAATAAAATTTAAAATAATTATCTCAGTTGTGGCATAAATTGACAATTGTTAATAAGGCCATAAGTTGATTCATGTTATTACAGAATTGTTTCCTGTTGCTGTTGAGGAAGATTTAATTTGCTTCTTCAATATTCTGACGGTCGCGGGAGAAGTGGATTCTTGTGAATGTGGAAATGAAAGTAGAATCTGGATAATGACTAACGTAGTGGATTGTGCATTTTTTTTAAAAGTCTGAAAATTTTTAAAAAGAACCTCAAAATTCTACAAAGTGAATTCCCACATTTAGAAAGGACTCAGCCGAAGCAAAACGAAGTGAAAGCATAACTTAGTTTTAATTTTGAAAGCTGAATTGACGGCTCTCTATCTGAATGGACACAGGAGCCGATGCATAACAGATAAATTTTCGAGTAAATTAAACGAGAAATGGCCTCATCTGTTTGTCAATGCTGAGATGCATTTAACAGTGGACAAATGGTAAGTTCTGTATTTTAATTGCAAGTTTACAATTGAGCAGGACGGGCAAAATATTTGGCATATCACTGCGAATGCTGGTGAAAACCACATAATTATCAGGGGGAAATGAATTCATAGAATTGTGCCTTTTATATTTGGTGCCGATTCCATTCACCATACTTCACATCAAATAAATAACAGAAGAGAAAATTGAACAGTGACTTCCAAGACAAGGCATTGGGTGCCGCTATTATATTTTGAAGAGATTGGGAGCTTATATTCTTTTGAGTTCAGCTAAATAAAGATTTAATGCATTCACAAGGTGAATTTTGATTGATAGTTGACTTTGTGGCGTGAATTTGAAAAACACAGTGACTATCATGTTATTAGATTGTCAAAAAAAATCTTTAATTTCAGGGGGGTTCTGTTCTTTCAAAGGTAGTATTTATTTGTAGTTTTCCAGCAGATTATTCAGGAATATCTGTAAATTATCAAATTAAGTATTGAAATCCACCAAAATATTCATTGATTAACCATGCCATTCTTGTCCATGATTTCCAAAACTATGCAGATGTGGGCGGTTAGCACATTAAATAGAGCACGACAGCGATATGGCCGTGTAGGTCTGGGTGATACCTTGTTCAGAGGGCCAGATTGGATACAGTGGACCGAATGTCCTACTGCATTACTGTAGGATTCTCTGATTCTATGGTAAGACTATCGTCCAGCCATATGCAGGCTGTGAAGGAACAATATGTCTTCGATTCTAAGTTGACGCAGTGTGTTAAATGTGATGAACACAAATCAAATGACTGTCTCATTATTATGTTTCAATTTACTTTATGTCAGAATTGGCCAAATGCAAAGACGAGCTCGAGAAGCTAGGTGAGTTGAATGTTGAAAACAAAATTCCACATTACTTCATTCAACTTCTACGAACGATTTTTACTTATATGCAGTTTATTTGAATCAAGCATAACACATTTTATAAATGCATAGTTTGAAGTAAGGCCCATCACAGACTGTGTTTGAAGAAACTCTGTGAACTATAGTATGATGTCTACGCCTTAAGATCTTCCTTCTGATTTGAGACAATGAATATCAAGTTCGACAGCTTTTGACTTTTCGTGAAAAATAAAATTATCCAACATAATGATGCATTTTTACTCCAGCATTAAAAAAATAACGCCCAAACTGTCATGAATCCATGGAGATATTCAGCACAGAAACGGACCCTTCGTTCCAACAAATTCAGACAGAAAGTAATTCCAAGCAATACTAGTACCACCTGCCGACACTTGGCCTATAGCCCTTCATATCATTCCTATTCGTGTATTTATACACATGCCTTGTAAACGATACTATGTATCCACATCCACGACATCATCAGGAAGTTTATTCCACTTGTGAAACGCCCTTGGTGAAAAACGATTATACCCTTTTTCAGACTCTCTCTTCCCACTGTAAAATTGTGCCCCCAGTCTTAAAGTCCCCATCCTTCATAAAAGAAAATTACTAATAACTATATCTGTAACCATAATAATTTTATAAACTTTTCTAAGGTCGCCCCTCAACTTCCTACGTTTCAGCAAAAATAGAGTCTGCCTATACTAACATAAGGTAATGAATCAGAGCAGATGATCGACGTTTCAGTAGGAAAACATTTTGGCCTTAGCAAACACAATGCCATAAGAGTTCAAGTGTCATGGATGGGGACAAGCATGATCATCGGATCCAAGTGCTGAATTGGGCAACGTCCAATGTCATTGAACTTGGATAAAAACAGCTAATGTGGATTGCAAGCAGTTATCTAAAAGTAAATATACATATGACCTGTGGGAGGCAATAATATACAGTTGATTAAGGTGCAGGGTATGCATGTCCCTGCAAATGTGAAGGAAAGCAAAAGCAGTATTCAGGACCAATTGGAAAGAGTAGAATGGGCAGCTTCAGCAAAAAGGGGGAAGAACATATGATCGATCTCGGTAAGAACAACAGCAGCCAAATGGAATGGTGTGTGCATTGTTGATCACCACACTAAAAGAAGGACGTGGAAGGTTTGGAGGGAGTGTCGTGAATGTTCAGCAGGATGTTGCCTGGTCGCGAGGGCGTTCATTATCAGGAAACGTTAAAAAGACTAGTATTGCTCTCACTGGAAGGACGGCGGCTAACAGGAGACCTGATAGAGATCTAAACAATTATGATAGGCATACATAGGGTGGAAAGTCAAAGGCTTTTCTCGCTATTTTGAAGTTTCACTTACAAGAGAGTACAGATTCAAGGTGAAAGGGTGCAAGATTACATATGAGGGAAGTGATCGGAGCCTGGACTGCACTTCCAGAAGAGAGGGTGGACGGTGATAGGCTTGCAACATTTAAGAGTCACCTCGATGTTTCCATGAAGGGAAGGGGATAGAAGAATATGGACTGAATATAAGCAGAAGTTTTATATTTCGTTTATTAATGGCATGATGATTGGCAGAAGCTTGCAGGCCTAAAGGGCCTCTTCTTATGCTGCACAACTATTCCATACCTGGCAGCATCCTGTACGCCTCTTCGACATCCTCTTCAGCATATTAGCACCATTTCTGTAATGGGAAGCCAGAACTGAACACAGCATTCCAGAATAGACGCCATCAACGCCCTGTATAAATTCAACATGACTTCTCAACTCGTATACTTAAAAGTTTGAGTCATCACACCTTTTTAGCACCCTCTCTGGATGTGATGCAAACTTCAAAGAATGATGCACCTTCACCCATATCCCTCTGTTCTACAATACCACTCAAAACCAGACCATTAATTGTAATAATATTTTTTTTGTTACACCAAAATGTAATACCTCACATTTATCGAGATTTTGTCCAACTGCCTCATCAAAGCCTATCAACCCATTTGATCAAGATCCCTTTAAACCTTGTGATTGCTCTATTGAATTCAAATGAGAGTATCGTGTTTAAAAGCTATTACAGGTTGGATTTATATACTTCACAGATTTCTCCGATCCAGTATTATTTTATAAATAAACTGTAAAGTCTGCTTTCGACTTGCCTAATGACTTCTAAGTTCCAAGTCGGTAGTCAGTCACTTAGTCCAACATAGACAAAGTTGCCAACTCAAGTGAAGGTGATCATCAATTGTTGTTACCGCGAGACTGTTAATTCATAGTCAAGATTAAAGTGGTTTTGGAAAAGCACAGAAGATCAGGCAGCATTCGTAGAGCAGGAAATCGATGCTTCAGGCAGGAGCCACTCATCGACATCTGCAGTCCTCACTTCCTCCCTGTTAATTCATAGAGCCAGGTGATTCTATGAGTATGGGTATTCCATCACAACAGACTTTTGAATTTATTTGCAATAGAAACCTGACATTAAGTGCCGCAAGAAGGCAATGAAGAAGCGATGGTCAAAAAGAAAATGCTGGTCACTCATATCATTTACGAAAAATAATTGTCATCATTATTTCGTCTCACCTGCATATGTCTCAAAAACAAAGTTAATGTGGTTGACTCGTAATTAATCCCCAGATAATCCAGGATACTGGTGATGTCCACATTGCATCAAATTAATAAAAACATGCTACTATAACGCATGATCAGATAGTCCACATCCGAGACGACAGATAAATATGTGATATGCTGCTTGATGATTCAATATAGATGCCTCTAATAGATAAAATTCCGAATGCATTTTTGACTAACAGTGTATATTGTATGAACATAGACGTTCGTTAATAATGCTAATTAAAATGATTTGAAAGAAGTCCAGCATTTTAGTTTGGAGCAAAACTGTACTTACTTTATAGGTGCAGAAATAAGTTGCTTGCATGTCGTGATGAAAAATTTCAAGTCATTACATTTGAGCCACGTATTGTTGCACACTGAGGAATTATCATAAAGAGAAGGCAAAATGTGGAAGTGAAATTCATCTGGTCAGCCATGTAATGATTCATTTATAGAAGGACCGGAGATTTCAAGTAGCCTTCTTCATCTCCAATTCCTCATTGTCAGACAGTCTAATATTAATTTCTCGTGTTTTCTTGTATTCAAAAACAAGCATACATCTGAATCTAGAAATCAATGTGTTGTCACATCAGATGCTCAATGATATTTCCAAAGTTAATCTTTTGCTCGCGTAATTAATAAATACATTTGGCCACCGAATTGATACCATTTGAGAGTAAATTAATGGCTGAGAGTGGAAAGACTCCAAGTGAATTGTTGAAATAATAAACCAAGCCTTAAAACTGATTGTCAATACTAAAAGAGTTCAACAGCAAACAAGTGCAAACATTTTCAATTTTCCTGACAAATTTGGGCTATGTAACATGAACACATGATATGGAATGTCCATGAATAAAGAAGTGAACACATTCATCACATACAATATTACCCATGGCACGAAAATGGAGACAACATAGTAGAACTCATATAAAAACTATGGACTTCCTATATTTTACAGTCGATGGAGTAGCTGACACAGTGTTGAAACAGAAATATTTTTTCATCAGAATGGTGGGAATTCCAATTACCTAACAACATGTTTCAGACAAGTAAGAAAGACATTTTTGACTGTAAAATGGCATAAATACATGAAGTCAACAATATAATGCGGCGTGGATGATGTGATTTTTTAGGTAGGACTCAAGAATAAGTTTTGGATCAGTAGCACACCTGCAGACAAGTTGACATTTGTGTTACTTTCTATGTTTTATGAGCATTGTAAGTAATTAGAAGGGGAAGAAAAAAGAATTTCAGGCTTTAGGTTTTTTTTTGCAGGCAACGCTTTTCGCAGACAATATCACACAAAATGTTTTATGTGCAGCTGAGAAGCTGAAAGACAAGAAAAAAATGAAAGTCATTAATGCAGTTTTTTTTTTGCAAATATCACGTATGTGCCAATAGATTAAACTCGAAGTATTCACCCTGGAAGTGATCATCACCATACGTTTTATCAAATTTTCTGATAGGCCGTTTCAACATTATAAAACTGATTAGCACACACTTATGTATTTTCTGGGACGGGTCAGGACCTGCTGTTGGAATTGGCTACTGATACTTTGGTGAAGGCGTTGTCAGCACGTCCAGCCCAGTGGTGAATGATGTCTCCTGAGTTTAGATTACTTTGTCATTGGTTGGGTCTGAACGGGCCTCCTGTGAAACAGTGGCAGAAATACATCAAAGCGATATTTACGAAGTTCATTCAGCAGCGAGAGGCGAGACTTTGATACTGGTTAGTTCAGTGGATGCAGTGGCAAGGCAGTGACTGAGGAACATCCGCCTAATGATGAATGGTGGCACCTGATCAACAGTGACTTCGACATTGATTTAGTTTCTTGCAGATGACGGTGCAGCAGTGCAGGAGAGATGGCATCACAAGCATTGTTGATGATGATTGGGTCGTTCAGAACTGATGGGTTCTCTTTAAGCTCTTAGAGAGACTTTCTCTTTTCCCTTGTCACAGTATTTCGAAATAACACTGAATCGTGGCGACGCTTGAAAGCTTTTCAATGTATTTTATGGTATTATCACTGTAAGATACATGTGAAAATGAAATCATCAAATCATTAACAATATTATTCCGACATGCATCTATGATACAGATCTTCAACAATGTTAGAATATACCGAACTTTATTTTGATTGAATTTACAACTGATTAATGTCAATATTGAAATACAAAACAGCCAAAATGTGATCACTCATCTGTGAAATATTTCTTCATTATTAATTTTTGTTTCAGTCCGTGTTGACATCAATCTTTTAAATAGAGACTGCAACTTCAACACACTGAATATGCCTGTCTACCAATTCAATGTTCAAAACATAAAACAAACCTATCGCCAATGTGAATATGATATTTTGTTGTTTGGTTAATTAACCACAGCAGTAAGACATGGTAAAATGATGGTTGTTTGTTTCTATCTTTCAAGTGATGGCCATTTTAGGCCATTTTAAGTTGTTGAAATGAGTATGAGGAATAGTTGCAGAGACTTTAGAATGCAGATGTAGAAAGGCGAGCTCATGAAAAAAAAAGTGAATCCATCGAATACGGAAAATATTTATTTTGTAAATTGCAGCATTGCGAATTTAAATTAAATTTAATCAACGTGTAGGAGCCTAAAACCGAAGAAAAATGTACGAATTTTCACAGAACTGACAATAACAGTATGTGAACACAACTAGGGCATTATAAAACCCCAAGCAACAACAACATTTCTGTGCATAATATTTTGAAATGCTTCCTCCAAATAAGTCAGACTATCATTATATTCTACATTATAGATCTGAATATGTAATCAAAGGGACACAGCAATTGTCGTAAGGGTCTATAGTATCGTATTGTCTTCAAAACCTCTCTTTTGAACATGTTTACCTGGCTAAATAGTTTGATGTCACTATGTGCTAAATTTGTCGACGATTCTCAGACGTTGTTAGATCAAATACACTGCAGGGACACAGGTATTAAACTGAAGAATGATGTTATGGAAGGATCTGTACTCGTAACAGAGTACATGTTCTCATTCAATGAAGTGCCTTTCATTTCTGTGCATTATCATATACTTCGCTTCAAGCAACTAAATAGCATGCAACAGATATGAAGGCGGAAGGATGCAACAGCTCCAGATTAGGGATATTTTTAGAAATGAAGGTTTAAGATTTCCCCTTCGCCATTTCTTAATGTTGTATGTTTTAATATGCCAGGCAAACCATCTGGCTGGGCAGAAAACCTTACAAAACATTTCCCTGTGCTCCACTGTAATGCATTTACAAGCCGTAGTCTTTTCTGCACCGATTTGCCTCCTTTATAGATTTGGATCACTTCAATTTTGGAATAATGCATTTTCTTCTCTCCTCAAGATTCCTTTACACATTTGGGCGGAATATTCCTTCCAATTTCAATTTTCGCAGATTGGAGGTACTTGTGCACATTGTGGGCGGCTCACACTCTTTAATTTTAAACATACAGCGTATTCAGCATAACAAAATCAATATGAGAACGTTCATCGTGTCCCATAAGGGAATTCTGCAATTTTATATCTCAAGAGCACTATGCTGTTGAATGGAAGCATTTCAGTACGTTATTAAAATAGTCAATCTTTTCTCCAGTACAGCCCAACCTCAAACCAAATGATGATGGCAATTGATATTTCAATTCATGAAATCAAATAGACAACAAAGACATGTGATTTCATATGTACCCAATCCATTTGTGTATGTCTACACGTGTAGAACTCAATAAGTAACACGATGGGAGATTTTAGCTCACATGACATTATGGAAATCTCCCATGGTAGGTATATAACACAAGCTAGAGAGTTGACTTGAAAAGTCTTCCCACATTCAAGAGCATTTTGTGGTATATGCTAAGAGTGGAGGATGATGGATGATCAACTGCACAATTTGATAGAGATTAAAATTTCATGGATCTGCAGGGTGAACTATTGACGACCGATTGCCTGAACTTCATATTCACTGTCGAAAGACTAACTTGCACAACTTTCAGAGCAAAAGAGAAATGAACAATTTGCATACTGGGATTGAGGTTGACAAGTTAATGATGTACCTTACGCAGAATTCCGTTTGGGACATCGATGAAGGATGTTATGATGAAAGCAATGCAAACTAACACTTTTTTAATAACAAAAAGCAAAAACTTTCTCAAAAATGCTCGGTGAAGTGTGCGTTTGGTCCTTGGTAGGAACTAACTTGGGAGCTCGTAATGTTGAACATAGAAGTGTCATAGCTCACTAAATTGTTTACCTCACTTTTCAAGGTGAAGGACGTTACCGCAATTCCAATGGTAAAATGTAACGCAGAGCTTATATGAAAAAAAAGTGAAATTAATACATTTGTTTTCACCAGGGAAGAAAATACCGTGTAAGCATCTGACATTTAAGAGAGGCACATCTCCTCAACCCAATGGCACAAATCCTGTGGTTTTAAATAAAGTGGCAGCAGATGTTCATAAAAGAGAGACTGGTGTAATGCTTTAATTCATAAAAGAGAGTTATATTATCTGTGAGATGCTGTAAACTATTGAGGCTAAAGTTTAACAAATGGAACTCCGAAAGATCAAAAACAGGCCATTCAGCCCATCAGGTCTGCTCCACAATTCAATCGTGGCTGATACATTTCTCTACAGCATTCTTCCACTTTCACTGCGTCCACTTTACAATCGAGAACCCATCTATCTCCATCTTAAATATACTCAATGAGTTTAGCTTCACAGCCTTCTCTGACAGTGAATTCCATAAATTCACCATTCTCTGGCAGAAGCATTTCGTTGTCCCCGTTAAAATTATTACTTTTACAGTAAGGCTGATACCTCGGGTCCTGCCTGTCTTACGAATGGAAACGTCTTCTGAACGTACACTCTGTCCAGTCCATTCAGTATCCTGTAAGTTTAAAATAGACACTCTCCTCATCCTTCTAAGCTCTAAATTCGTCAGAATTCATTAAAAATTAAGTTAAAGGCGAATATTTTGAAAGCCAAGGCACAGCTATCCATTCTCAGCTGGGTTTCTTGAACGGTTAAACAATGACTAATCTGCTAGCGCTCTCCCCAAGTGCAACGGGTAGATTGGATAATGGTGGGGCCGTAAGTGTGGTGTTCCTGGTTTTCGAGAAGAAATGTGATAAGCTGCAGTACAAAGGTTAACATACAAAAGACATGTGATAAGATAATAACTTGAATGGAATTCCAGCCAGCCGACATTCATGAAATAGTGGGAATAAATAGGTATATTTCTGATTGTCAACATCTAATAAATAGGATACAACAGAGTTTTTCCTCAAGACAAAAAAAAAATAATGAATTAAAGGCAGTGACAGCGGGTTCTTAAACCAGATTAACAGATGAAGCTATAACAATGGAAACATAGCTTGCAATGAAGAAACATAAAGAAATATACAGGCAGATATGTATTGTTTCAATAAATTGATTAAATTTCGAGAGATGGATGTTAATATGGATAACTATGCGGGTTTCCATTTTTGTCTGTTGAATACTAACACAGTTTATTACATACATTGAGAGATTTTTCAGAGTGTGTCTTTCAGAGGAATTTATCTGCATTCATGCATTTATCAAAAGAAAAGCGTACAAATGAAACAGGTATTAAGTAACCAAGTAGACATTTCGAATTTATACTAAATTAATACAGCACTTTAGTCTGAATGTGATGGTACAGGACATTACTCAGCTCACACCTGAAATACTGGGTACAATTGAAGTCCCTTTATTTGCGGAGGAATGTTAGGTGCATTATAGACAGTCAGTGCATTGATTGCAGAGATGAGGGCTTCGTTTTGTGATGAGAGGTTCAGATTTACGCCAATAGACGCTATTGTGCATAAATAGGAGAGGAAATATAACTTATGTATAAAAGAATCTAATCGGGTTTGACAAAATAGGCAGGGAAACAGAGATGACCCTTGTGAGGCAATTTGGAAAACAAAACATCGTTTGTCTTTAAATATTAGCAGTTATAAAAGAGGAGCAAGCAGGAATTATTTCTATGGAAGTGTCAGGAAGCGACACTGTGGTGGATAAAGCAATGGTGTTTACATGTAAGGAACACATACATTTTAATGTAGCAAACGGCGCAATATTTATGGAGAAGAGGTTGGAAAGGTAAGTTGAGGCTGAGATGAGTATAATCATACTGAAATTCGTAACAGGCTTGTTGAGTAGAGTTGACTGTTTCTACTCTAGTTATATATATATACATATGTACACATATATATATCTGTCCCAGAAGTTGTGTAACACCAAACCATTCCTGTTACGGTCTGAATTGCAATATTGTTGCGAAGGTCACAACACATCAAATTCTCCCGGGCAACTGGACAGTTTTTGTGCCCCCTTTGCTGAAATTGACAGGGTTGCATGGACGTGTGAATGAGTGAGTGAGAGAACTGCTGAACATTTTATCAAGCTACCAACTCAATTATTTAGCAAGAAGCTAACTCAGTCAGAAATGGATAGAGTACACTAATGAAATGTTTCAGCAGGTGAAAGTTTAAGCAATTCTGTTAATATGGTGGGTTAGAAATTGGATGCAGAGATCGGGTTTCATCGGGTAAGCCAATTTCATAAGGCCATATGGTTTAGAAGAAATAAAAATCAATTCTCCCAAGGTAATAGCAGTTCTGATTATCCTCAACTTCATAGTGTCATAGAGATGTAAATTCCATGCCATTTTTTTTTGTCGGAAGTATTGATCCCATTGATGAGTATAAGTCTGCATAGCATAACTAACATTATATTATTGACTTAAGGAGTCGTCGCCTCTGTTGAAACAGACCCCAAACACCAAGCATTCCATCTGCAACATCTATTTACTCATCTCTAACTCAAAATGGTGAGAATTGTATTTTCAGTGTATCCCATAAGCAGCAGCAATCACTCAGAAACACATTTGTTACAGTAAGGTCATCTCTCTATTCCAAACTCTAAGTGCACATTTCCAAACTATTAGTTAAATTTCAATCGCATCATCAGTCGACCTAGTTAACCTGAACCAGACTGATTTTGAAACTGACCTGTCGTACCTTAGTTAAGGATCAAAAACCTTTCGAATTATTCTGACTTGTTTAAAGCTGTAATGCTTGCCTTGCAAAAACTTCGCTACACATAAACAGTTTACATTCTTTGTCTTTGAAATGCATTCCATTATATTACGTGTCATCAGAATTACGTGCTGCATTTTTTTAACACACGTTGAATTGTTCAATATTACATTTCATCTGCCAGGATTTTGCCCAACAACATCACCTGCATTTACAGCTCCATATCATAGTTCTGTTATATTTATCACTCTCCCATGCAACTTTTTTTTGTTTTACTCAAATTTGTTGACTTTACTTCGACTTCATACATTCAACTTATTACAGATGCTCACAATTAGCATGGATCCCTGTAGTATCACAATCATTAGACAATTGTCATAAAAATACCACCTCTATCCGATGCAGAAATGAAAGTGTTTTCAAATCGTTAATCCCTGATTATATAATTTTGACCAATGTAACGTAATCATTTCCTTTAAACATCAATTTTTTCATTATCTCATCAAATCTCTTCGAGAAAACCGGCTACAAGTATATAATGGGTACTAATGTGATACTAGATTAAGTTATTTGTTCTTCTGTTTCTCAGCTAACTGTTACATGGTGCAGTTTTGAGGCGTGAAAAGAAACATTTTCCTCAGGGATTCGGTTTTCACATGTACATCAAGCAACGCAGAAAGAAAATCACTGATGAATTGCTGATCAACTTGGCATTCCTGTATAAAGGAACTGACATTTTTGAAATTCCAAATCACAACACAGTGACAGCATCACAAATACTAGCTTACAAAATACAAAATTTCCTACCTTCTGACATGATGTAAAATAGCTAAAGTACTATTGTTCTTTAATTGATCAGGTCATTTCTATCACACCAGAACACAACAAATGTCAGGAGTAATTACATAAATTATATGGGTAAAGCCCACGTCTTTCTTTATATTGCTATTGCATTGTTTTAAGTATATGCATTCTTATTCCATTTTTTTTTCTTCACGTTAAAAGGAGTTGAGCATGTAAGCAGATATATTCAAGCAAGACTTCATAATACGTTTCTCAGCGAATTGCCAAGACATTGTTATGATTCACGTACACTCCACAACAATCTCCTTGTAACCTCATCAATTATACTATGAACACAAAGTTCGATTTTTATCATCTGTTGCCATTTTTACTGAATATTACTTACATTCATCATTCATACATGCCTCCAAAATTAAAAGGACAAGTGAGTGAAGCCTTTGTTCCCCGCAGTGTCTGGGATTGCACTTTCAATTCAAATTTTCTGTTGGATATTGAGTGATAATCATGCAGCTATGCCTCCTATTCACAATTAAAATGAATGTTACTCGTTTCACATTCAATTCCATATTGTATAAATAAATGATTTCACTACATGTCCGCCTATCATGGTCTGTTCCTATCATGGTACATCTTATATGCAAGGAAATGTAATATGTTTTAAATTTCTAAAGCCTCATTGGCAGATATTGTACGGTTACAATGAATAGAATATGAATATCATAGCAAGAAAGCATAAGAACCAAGAGCAGGACGAGACTATCTGGCCCTTCGAGCAGGCTCTGCCATTCGTACAAATCATGGCTAATATTTTCTGCCGTTATGTCCACTTATCTACCTTGTCACCATAACCGTTAAATCCTTTACTGTGCAAAAAAGTCAAGGAAGAAGCCCGAAATACTTCACTGGGCACGGAATTCCACACTTTCCCAACCCATTGGGAGAAGAGATTCCTCGTCGATTCAGTGCTAAATCTGCTCCCCCTAAGATACAGTGCTAAATCTCCCCCCTCCTATCCAAGAAACAGTGTGGTTGCTCTCCACGGTGGGAGATGACCTCTTATTCAGTTTCTCCCGCCGGTAAGAACAACCACACTGTTTCTACCTTATCTATCCCCTTCAAAATTTTGTATATTTCCATAAGATCCCCTTAAAGTTTTAAAATTTCAACGAATATAATTTCAGTCTAATCAGTCTCTCTTTATACGCCAAACTGCTCAAATCTGGCATTAACCCAATGAATCTCCTCTCTACTCACTCCAATGCCACTGTATCCTTTCTCAAGTAAGGAGACGAAAACTGTATGCAGTACTCCAGGTGTTGCTTCACCAGTATCCAAATCAGCTGCATCATTACTTCCGTGTTTTTAAACTCAATTCTCTAGCGCTGATAAACAAAATTCCATTTGCTTTCTTAATAGCACGTTTCACCTGCAAACTAACCTTCTGCAATTCATGCCAAAGTATGCTGAGGTCTCTCTGCGTAGCAGCATGCTGCAGATTTTTAGCATTCTTTTTACTGTTACTCCTAACAAAAAGGCTAATCTCACATTCATCAAAATATTACTCCTACTGCCAGACCTTCTCCCACTCACTTAAATTATCAAACCCCTTTCCAAACTTTCAGTATTCTGCTTGTACAATGCTCTACGACTCATCTCAGTTTCATCCGCAAACTTTGACACACTACACGTTGTCCGCAATTCCAAGTCATCTGTAAAATTGTAAACAATTGCAGACTCAACGCTGATCCCTGAGGCAGGCGACGAGACAATGATCGCTGACAAGAAAAAAAATATATTTATACCACCCTTTACTTCCTGTTAATTAACTAATCCTCTATCCATGCTCACACATTGCCAGTAATGCCATGTAACTTTATCTTATACAGCAGTCTTTTGTGCGGCACCGTGATGAATGATTTTTTAAAAAATAATCTGGGTGCACCACATCGAGTGGTTTCCTATGTTTTCGTATGTTCTAAAAAGAACTCCTGAAAATTAGACAAATATAACCTTCTCTTTGTGAAGCTACACTGAATCTGGCCAATGGAACCATTTTTGTTATGATATATTGATTTTCCTTCTTTGGTGATATTTCAAGCATTTTTCCCACTACAGTAGTTAAGTTAACTAGCCTATAATCCCTCATATTTGGCTACCTCCTTTTCTAAACTGTGGCATCACATTTGCTGTTTTCCATACTGCTGGAACTGCTAGAGTCCAGCCAATTTTGGAAAATTAACAAGAGCACATTCGCTATTTCTCCCACTATCTCTTTTAGTACGCTGGGATACTTTCCATCAGAGCCAGGAACCTTGTTTAACTATAACTACATTAGATTGCTTAGCACTACCTCTTTCGGGGTAATAACCTTTTCTGGGTCGTCACCGATGTCAATCTCCTTATTGTCAATTATTTGCATGTTATTCGTATCATTCACTATGATGAACGACAGGAAATTCTGGTTCAATTTCTCTGCTATTTGTTCGGTTCCCATTTTAAAATCCATCTTCTCACCTTGTAAATACCAATGTTTATCTAAACAACACTTTGTCTTTATGTATGTTCCTAGAGAGTTTTGTAATCTGACTTTATTTTCTGAACTAGATTAGTTCCATAATTTTCTCTTTAGTATTTTGCGGTTTTCTGTGGACCTTTAATACTGTTCCAATCTTCTAGGTTTCCACTGGTCTTTGCTACCTTGTAAGCTTTATCTTTTAATTTGATAGTCTTCCGCATTTCCTTCGACATACATGAGTGATTACCCATTTCCCACTGTTCTTCCTTTTCACTGTAAATGCTTTTCCTGAACAATTGGAAAAATTGCCGTGCAAACCCTCGACGTATCCGCAGGTGTACAATTGTAAAGTATTTCCTTGTAGTCTGCTTTAGTCAACTTCTTCCTCATCCTGTTTTAGTCTCCTTTGTTTATGCACAGACTACTGATAATGGATTTTATTTTCTCTCCTTCATTCTGTATTCTAAATTTAACTATACTGTAATCTTTCCTTTTAAGGGGGTGTCTAGTCATGAGATAATTAATTATTCCTGACTCATTATACAGGATCAGATCTAGGATACCTGTTTGCTTCTTCGGGTCCATTGCATACTGTTCAAGACAATTAACGTTGATACATTCAATGAAATTGTCATTGCTACATTATCATGATTGACTTGGTTGGGACAATCGATAAGCAGGTTAAAATCCCCAAAGATGTTTGCCTGCTACTATTACAGACAGTATAGTTTTCTTTGTTTATTGACCATCCCAATATGATGTTAGTATTTGGTGACCAAGAGACTATGCCTATCAGTGAATTTGTCTCCTTTGAATTCCTAAATTCCACCAATTGAATTCAACCTTATTCTCCATAGAACCAATGCTATTTCTCACTACAGCCGCGATGTCGTCCTTAAATATCAGACCTACACCAATTCTATTAATTTCGTGTCTGTCCCTCTGAATAGTCAGATACCCATGGATGTTAAATTCCCAGTCGTGACTATACTGCAAGAATAGGCCTCTAATGAATACTAAATCATTATCATTCAAAATGATTTATATAGTTTACTTATTTACCGTCTTTCAAATGTTAGGAGCGTTCAGTTAAAGTGCTGTTATACTAGATTTTTTTTCTAACTTTTCTTTCAATTCTAACATCTGCCTTAATTATATCTCCTGAGTTTTCTTAGCTTTTAACTTCTTTCATCACCTTCGATGAGGATACATCTCCTGCATGCTTCTTATCAGTTCCTTAATTTTCTATTTGTTATGATAGTTTCTGTCCCTTTATCCTTCCCTTATCCCAGTTCACTAGTTTAAAGTTCTAATTATCAGAGTTGTAAAATGTTGCGTTGGAAAAGCACAGTAGGTCAGGCAGCATCTGGGTTGCAAGAGAGCCGATGTTTTGGGCATAAACCTTTCATCAGGACTGGTTCCAGGTGGGTTCAGTTGGAGATTGTACCAAACACAGAGACGTCTCCTGTTCCAAAAGCGATGCCAATGACCCATGAAATGGAACTCACTTTAGCACACAATTCATTTAGCACAGTCTTCTTCCTTACTCTTTTTTACCTCTATGAGAATTTGTGCGCGTCTCGGGAAGTATTTCGGATATTATAATCCCTGAGACCTGTTACTTAATTGCATTCCTCATGCTTGATAATCCCAAAATACATCATACTTCCTACCTTTGACGATGTTGTTTGTCCCAAAGTGGACCACACTAATTGAATCCTTGCCCTCATGCCTCAATATACTTTCAAGCTGGTCAGGGATGTTCATCACCCATGTCACTAGGTAGGAAAAATCCCATGTCGGACATTCGATACTAATTGCAAAGGATGCTGTAATTCCCCCGATTATAAAGTCATCTGCATTATCACTTGTGTTTTCGCTCCGATCCCCTTGAATGGCCTCATTTACCAAGTTGCAGTGGTCACCTGACAAATACTGCCACACCCGTTTTCCTCATCGTCAGAGATAACAAGACCCTCGTACCTGTTGGATAAAGTCAAGAGCTGAGGCACCTTCGTTCCTGAATTGAAGATCCCCTTTTCTACACACTTGCAATTACACCGTACTGTTCCTGATCACTGAATGAATTTGAAGTAGATTTTAGATTTTTAGATTACATTACAGTGTGGAAACAGGCCCTTCAGCCCAACAGGTCCACACCGACCCGCTGAAGCGCAACTGACTCACACCCCTACATTTACCCATTATCTAACACTACGGGCAATTTAGCATGGCCAATTCACCTGACCTGCACATCTTTGGATTGTCGGAGGAAACCGGAGCACCCGGAGGGTGCTCACGCAGACAGTAGGAGAATGTGCAAACTCCACACAGTCAGTCGCCTGAGGCGGGAATTGAACCTGGGTCTCAGGCGCTGTGAGGCAGCAGTGCTAACCACTGTGCCACCGTGCCGCCCACTTTATCTACCAGGTGTGCCCGCCTCCTAAAGCAAAGGGTCCAGATATTACTCCCCCTCCTTGATGTGCCGAAATGCTTGAAGCTCAGACTCCAGCTCTTCAGCTCTGAGCTGAAGTTCCTCAAGCAGACACTTGTTGCAAATATGGTTGCTGTAGCTCGCAATGGGAACGACCAACTACCATATCAACTCTTGTAGCACATCACATGCCCACCCATCTTTACTTAATTAATAACTTGATTAATTGATCTGAATTTATTAATAAGCTAATTTGTGTTTTGACAATTCTTTTCTGTGTTCATTTTGAAATTCGTTGCAGATTTCCTACCAGCCAATCAGGCTACAGTTCCCTGTGATGTCACCTATCCATTTCAATGTACATGTCCATCTTATTCAAGAAACTGACATTATGGTTCTGAGTTTTGTGGGTAGGCGACTCAGAAATTTGTATCAAATTATCTGTTGTCACCAACCAGAATATATATGCAACTTGCAGTCAAGTCAATAATTATTCTGATGACTATCCTAACCCATTCAAAAGAAAATGTATTGGGCTGTTACTGTTAACATAAACACTTGACGTGAAAATGAATTTCTGCCTGGACTACACTTATTTGGGCGTGGTGATTATATACAAGGCGTAATTATGAGCAACGTATAGCAGGAAATAGCTATAAAATTAGCATATGATGTGTTACTGAATATACACATGATATGTTCTGTTGAAGATACATTGGGACCAAGTTTGTAAAATGTTTTTGAAATGCATTTTATGATCAAATCCGTCAGAAATTTATTGGTAAAAAGTATTTGTTTCCTTTCAGGAAAGCAGCTGGAACAAAAAGTGAAAGGTAATTAAAATTCATATGTTTTGTGTGCTGTTTCGCTCGTTTTCTGTACCTCATATGAAAATAGGATTGTTAATTCCGATTAGGAACATTGAATAAATTATGAACATGTGCACCAGTTGTTGCTGTGTTCTTAATAGATTTTGTATTTGTTGAAATATTTGTATTAATGTGGTAGACTTAGAGCAGGGGAGATATTATCTAAGTTGCGAGCCAGATGCGCCATGTTTTGAGCACGGTGGTAATTGAAGTACAGAATCTTTCACAGTTAAACAAATTATTCCATGACTGTTGTCTAACTGACTGCATTAAGAATTTTGCTTCTTTCTTGCTCTCTCTCTCTCTGTGCGTGCGGGTGAGCGTGTGTGTGTGAGTGCGTGAGTGTGTGTGTGGGTGTGTGTGTCATTCTGTGGGTGTGTGTGAGGGAGAGAAGGAGCGAGTCAGACAGACACAAAACGAACGGTTTCCTTCTTCAAAGGATCAGAATGTAAGTTATTGTAATTGATGAGAATGATTAAAACCAGGATTGAAGTACGTATGGGATTGGATGACGAATATTGGTTGTTGTGGAAATTGAAAACAAATGTAATTAACAAAAACTGAACAAATTTTGTGAAGTATACCTCTTGAGAATGAAAAAGGTCAGCAAGTGATACTGCCATACTGCTCTCCCTCCAGCTAAGCAACATTCGATGCCCAAACGCCGGGTCTGAGCCGGTGTAGCTGCGGCCTTTGTTGGGAAGGGGGCGGGAATGCAACTGGGACGAAGGCTACAGTGAAAAATGTTGAAGAAAGATCTCGAGACTCAGACCTTGAGAACTGATTAGTTCTTACATGACATATAATGTGAAATTCACCGTCCGAATTGTGGCTCTGTGCTATTCCGAAGTACAGCAGGATACTTCAGAATTACATAGAGAAAGCAGATAGGAGCTGATCGATAATTACACAGTTTGGTATGCTTACAAGTTGGTTCTAATTTAGAGGTTAGTCATTAGGGTCAAAGCTAAAGCACTATTACGCATTCCACAAGTTGACAGAACAAATGGCATCACCACTGATTCTATCTACATAGATTTCTATCACGAAGCAGAGATGCCCCCAATTAGCTGAATTGCCATAAAATGGCAATAACTCGTGAAGGAAGTGGGTCTAATTGATAGGTCTATGCCCGCCGACTGGTTCTGCAGCCTGCAGTGATCATTCATCAAAAAGGGGAAAAGACTAACTTGACACCTTAGGAAGATGAGGCCTACCTTTCACATTACCTCATAGTAAGGATTGCACAGCCAACAAAGTTCTCGGGACACAAAATGGTTTTTCAGCTGGATTAGGAAAATTGCTACCAGGCAAACCATGTCAACTTTTTCACAACAAAAAAGAAAAGCCTTGGAGACACCCCACTATATGTGTTTCAATATGAATGTATCTCATGCCATCACAGTGGTTCCAGCTATACCTCGAAATCAGAACTTTAACACGCTGCACCCTGGCATAGTAATGCGAATGTGGCCACGTCAGTATCAACTCAGTGCGGATCTCTGAACCCCAATATCCCATTTCTGTTTCTGAACCTCAACCCACCACACCAGACGCAAGGATCGCAAAGCCCAAACTCTGCCCTCTGTCATTCGACCACCGTCGTGACTCACCTGGCCTCAGGGGATTCACTGCCAAACTCTATTGCATGGTAGCAGAGACGGGGGATCCTGGACAGTAAGCGAGGTACCTTTCATGTCTGCTGTCACCTGATAGTCCTTGCCGCAGCCAATTGTGTTTATGGAAATGCTGGAGGCAGGAGCTGGTCCCTTGCGACGACCATGGAATGTGGGGGAGTGGTCCATCTTCAAAACCACCCTCACATCTGGGAAGAAGCGCCGTTCCCTGCAGGGGAGGACTTTCATGTGACATTACTGTGATGTAGCGTCACATGTCGGTGTGATTTTGTTGCACCTCATGACTCTCCCGCACCGCGCCCAGAATTTCTGCAGGCCCATGTATTGCAGCAGAACTTCCGTTGTCATTGCCCGACTGGATCCCGAAGAGCCAGAAATGAATACAAGCCACAGTGCGAGTGTTGTAAATTTAGATCATTTTGGGTCACAGAGCAGTGAACGGGAGGACGGTGGTTTCCTCACTCCTCACTCGTAGTCTATATTCCCATCGCCCTTGCCCTGGAAGAGAACCTGTTCCCTGAGAAGCTGGGCATCCCGATGTCTGGAACAAACCGGGTGCGAGTCTCCACTGCCTGATGACAGTGACGTGGAGCATTCCTCAATGGGTACATTATGAACGTTACTGCTGCTGACTGTGGAGGTGGGGTCGCTGGGAGTTTGGGGCCTGCTGGTGGTGCAGAACCATCTCCCACTCTCACCATAGGGGAGGGGTGGCTGACCAAGCAAGAATGTGCAGAGGAGGATTCGAACCCTGGGTTCACAGGGGGACAAAATGGAGTGCATCTCCGACAAGTTTTTGACGCCCTGGACACACAGCAATTCGTCCCATTATTGCATTAAACGATCCTGGGATTTTTTTGAGGACACTGCAGTCACAGGGATCGAGCCCTGTGGGCACTGGACCAGTGGAAAATCATTGAATTAGTCTACGTATTGGTCGAAGGGCCTGTTTCCACACTTTAGGGTCTCTATGATTCTATGGCCCAATGGATCGCCCATTCTGCTTGCGAGGCACATAGATCAGAACAGACAAAGTGAAGCACTTCAGAAACTTCCTCGCGGTATTTCTGGCGAAGACAAGGACTTCTTCACCCATCCTCCCCCGTTCTCATAGCAAACGTGTTTGATTTTTTATTGTTTATGTGGTGGTTGCACACTTCTGATGACAATTAAGGTTACTACAGCCAGCCTTAACGTCAATGGCAGCAAAGATTTTTAATGCATTTTCTGTACTTTCTCCGGCCCTAAGAAGAGGATGTATACAGTGTGATTCTGCAAGAAAACCACACTATCCAGGAAAATGAAGCCTCCAGACTGCCACAATGGCAATGGTGTCTCTATGAGTCACCTCAGCCAAAGATCTGCTATTTTCAGGCCCACAGTTTGAGATGGAGGTCTTGGCGTTCAAGGAGCTTGTGCTATGCCATTTGTTATCTTGACAGTGCGGCTACGGGGTGCGATGCTTCACTTTCTCAGTGACTACGATCCAATGTTTTGGCCCAGGCAAACGTGCTAGCGTGAATAAATGTCCGCTCATCTCACTTCAATCGACGAAGGTCAGTGCGTTTTCCTTGGGGGGACCGTTTAAACGCATCATCGAGGAGAATGCCCATGGTGATGCATGGTCTGGTTTGGCGTTGGGGAGATGTTTCAAGGACTTGGTCAATCATTCAAGCTACTACACCTCTGGTTAATGTTCCGTCCTGACATGATCACCTTCACCATCGTGAAGTCATATTTTGGAGCCTCAAGGATCGGCGGCCTGAAAGTTTTGAAGGGATATAGCTTCTGCATTCTGGCGGTCTTCATGTAGCATGTGCCTTGAATGGTCTATCACCTGGTACAGGAAGAACTCCTTCTGTTAGGCGTCTGGCTCCACGCATGGGCTCTTTAGCAATCTGCTGCTGGAGCACAAGTGGTGCTGGGAATCATATCATCGGTTCTGGGCTGGTTGGAGAAGGAAGTGGGCCTGCGGTTGGCTTCCCCTCCTTGAGGCTATGGTGTAACATAGGCAAGACTCATGTCTGTATTTCAGCAAGAGTCCGTGAGGGCTTCGACAAAGAAATGGAGATCCAGGATTAAGAAGTTGGAGAAGGAAGTTTTCAATCTGGTCAGGTCTCAGTCAGCCCAATGTGGACCCAGCCTTTTGGGGGTGGGGAGGGGGTGCGAAGAGAAGAATACCGTGCTCCAAGACTTGCAGCTCGTTGGGTGTCGTACATGTATTTGTTGTTGCAGACCTGACACATCCAGTAAATGGACAGCGTCTCCCCCTTCTTCTACTCAGTGGAATAAAAGCCTGGCAACCATCAGCAGCTACTTAAGGTGTTAGCCAACGAGTGGTCCGTCAAATCATATCTGGAGCACATCATGAACCAGATTCCCTCCGAATACAAAGCTCAATTCTCTCTGGATCTGTCCACCGACGATGGTCGCAGATACATATGGCAAGACCTGATGCAGCTCATACTGGATGCCGCCAGAAGGCTCGACGCTCCTGTTACCTTAGAGGAACTGAATGGCGTCCTCGAATGGCTCTCGAGGGGCAAGGGCCCAGAGCTGTTCAGGCTGTCCATGGAGTTCTTCACGGCGTTCTGGGATAGGAGAAGACTACGTGCAGGTTATGATGGGGTGTGTTAAAGACAGAGAGCTGCACTTTTCTTTGCGCAGGGCTGTCATCGTGCTGCTGCTGAAGAGAGGCAAACATGGTTCTTTAAAGTATTGGCGCCTGGGCTCTCTCTTCATCATGGATTATAAATCTTAACCAGGGTTTTGCTTTCATGCGTGGCTTCTGTGCTGGTGCACATGATTCACCCTGACCCGTCGGACACGGTCCCGGACTGGAGAATGCACAACAAAATCCATCTCTTGAGCACCTTCTTGTCCCTTGATCTGGAAAAGACGTTTGAAATGGATTATCACGAGTATCCGGTAAACACTCTGTGGGTTTTTGGGTTCCGGATGCAATTTTTCATCTGGATCCGAATTTTGTTCACTGCCCAAAGTGACTGGTTAAAGTTGACAGATCCCTGCTGGCGCATTTTTGCTGTGGATGAGCAGTACATCAAGTCTGCCCTTTGATCAGTCATTTTTATTCCCTGTGTGGGGAGCATTTCCTTCTTCTCTGCGAGGTACATTGTCAGGACTGCTTCTGCGTAAGCCTGGCGGAAGTCTGGTCGTTATGGCTTATGACAATGATATGCTCCTCACTATCATCGACCAGCTTACCTGTGGAGAATTTTTGAGTGCCAGGCAAGGAACTCGGCATTGTCTTCTACCTGGATTAACTGAGCCAAATCTTCAGGAAACCTGTTTGGTCTGTAGTGGGCGGATTCTCTGCCACAGGCGATACTTGGGTTTAGCTGCTATAACACATATCTCCTCTATCGGGAGTCTACCTTAGCCCACTTGAGAAATTTTACCCGGCGAATTTGCAGGAGCTGAAGTGCAAGGTCTTGACTCGCCTACACTGCTGGACAGGACTGCCCTGGTGCTGTCTTACAGAAATTGAGTGCTGGTTATAAACCGCTGTTAGCCTCAATGTCGTTTTACTGGATGATACATTTGGCCCCTTCACCTATGTTTGTCGCTGTCATCTGGAATACGTTGGTGACTTCTCCTGGGATAACGGCGCACTCGGTAACAGCACAGGTTCTGGGTCTCCCTTATGAAGAGGGTAGTTAATCGCTGGAGTGCATCTGCGCTCAGGTGACGACTTTCCACTATCAGATCTTGCAGCAATACATTTACTTTGAGCCTCATCTTCAGTGGTGAGCCCTGGCAACCTTTCCTTTTCTGCCAAGTGCATAACATCAATTATGACACGGAGCCTCAGTTAATCAAACTGTGGCATTTTTGAGATCTCCCTCTTAACACCGCCTGCCTTTTGCCAGTACCTGATGATTATCTGAATCATAGTCGAATTGCATCGCGCCTATCATCTGTCAGGAACAGCGGCCATCATTGGAATATACACCTCTGTCATCGCGGGTTCGAATGGCTTTTGCAGCAGAGGGCCATGGTTGCGATGGTGACCAAGGTCAAAGGCGTGCTGGGTGGCAGTGCCCTGAGTTGGATGACGTCATATGAACTAGCACGCAGAGCAATAGTAGACACCTGGTTCGTGACCAGTGCCATGCAGTGCCATGCAGTGCATTAAAACTGGTGCAATCAGACCCAACATTCTGACCAGTTAGCGGATGTTCTTGTGTGCGGTGGAATCTCGCTTACGCATGCCTTTGATTGGATGGCATTTCACATTGGTCCCAGGATCCTGTACTTCTGTAGTATCATGCACTCCAGAACCTGCGCTTCCTCGGCAATTTTATTTCCATCTCTTATAAAGATATGAAACATCGGGCCTAAAATCAAATGTTGCTGAACACCATCCAGCTCTTCTACTTCAATCACCAGCCCAAAGTTCCCTTGCAGGCCAATTTGACAAAGTTGCGGGGGGGGGGGGGGAGGTGGTAGAGATCTCCAGTGGAGGGCTCTCTATACGGAGATCCTCCGGCTTTTTTGCCGTGGTGGAGGGTGCTGAAACGAACAGACCATTGTGCACTTGTTAGTTTGTTTATGCCGTGAAGTCCATGGGACATGTATGTGTGGTGTGTGGCCATCTGTACTCCCTTTTAGTTTTTTTTTCAAGATTCTCTTTTCTGTTTTTCTTTGCACTTTAGCCCCAAATACCTGAAATTTCGACAAAACGTGAGGAGGGGAAAGTGCAATTCAGAGGATACACTTGTGGGTGTGCTCCTGGGCTTCACCAAGCTGTCAATTAGTAGTACCAGGCAGAGGGCCCAGAAGGTGTAGTTTTGGTTGACTGCCATCCCCTCATCGGCTGTTAGATCTAGGCCAAGGATTTCTGGAGAGGCAATATGTGGTGTCCATCAACCCTCCCAAGTTCTTCAGGGAGAATTGGGCACCGCGGGGAGTACACTGTTTTATTGCTCCCTTCAATTCTGTTCTGATATAATCTCTGCTCCCTCTTCACTTTTTCGTTCATGTCGGCTTTCTCCATAAAAATGTGACTCTGCTTGTCACTGACCACTCGATTGTTTTTCTTCCTGTTGGTGGAAAAAAATAAACAGGAGCTTTAGAATTTCCTCAGTTTAGGGGTCTGAATCCGGGCTGGCTGGCCACAGACAATCTTAATCTGAGGAGGAAGAAATTGTGTGAGACTGTGCTGACGACTTGACTGACATCGTTTTCTGTTCAAGTCTATCTCTAATTCTACTGATGCTGCCTGACACTTTAGTACTTCTGCTCCTGCTGCCCGTGCCTCCATGGACCTGCAAGAAAATATGAAAAAAAATGGCAAAATATTTAAACAGGAGGTGCAAAGTTTTCTCATTGTGGGAACTGACTCCGAGCTGCCTTTATTCCTGATGAAGGATTTTTGCCCGAAACGTCGATTTCGAAGCTCTTGGATGCTGCCTAAACTGCTGTGCTCTTCCAGCACCACTAATCCAGAATCTGTTTTCCAGCATCTGCAGTCATTGTTTTTACCTCGTTGATTTTAACCCGACTGCGAATCCTCTTGCAAGGATGCCTGCCTTGAAGAAGTTTTGCTCCTCCCTCTACAAGAATCTCAGGAAGTCCCTCTCCCACTGCAACTCCCAGGTCATTTCCTCTGCCCTGAAGCTCATCAACCATGTCCTGAAACAAACTCGCTACCACAGCCACATTTGCTTCCTCAGTGCATGCCTCCGTAACCAACTCATCCCACACGGACACCGGACCACCTTTAAACCAGCAGAGTTCGGACCCGAACAGGACAAACAGTACAGACTACAGATTCAAAAACACCAGCAACAGTTCTCCTTCAAGATCCTCCGCTCCACGCTTGCAGCAATGCGCCGGCACCTAACCTCTCTACAGTCAGCCCTGCCTCAGCTGAGGGCCACACTCTCTCAGAATTGCAAAGGACCCACTCTGTACTACATCCTCAGGAGAATTCATACTCTCAACAAACAGTATTTCAATTCCATCTCAAACATCAAAAACTAAGTACAACAAACTTTTATCCACCCACCTCCATAACCAGCGCTCCTCATACATTCCAGAAGATTCCCCTGGCCTCGGAACCTATTCCGCCATTAGCCATGCGGCTGAAGCAGCTGCCACCCCCACGCTGATTGATGATGTCACTTTCGCCCCCATCATGGCCACTCCCACAACCACTTCCACCCCTCACAATTCCTCATGCATCACGCGTGACATCACTTCCGCTCCTCACAACATCGCTGATGCCACATGCTCAGTGACTTCCGCCACCCCTACTGCCATTGTCATCACCACTTCCGTCCCCACCAGCGTCACTCACCTGCATTCTTCTGACATGCCCCCCACAGACCTCACTGTCACTATCCCCACCCCCCAGAACCCCGAGGGGAACACTATCCCTGCTCATGACTCCACCCCCATTCCCCCCACCGTCACACCCACTCCAGTTACAGGTTCCACCCCCACTCCCAGCTCTACACCCACACCAGATCCCAGCTCCCAGCCCTGCCGAATTTTCATCATTCTGCCAGACCTCCCCCTCACTGAGGACGAATGATCAGTCCTCAGCAAAGGACTCACCTTCATCCCCCTCCATCCACGCATCAATGAGTTTAATACATGCCGTGATGTCGAACAATTCTTCCGTCGCCTCAACCTCCGAGCTTACTTTCACAATCTATACTCCCGCCCACCTTCCGAGGACCCCTTCACCCACCTCCAACACACTGTATCCACCTAGACACACCGCGCTGGCCTATTACCTGCCTCAGCCTCTTCATTTCCAACTGCCGCCGGAACATTAACCGCCTCAACCTGTTAACCTCCCTCCCCCACTCCAACCTCTCACCCTCACAATGCGTAGCCCTCCAATCCCTCATCTTCCGCCTCGGAACACTTCAACCCCGGGCATCAATGTGAAATCCACAGTTTCCTCATTTCCCCTTCCCCCACCTCAACTTGGTTCTAAACTTCCAGCTCAGCACTGTCCCCATGAATTGTCCAAACGTGTCCTACCTGCCTATCTCCTTTTCCACCGATCCACTCCACCCTCTTCCTCCTTGACCTATCACCTTCATCCCCTCCCCCACTCACCCATTGTACTCTATGCTACTTTCTCCCCACGCCCACCCTCCTCTAGCTTATCTCTCTACGCTCCAGGCTCACTGCCTTTATTCCTGATTAAGGGCTTTTGCTCGAAACGTCGATTTCGAAGCTCCTTGGATGCTGCCTGAACTGCTGTGCTCTTCCAGCACCACTGATCCAAAATCTGGTTTCCAGCATCTGCAGTCATTATTTTTATCTCCGAGCTGGCTGGTCACAGGCAGTGCCACAGTGGGTTATTGGTTTTCCTTTTTTTGCAGGTAAATGACTCTTGAGCTGGCTCACCACCGGACTGGCTGGATGCAGACAAAGTATGCTTGATTCCTGGCTATTGAGCGGGCTGACCACAATCAGTGGCAATGGAAGTATTTTTTGTTTGATGTGAACGGCTGTTGAGGTGGCTCGCCACAGCCAGTGGAACGGGCGTTTCTAGCTTCTCAGCTTGTTGGTCACCAGCAGTGGATGGAGAGGCACTGGCTCTTGAGCTGGCTGACCACAGCCTGTGTACCCTGGGGGCCTGGCTGCTGAGGTGTCTGGCCGCAGCCATTGTACTGTTAGTTTTTGTTTTTATTGATTTGTGGGGAACTGGCTCTTGACCTGACTGGACACCGAAATTGAGCACCACGTTCCTGTTTGTTGAGCTGACTGGCCACAGGCAGTGGTACTCAGTTGTTCTTTTAATGAATATGGCTTCTTAGTGTCTTTTGAGGGACAGAATTTAACTAGCTGTCTACGGCCAGTGGCACTGCTAGTTTTCCAATTTTTATTTGAGAAAAGCGCTTTTAAGTTTGTTGGTTTCAGCCAATGCTAATGGTAGCTTGGAGAGGAAAAGGGGGTGAAATAGACAATTCATCAGTGGAACTTATGCGTTGTTCCACGGTCGGTTGTCTGGACAGGACTCCTAACGTGTCTTGTCTCCATATTTTTTACATTGATTGAACCTCTGTGGTATGCATAAACTCATTATGCAAGTCGATTGGTCGTTTGAGGACTGGGTCTCATGAGTGGACTGTGTTGACGTGAGTGGACTGGACCTAATGAGGGAACAGAACCGTTGCATGCAGTGTATGCATCATGCCGACTGGAGAGGATCCTGCCTTCCAGAGCGAGCCCTGCTGTCAGGGATGGATTTCGGTTTGGAATTGGATTCTCTGCCAGACTGCAGACTCTAGAAGTGGCTACTGTGTTTGGGGCAGCCTCTGTTTTGGAGATGATCTCTGTGTTGAAATGGACTCTCTCAGAATTGACTATGTCTTGGAAAGGACCCGGCGCTGTCTGTAAACTCGGTGTCTTTTCTCTTTTTTTCCTTTTTTAAACCTCACACTACCGCCTAACTGCGGTAGTGCTTATTTTTTCCCCAGCACCCATGGTGTGTGTATGCAGGTGTGAGACACAGTGAGAGACACAAAGTGCACGAATCTTTATTTAATTTCCACACCAGGAAGATAGGAAAACACCCGACTGGCCAGTGACAAGCAGTGCCCTTCACAAAAGGCAATGCTGTGTGATCAAACAGTGAAGGGGAGTGCAGGGATTAAATCAAAATAGAGTTGGGGGGGAAATAATGCACTCCACTCCCTGCGGCGCCCACCTCTCCCTGAACAACTCCAGGGTGTTGGTGGACACCAAACTCGGTTTCTTCATGATTTGCACTGCACCCATACTGGTGCACTGTGTTGCAACTGTTATGTATTGCTTATGTCGTAATTGAACTGTGTTTTCATATGTGTATTGCATTTTGCGTGTCCCTGCAGAGACCCAGATTCTTTGAGAGAGGTGGCGTGTGTGTTTCCTTTTGTGCTTACACTTTTGATTGTTTGCTGAGTGCTGTTTTGATGGACAGTGATCTGCATTTTGTATTACTGTTTCCGTACATTGTTTCCTTTCCTGTTGGTTATAGAGTTTTTGAGGTTTCTTGTTTTTGATACATCATTTCTTTAGTTCATTGATTATGAAATGTTACTGTGTTTCACGTGCATTGTTAATTTATGTAATTTTGAGTGGCAGCCAGTTTATTACGCCCAATTAAATAATGGGTACAATGCTGATGGTATATATGCCTTTGAGCAGTTAATTCACTTAACGAACATAAAGACTGCTGGATAACGTGTTTTTTTTATAAGGGGTTGTGTACTTTTTAGATCCTAGTCTAAAAATAAAAAATAAACAAATGATTCCACAGGTCCTAGTAGAAAAAGAAAATATTGTATATATAGGAATTGTTGCAATGCCATTAGTTTAGTACAGTGTCAAATCCGGGATAGGGCATGATGAAAATGAAACAAAAATGTTGTGAAAGGTGTATATCAATTATGAATAGAAAAAAGTGCTTTAAAATATTGTGTAAAACTCGAAGAAATAAAATGTTCTGACGGAGGGACATGATCCAAAATCATCCCGTTGATTTCATTCCACTGATGCTACAAGACCTGCTGAGCTTTCCCAGAAATTGAAACTTTTGTTTCGAAAATAATCTGCTTGTACACTCCGTCACAGAGAGGCAGCATATTTTTGGGAAATTTGTACAAGATATAAAGAACTTTGCTATCTTTTTCAATTGTGGGAAGGTACACAAGAACAGCCTTGTGTTAATGGTCAGGAACAATTATGCTTTGATTATAATGCAGCGCCCACAGAGTACAATACACAGAGCAAATGGAGTATCACGAATTATGAAATGGTATGTGGAGAAATCCAAGAACGACAGAGAAGTATTCTGTTCATCCACAATTGACACATTCCTACAATTGATCTTACATGATGTCATGAATGAAATCCGAGACAGACAAGTTCTTATTACAAACTTTCATTGGCAGAACAATTTTTTTCGAGTTCATTCTTCGCAGATTAGTTAGAATTTATTTTAATAAATCGGAAAATTTTGGAACGTCAAGAATAATAATTCAACAAAACATTTTGATATGCTGGAAATAAAGTTTAGAAAACAAAAATCTGAATTCCAATTAGGATTGCATGTTAAGGAAAGAAAATGGAAAACAGTAAAGCATTTCACCAGGTTCCTTAGGGAAGACTTGTGAGTAACGTTTGATCACATGGAATCCAGGGATGGTTCGACATTTGGATGCAAAATTGATTTGAAGGTAATCTACAGAGGATCGTGGTGAAGGATTATTTTTTCGGTCTGGAGGCATGTACCAAAGTCGATACTGTAAAGATCATTGATGGGTCCACTGCTTTATGTCATTCATAACAATGATTTGGACCTAAACACAAGAGAAATGGTTAGTAATTTTGTAGGTGACACTATAATTCGTAGTGCAGTGGCCGATGAAGAAGGGTATCTCAGATTGAACGGGACATAATTTGATGTACTGATGGGGTACAAACTGGCAGCTGGAGATTAATTAGAAGAAATGTGAGGGTCTGCACTTTGGAAAGGAAAGCTTTGGCAGGATGTACTCATCAAATAGTCGGGGTCTAGGGAATTTTGCTGAATACATAGACATTGGGGTACAGGTTCCGAATTCCTTAAAGGTGGAATCGCATGTGAACTGAGAAATGAAAAAGTCATTTAGCACGATTGTCTTTATTCATTGGTGCATTGAGTATGTTGCAGCGTTCGAGCTCATTGGTTCGGCATTATTTGACGTATTGCATTCAATTCTGGTCTCCTCGATAAAAAAAAAGACGTAGCGAAACTTGAAACGGTTCGAAAAACTTTTAAAGATATTGTTGTGGTTGGAGAATGAGTGCTATAGGCCAAGATTGAGAATGTTGGGGCATTGTTTACCCTGTATCATCGGAGATTGAGGGGAGTCATTATAAAGGTTTGTAAAATCATATAGGGCGTGCATACATTTAATAGCCAAGACCTTTTTGAATAGTGAAGACTGCATGGTGGCTCACTGTTTAGCATTGCTGCCTCACAGCACCAAGGTCTCAGATTCGATTCCAGGCTCAGCAACTGTCTGTGTGGAGTTTGCACATTCTCCCCGTGTCTGCGTGGGTTTCATCAGGGTTTTCCGGTTTCCTCCCACAGTCCAAAGATGTGCGGGTCAGGTGAATTGGCCATGCTAATTTGCCCATAGTGTTAGGTGTATTAGTCGGAGGGAAATGTGTCGGTGTGGACTGGTTGGGCCGTAGGGTCTGTTTCCACGCTGTAGAGAATCTAATCTCCGGAGCAGAGGTTTATGTTGAGCGGAGTCAGATTAAAAGAGAACGTTTGGGACAGTTTTTTTTATTCTACGCAGAGGGCAGGGTGTTCCTGAAACAATCTGCCAGAGGGAGTGGTGGTGATTGGTACAAATACTGTAGTTGAAGGCAAATGGTGTGTACACGATTAGGGATGATTTGGATAAATATGGGCAAAATGCGTCTGGATTAACATAAGTTATCTGGTCTGTCGAAATGAGCTGGACTGAACAGTCTGTTTCTGTGTTGCACAAATCGCTGACAATGATCCGAGGAATAAAGGTTTCTCAAGTACATAGGGCATCTAATGCTTTGAACCAGACGGATTGTGGTAATATCAAGTAATTGTTTCATTCCATTATTTTGCTTTTGAGACTGAAGTTTGAATAAATGTTTCAGACTAATGTACGGCATGGAAGATCACAATCGAAACTCAATTGATTACAGCACATTGCCCACAGTTTTGAATTTTGCAAATTAATATCATTATGTCGGAAGGGATAGGTGGTTTGAAAGACAATTGTTTGGAAATGATACCAGCTACTTGGTTGGATGTACTTAATTTCAGAGGTTTCGTGAGGACTCTGTAGGAAACAATATTATGGTTTTAGGAGGTGTTTTTCTACCTTTTTTGAAGCAAATTGGTTCAGAAGTGCTTGCCATCTGTTTCAGGCCAATAAACGAAACAGCTAATGGGGCTTTGTCTACGTTATGTCAATTATTGAGTAATACGAGCATCAGGAATGGGTGGATTCAGGCTCCCACAGAACCAAGCTTTCAATTTGGCTGTCAGTTGTTGGGGTTTTGAATTTGAGTGTGAACTTTGCCATACCTCTTTCTCTACCAGGGTTTTCTGTTGATAGTTTGTCCTTCTGGCCTGCAGAAACATTGCATGTGAGAATTTGCCTTTGACAAGACTGTATTTATGGGACGTTGTTACATTGGACCAGTTGCTGTTTAGTCGTTGATTAATGTATTAATCTGTCAAGTTTTCCAGTAGGTAAATTTATTTCAAATCTTTCTTTAGTTTGCATTTTATCCATATTGTCAGAAATAAAGTGTGTGTTGCTTAAAACACTAGTGTAACCAATCGAATTCCACTTGGGAAAACATTCCAAGTTACATTTGTTGAAAATAAGATACAAGTAATGGGCAATATTATCGCCTTGCCATATTTCAGGTGCTTTGCACTTGGTAACGCAAAATAGAGGCTCCTGAAACTGAGCAAGGGAAAGATTTAAGAATTGTTGAAAATGGAGTTACCTAAATCTGAGAGGAAAGTAATTATAATTGTAGCAGTAACGAAGCAGCTGCAATGACCAGGTAAGCAAACAGAATCATTGGGACTTGCGAAATTCCTTTTGCAAATTAAACAGTTTGCATGTAAAAACGAAACGAATTAGTTGGAGTTGTAATCGAATTTAGAGGAAGAAGAAAAAGAAAACGAAAGGAAGGCCCGAGCAGATTAGAAGGAGAAAAAGTTGTGTTTTGAAATTCAGAAGTTGGCAATGAAAGAGGAAATTCAACTTAAAATGGCGAAGGTAGAAATTAGGATTCGTGATGACGGCAGTGATGTAAAGTAAACCCATCACAGTCAAAAGCCTGCTTGGGATCCGTCTGAACATGTCTAAGTGTCACCTAGTTCTAATCTGAAACCTGTCCACACCTCTTATGTTTCATTTCATTTCATTTGAGTGACCATGTCGGTAGTTGTATGTAGGGCTGGAAAGGTGCTTGCATCACCACCAGGGGAAATATCGTACAACGTTTTAAGAGGTGTTGTACAACGTTTTAAGAATCACAAAATGGAAATGGTCAACTGTGCACAAGGATCAAACACAATAGCATTGATGTGTAGTGCGGGTATTTAAAATAGCACAGGTGGAGACCAGGAATTCAATTTGTGTATAAGCAAGATCTCACGTGGAGGAATAGAAAGTTGAAACTTCAAGATTAGCAGCAGAAATTGCAGTTAATTATGAGTTAATTCATAATTCAATATTTGAATATCTACATCAATTTCAAACTCTAAGGAAGACACATTGCAGACGAGAGAATCAAAAGATTCCAAATTTCAAGGGGATCACCTTGAAGGTAGTAAAGATAGTTTGCCACAAGTTTAACAAAGCAACACATGAGGCTGGAAGGGAAGTGACAATGAAAAACCTCAGATGTTTTCCCTTTAATAAAGAAGGATACATGAAGTTGCAATGTTGGCGGTTTCAAAAAAGGTTGTTGGGAATACAGAATTGTTAAAAAAATAAAATCCAGTGTGATTTATGAAACTGGTAAAGAAGATACCAATGGAAAGTTAAAACAAAACTGCAAAAGAATATAGAGCCAGGTCAGGAAGTTGTCAATAAGTAAGCATCAGACCTGTTTAGATACTTTACATGGATTGGGAAGGTTTACTCATGTGTCCGAGGAGGAGTACAAAAAGAAATTAAAAATTTAAGAGGGACAGTATCAAGCCCATCTTTGATGGTGAGACATGAGGAGGAATACACGTTTGGACGTGTATCGCTAAAAAAAAGCAACAATGTGATTGTATGTGTAAAGTTTCATTAGAAGAATACTTTTTCGATGAGTGAAATCAGGTTGGAGAGTCCAGGGAAAAGTGATTGTCGAAGTAAAAGATAAAGTCTCTGTTCTGAAGATGCCATTTACCTTGGGGGATTGTACATCTGCATTACAAGAAAGGGACACGTAGTTCTTGATGAAAGAAAACAAATGGAAATTCAGGTAATTGACATGTTACAGGAAGTTTTTTAAAAAAGATTCTGGTAAAAGCTTAAATGCACATAAGATGGCTTTCTGATAGTCATAGAAAGACCTCATAAGCTCTACCTTATACCAAGCAAAAAATCAACTAAACCCACATGGTCACCAGCCACTTCATTTGCTTAGCAGATTTCTCAAATGAAATTTTAAAAAGGCCCCTATACCTTTAGCCTCGAATTTAGGCATTTTTTGAACATATTTGAGCAGATCCCCACCAGCCCTTTGTCTACAACAGTCGTCGTTATTACCCTCCTCAGTCATCCTACCTTCGAACTTCATTGCTACTCTTTTAAGTCAACTCTTCTCTCACATGGCAACTTCTAAAGTTCAAATGTTCTCCGTTGCTCTCTTTCTTCTGCTTTGGCCTTTCTCTCCTTTTTTTTCTTCTGCTTTGAATCTAAATTCAAACTGTTTCATTTCATTATTTTTTTTCGCCTTTTTTATTGGGCACTGGTTATTCTTTCATTTCGTTTTACCTCTAGTAGAAGCTGCTCCATTTGTAAGTTAATCGAAGCAATTACCAAAGATTCCGATGGTGTTTCTGGTAAAGTCAAATGCCAGGATTTTGCTGAGGTTATGTCTCCTTTATTCACAAAAACAAGCAAGCCCAACTATAGTCTTCCTAACAATTCCAACAGCTTTGACTTTCTCACGTCTTGTAAAACTACTGAAGTCACATTTTCCATGCACAGTAAACTCTTAGAGACATAGAACATATAGAACATAGAAGAATAAAGCGCAGTACAGGCTCTTCGGCCCTCGAAGTTGCGCCGATCCAAGCCCACCTAACCTACACTAGCCCACTATCCTCCATATGCCTATCCAATGCCCTCTTAAATGCCCATAACGAGGGAGAGTCCACCACTGCGACTGGCAGGGCATTCCATGAACTCACGACTCGCTGAGTAAAGAACCTACCCCTAACATCTGTGCTGTACCTACCCCCCCTTAATTTAAAGCTATGCCCCCTTGTAATAGCTGACTCCATACGTGGAAAAGATTCTCACTGTCGACCCTATCTAAACCCCTAATCATCTTATACACCTCTATCAACTCGCCCCTAAACCTTCTTTTCTCCAATGAAAACAACCCCAAGTGCCTCAGCCTTTCCTCATACGATCTTTCTACCATACCAGGCAACATCCTGGTAAACCTCCTCTGCACCCGTTCCAGTGCCTCCACATCCTTCCTTGCAACGCAAGGCACAAACCAATTTAGCAAAGCGAATTCAACACATGAAACAAAAGACACTAACACTCACCACTCGCTGACTCTGAGTCCAATGATCCAAACCCCAGTTTGGAATTATAGGTTTCGATCCGACAAAGAGCCCCTAATTGTTCTCGGCCTGACCAGACCCCTTCAAAGTATTTAAAGCAGGTAATCTGGACTCTATCTGTCTCTCATTTTAAAGATTGATGTGAAGTGCGTATTCCAGATGTGAAGTGACTGGTAAACCTAAGCGACATTAATAAGACCAGAATCTATTTGGAAAACATAACCAAAAATTCATTCACTACCTATTTCTAATTAACTGTTCCAATATTGCAACAATCAACAAACGTACCCCACAGCATAAAAGCAAATCCAGACACAGATTAGTAAATGCAGTTCTACAATCAAGAAGGACACAAAATCAAGAGAGCCCCCAGAGAAAGTAGCAGCTACGAATCATTCACTGAAGCCTCCAACTCTTTGGAGACTCAAAACTGCTTCTGACTCGCTGAAAAATAATACTACACAAGAGTCATGATCTATCAGGGCTGGCCGCACGTCTTCACGCTATTAACAAAAATCACAAGGCCTCGTAGACTGGCTACTTAAGCCGTTTTCCGTCGTTTTTTTCTTTAACTCTGCCTTTACAACCTCCCCTCCAAAAAAAAATTGACACAATAACCTTTTTGAAGTGACAACATCTTTATAAATAAAATTCATACCCTAAATTCTTACCTTAAAACCATCTTACAAACGACATGGTCTTGCAGATGCAAACAGAATACTCTATCTGCACGTTATTGATTTATTAGTACATTAACGTTATCATGATTCGCAGAGTGGACTTGTGACATACTCACAAGTTATCCCAGTAAACACTTATTCCTGCTTCTTGAGCAAATATGGTGGTTCTACATTAAATTCTTTCGTAGAAAACTTTAATATATTCATAATATGCTTCACCGCATTTGGCATATATTTAGGTCGCACAAACGTATTTGCATTTGTAATCGGAATTAGACCAGATATATCAAGTCTCTACATTCTGTTCATTAGGCATTGTCGATGTTAATAGATTACATGCAACACTGTGAACTGTAACACTATTTAGCATTGTTAAACGCAACAACATACCAAATACAATTTATAAATCCAAATACGGAATCAACTGGTTCCAATTTATCGATCCTGCTTCGTAGATCACCTGATGATTCGAACACAACTGTCAAATGCCAGGATAGATCACGCATCTCTGAAAGAAAATCTGTGATTGCACCCTTTTCTTGGATTACAACATACTGTCAATGCAGATGTTTAATTATCTGTGCAATTTCAGCTCTTGTCTCCTCACTTCCTTTTCGAAAACATGCACTACATTAGCAATGTTTTCCATTCGCTGAGCTATAACCAGGACAGAAGGATTCCGAGACAATCCCTCCTTTTGCATTCAGTTTCTCTGAATATCTTCAAACTCAACTGCTCACCTCCAATGAAGTGAACTTTCTAGAGCTTCTTTCGTTTGCAGCTTTTTTTTTGGTTTTGGTGATTATAACTGCTTAGATTCCCTTCTTCCCACGTCCTTGTACCAAACATCGTCTTGATTATTTCGTAATTTTGGCATGCTATTGATATTTCCACCTTGAAAGTTTGTACAAAAACGTTCTCTCTCTCTCTCTCTCTCTCTCTCTGAAAGGACATTGCTATTTCCTGTTTTAACTTTAGTTAAACTATTGCATCGTTCTCTGAGCGGTGTACGATAACTTATGAAAATAATGGCATTAGATTTAGGGAAACATGCATATGCATATATTGAAATATCTATGAAGATATTTCAATATATGCATATGCATACTATATACAGTGTATGTATGTATATAGTTACAGTAGCAAAAACATTTGCTGCTTTCCTTCAAATCTTACGCTGTCTGCTTTGATTATCCTTTATCAAGATTATTTTGTCCTTGTAACTTTCTTCGTGAGGGGTCGAAGGCTGAGATTCAGATATGTCTGCGAATATCGACTTCAGAAGGTCGTTAAGGTTTTTGTTCAATACACGGTCCAAAAGAAGAGCAGTGGTGAATTCTCGCAGCTGAGGATATTTTCTGGCTTGGGTTGAAGGAATTTGAGCAACCAGTCTATTTGAGGTTGCTGGTCAAAAGAAACAGCTTCATACTAATGCCTCACTGTGACATCTCTCCTGTAAGTATCTGTGTATGTTTTTTTGTTTGGGAGTTAGGGTCAACGACACCATTCCTGGAATATCCTTTCTGTGCATGATTAAAAGAACTAAAACGTTTCGAGTCTGGGCTACCTACTCAAATTATTGAGAGTATCTGATATAGTCCATATCTCCATGCGTTAGTCAGGCATATATATGTATATATTTTTTGGAACTTTTCAACTTCACTGGTTTGTGAGCAACCTCTGACAGCTTTTACTTTAATTATTTCTGTCGAATTCAGTCTAAAAGTAACTGCCTTCGCTAAGTCTGTTTGTTTTATCCTTTATTCCCATTTTGTTGCAACTTTTGAATTATTTTCTTAAACATCTGACACTGTTGATTAACTAACATTTCTCAAAACCGTCCTCAGCGATACCAAATATCATTGCTGTGTGTCATTTATATTTACACTTAACTGAACTTGACTTCAGATTTGCAAATATGTCACTGATTTGGAAACTGAAAGCTAAATGTGATCATGTTCTAATTAATGTTTCCAAGCGGATCACTTCCAAGCAGTTTGCTGACTATCGACAGCGCATTGTGAGATATAAAATGGCCCGTTCTGTAACCAAATTCAAAATATATTGCCGCACTTAAGCGGCCAGTATACTTTATCATTATAAATCGTGTTGGTTAACACAGTCTGCTAGGTATTTGCAAATTATAGAGGGCCCAGTCTAAACCCAGACAGACATGGTGTGAATGTGCAAACTACATGCTGGAAACATGGCTCTAGTCCCTTGACAGTCTTAGTTGACAATGCTAATCACTGTGACACGTTTTGGTATGTTATTTACAGTGAACCTTAGCTAATGTGAACTCTCCGATGGAACACTTACAGTCGTATCTTCTCCAGTTTCTTATATCGTAGATCCATCCCTATGAATTCATGATTTTTTTAGCCGTGGGAAATTTCTTGCCAACACATTTATTCCATCACATTCAAATAAAGCAAACCTACGACACTCTCTGTCCCAGATCTCATTTCTACTCTCCAGGTTTTACTTTGTTCGCGTTCTGAACTCATTGTAATCGCATCTTGATAATGGTCTAATAACATACCCATTAAATTTTAATTGCATAGCTAATTAAAGAGTCTGTACTGAAGGCTTAATGCATTTAAGTTAGGAGCAAATAATTAACTGCAGTTTTTACATTTGCTCCAAATGACTCGAGGTGCTTCAGTATTTTTGCATGTGTGTTTTTACATACAGGCCCTTCTGTTCTACGTTTGGTATTCTTACAATGCACCCTTTTATTTTCTTTGCAAGCATGTGAACACCCTCTCAAGAAACACAATCCCTCTATTAGTTTTCATGTTATCTCCACACCTGTCGATTTTATTGTCTTGCCAGTCCACTTGTCAGAATATTATTCAGCTGAAATCATTGCAAAGCAACAGTTCTGTTCAACCCTAGCACTGGTGCCAAGTCCCCATTTAACTGAAATCGAATCCTACAAAGGTATGAAACATGAAATAACTTTGTGACTTTATTTTGACTGTGCCTATTTAGTCGTCGTTGATTCAGAAAATACAGCATATTTGGCTTCGGGTCGATCCAGTCAGATGGCAACATTGTCGAGCTTAACTAGTTTCCTCGTCTCCCCTCGTCAATGTCCTTGCAGATTCAATCTTACAACTCAGCGCCATCTTCTTGAACTGTCCATCTTCCTTCCACCTCTCTGTTCCACTCTCTTCTCCGTGTTATCACCATCATCCCACAATGCATCTACCCGTCATCTTCCCAGCTATATTTTCCCAAACCCTCCCCCACCCAGCTTATTTATCTCGCAGCAAACTCCCCCACATTCCTGACGAAGAACTTATGCCCAAAACGTCAAGCGTCCTTCTCACTGGATGCCAGCTGACATTCTGCATTTGATTCAGTGCTACACATTTCGATTTTGTCTTTGTATTCCTTGCCATCATTAATAACTATGCAAAAGACTTTTCTTTTCGTTCTGTCCATTTCCTGAAGATTTCTGTTAAGTCCAATTTGGTTATATAACTTATTTTCTAATGAACCATCTCCGAGCTTGGCCACATTAAGCAAAGTGTTGTTTGATCGACGGGAACACTCTTGTGATGCATTTCAGAATTATCTGCAATGTTAAAATTCTGTTACCACGATGTGTACAAAATAACCCAATAGTGTCAAGACCAATATGTTGTCCAAGTTTATCTTTCTTCTTTTGTAATTCTGTGTTTCGGCATCTTCCTGACCTCTCCGCCCCCACCCCACTCCGGCCTATCACCCTCACCTTGACCTCCCTCCACGTATCGCATTTCCAAAGCCCCTCCCCCAAGTCCCTCCTCCCTACCTTTTATCTTAGCCTGCTGGACACACTTTCCTCATTCCTGAAGAAGGGCTTATGCCTGAAACTTCGATCCTCCTGTTCCTTGGATGCTGCCTGACCTGCTGCGCTTTTCCAGCAACACATTTTCAGCTCATACACTTCTTACCCGATTTTCAAATAAGAGTGAACTGTAACGAATTCCAATAGCAAAATTTAATCTTTGAATATTTACGAGAAATGTTTAACAACAGTGGGCTTTTTGGAGACTGCACATTCTCCAGAACAGATCCCCACGTCCCAGCAATGAAAAGGCTACCCACCTGCTCCATGTCTTCAGCGATGCATCTGTTCCTATCCGACAAATATTAATTGAAACATTGCACTTGACACTCGGAATAATCCAGAGAATATGGCATTCGAGTCATTACTTTTTAAACAATCAGCTAAAAAAAAAACTATATTACGATTACTGGATTTCATCAATGTTTTGGCAACAATCCGAATTAGGATCTCTTACTCTTTGTCCGTTCCCTTCGAATTGCCTGGCATCTCTTCCTAGAAAACCCCTCGTCTATCATCTTGAAGTTACATCTGTGGCTGCAAGATCACCGTTAACAATCACGATTGAATCCACTTGAACATTGTTCTCTCTTTCTATTTGCCCCCAATCTCTTGATTAACTGAGCTCTTGCCTAAGGAAACGCCACTTTCACCGTTTCTACTGGAAGAAAAATAAATATTTTAAATCAGATTTATTCTGGTGTGATGCCCACCTTCCATGCTTTTCAAACTGAAGATCTTGAATCCTCTTTGAAAGCACTTTCTGAAACTGTGGGATTACAACACCTTAAATCAAAAGTAACTCTAAGCTTCCACGATGCACTACGGCCTCTTTACCTACCACTCAAAGTACAGAAACAACAATTAAGCTAATAAAGCCCGTCGAATTTCCCTCAGAATGCAATCCAGACTGCTGAAAACATCTAGGATCTCTCATATATTGCATGTTATCCATAACATTTGCTGGACTCTTCTGCCATGTCAGCTTTGATATTGAGGTATCGTCCTTATGCTGACGTTACTTATATGCCTTATCCTACTTTAAGTTACCTATGTTTCTTCAATAAAATGTGAGATGATGTCCATTTCGGCTGCTTATAGCAATTTCTTTACCAGCCCGAAAACTAGGTTCCTACCAGTCAATATAAGCATAACTCTTCGTGATTTTATATACGCTTTTATAAGTTACATGAAGAATTAAGTACAGAACATGGTTTCTGAACCATTTGCCTGTGATGCTGAGGGCAGGGTAGGTTCCCAAACTTTTCTTTGCAATGCTATCTTCGCTCCATATTTCCTTTATCTGTTGAAATCAATAATTGTGTTTTGAACTTTGAAACATGGATTGTCTTAAAAGAGATGTGGACATAAAACAAATGCTGGGAACTGGCCTCGAAAGAAAATGCAAACAATTGATAATCTAAAGATGCTGAAATCGCATCAGAAATCAAAAGTTCCGATGTTAAAAGCAGGACAATGTTTAGATATTGCATTAGTTACGAAAGAGGGAAACGTTTCTGATTGCGTTTTGGTAGAATTCAATGTAATTTTTTGTGCTTTACAAATACAGTGCTGCTCGTTTTCTGCCCTATCTCATTGCACTAAAGTGACAGAATTGTTCAATATTCTGGTAAAATAGATCATTGTTTGGCAGGACTAAGTTAAATATCTCTCGAACTCGACTGCAAATATTTACACGAAACGAAAACTTAGCACTTCAAACAAGATGTACTTACTTGGTTCTGAACCATTCATTGTGTACGGACTTCACTGACACATGATAGCAGTGACCCAGAAATATTTATTGATTTCGCAAATGACAGTTCTTGAAAATAAAAAAATGCACCTGTCTGTGTACATTTGAGTGCTTATCTCCCTGAAGCTTGCAAGAAAGATAACAAAGATCTAGAATTGGATTTTGGGGAACCTTCGATCACTGAATATGATATCAAGTTTGCACAATGATTTAGGATGGCTCTAGATTTTGTTAAAACGTTTTGCAAGTGGCAAAGTTAGGTCGATACTGTGCAGAACCATGACAAAACGTCATCCAACAGAGTTAAACAGTTTGCTGTGAATTAACCTTCAAGATCAAGCTAAGAAAACAGGCTTTACGATTTTGTATTGATGCATTTGGATTTCATAGAAATATCAGAGAGGCCAAGTAGGCCAATTAGTAAAAAGGATTAATCATTGAAATTTCAGTTGCAGTTAAGGCAAGGGGAAATTAAATTATTTCAGCTGGAACTCAAAATAGCAGAAGACGAGAAATAACTCTTAAGAGCAATTTAACTTTTAAAAAGCGAAGAAAATGAATTTAACAGAATTTATTGACAAATGTTATCACTCGGTAAGGGAAAATCAAGGTTTGGGACAGTTTGCCCTTTATGCCAGTTATGTTGCTACACAAGATTAACGTCGAATGCATATCCCCAGTGCTTCGAAATCTTACTTAATAACAGTATCTAATCTAACTTGCAATAAGTACTTGGGAACCAAGGGATGAATATGATAAATAAAATTTGGTTTGATAGGATAGACGACTTACGTCAGTCTCCAAGAGAATAAGCAACTGAATAGCGTTAAATGATTGATGCAATGTTTTTGAATCATAGAAGCTTTACAATATGGAAGTAATAAGTTTCGCCCGAGAAGCCCACGTTAAATTTCCAAAGATTAACCAGCGGACCCATTCCCCAACCATATAACTCTACATTTACCTCTGACTATTGCATCTCATTTAAACATTGCTGAACATTATGTGCAATTTAGCATGGCCAATTTAACTACCCTGAATGTCTGTAGATTGTAGGTTGTAACCAAAGAACCTGAAAGAAACATATGCAATATGTGCAAACTCCACGCAGACAGCTGTGCGAAGCTGAAATCAAACCCGGTTCTGCAGCATTGTGAAACAGCAGTGCCAGTCACTGAGCTACCGTGCCACCCTCAACTTTTGACCATTTCAGACTATACAATTCAGCTGAAGATGCATATAATTTCTTGAAATCCATCTAATTACATAGGATCACTTAAGTGTTGCGACATATTCTGTTGAGATAATTGTTTCTTACTCATTTATTAAAAATGAACATTTTTTTCCTTATAGAACTGAAATTAGAAAAGAAAGACAAGGGTGATCTTTTGCGAATTTATATTCTCTGTGTATTTGCAATAGTACATGTGACAATGTTCATCGGAGATATGTTGCACTTTACCAGGCAAACTTTGTACTCTTCAAAGAGCATGAGATAGAGAGTGTGACTGCACGCCATTGAGGGTATAGAAACAGCTGTTCTTTGTGTTCAATGAGAGATGGTGTGGCCACGGCTCATGATTATGGTCAAAAGCTTTTGTACAATAAAACCTTCTTTGAGTTTCTTCCAAATTTGAGCATTGATTAATATTAACGACAACAAACTGAAAATGCGAATGTGATCCTGTTCACAGCCTCGAGTAGGATGATTACCTCACTGGAGCAGGTGTATGAATTTGGGCAAAGGCAAGTCAAACTACAGGAACTGTAGGTCTGATAAGAATGAATAAGAAAGTATCTGTTGTGCGGCCTATGAGCGCGATTGTTCCTGATTGGGATAAAGGCCAAGAGTAAAATAAGCGGGATATACAGAATGGATCACTTCATGAAACAGGCATCGCCAGACTCTGATGGGAATGTTTCTGAGTCAGAAGCAGCTGGTGCGAAAACACACAACAGTCGTAACTTGTGCATAAATGTGATCGAACGACAGAGTCTCGATGAGTATAAATCTATCATTATTATTGCAGGACAGAACCCGGGGTTCTCTCGTTACCCGGGATATGACAGACAGACATTCGCTCATTAAGCAGATGAAAAGCCCTAGATCAACAGCGAAATTGGCCTGTAAGTTTACAAAAAAAAAAGGACAAAGAAACTGGAGTCCTTTTAGTGTATTAGTTACTCAGCCATGTCGGCCATACCTTAGAATCCACAAATCAATGTACAGAGGAGTAAATAATCTTAGCATCGTGATTTAGCAAACTAGGGAATGTAAGTCTATCTGCGAAATTGGATATTTTGGTAAATTCTCTGTGTTAATTGATCAACTTGCTAAATTGTTGTATGCAAATTTAAGGACATTTGGTTTGAATATTTGAGCGATTGAGATTACGTATGTTTGGGGTTTGGGGTGTGTAGTGGTGGTGGCACGCTTTCAACAGATTGGAAATTTATTCCCAAACTATGACTTTGTCAACAAATGCGTGAATTGGACGCAGAGAACTGACAAGTCATTGTTATTTGATGGTGTTTTTAATTGCATGAATCAATTCACAGAGTTTTCAAAAAAAAACTCCAAATCGGGGGAGGAACTGAGAGACAGAGAGAGAAAGATAGTGATTGAGGGTTCCTGATTCTTGCTGTCACTGAACTGAGTGCAAACTCCATGCCGTCATTTGTAAATGTATTTTTATTAATTGGTGGTTACATGCGGTCTTGTGAAACATATGTTTTGTTCCCTGTAACTCAAGACCCAGGAATGTTTTGAATTAAGTCTAACATGGTACACCATCGTCCAGCAGACCCCATGGGCATGAGTGGTAAGGAGGATAGGATTTATGTGTTTGCACTAATAGGAGGAAGACAGTGTGTGGTGGACACAAGAACCTTCATATCCATTATTGGCCTACCACAACTAATAAAGTTGTTAATGAGAAGTTAAAAATCACACAACACCAGGTTATAGTCAAACAGGTTTAATTGGAAGCACACTAGCTTTCGGAGCGATTCTCCTTCATCAGGTGAAAGTCTAAGGGGTTTAATGGACATTGTACTCCTGTGTACTTGAGTAAGACCAATCTCATAGACATCAATAATCTCTTCACACCGATGCGTTTTCATGTGTTCAGAAATATTATGGGAAATGATTTAATAGAGAAATGTGACGTCTTTATAGATTGTGATAGGGGTGAAGCAGTCTGGCACTGTCCTGATGACAAACAAAATGCGAGCCTTTGCGAGCCATAGGGTGCAACAGGTTGTTCAAGGCACATCCGCCACAGGGTGCAACAGGTTTCTGAATCCATACCAGGACATCAGGAGATGCTATAATTACTCCTGAAGCACTTGTATGGCAGCGATTAAAAGCGAGCCCGTAGAAAGCTCACTTTGGGAAAAATAAAGTTATTTACTTCGGATATCTAATCTCCCAAGGCATGAAAGAAAATCACGGAGATAGGAAGACTACTATACAGCAAATGCCAACACCAATGAGAGCCTGTAATGTGAGTAAAGCCTTAGGCTTCTTAAATACTGCAGGATTTTTTCCCACAGCTTGCCAAATTGGTCGAGCACATACAACAATTAAAAGGGGGGAAGCCTGAGTGTTACTCCATTGTCTTGTGAGCTGGAAATAGGTGACTCCAATAAAAACATTGGAAGCGGAGTTAATGTCAGCCTGGGACTGAGATTGCTGGATGCGATTAAGGAATGTCACATTTATTGCAGCAACGAACGTGGGGACTTTTACTCAACGATGGCTCGTAGAAATATGTTGAAGGATCACCATGTACAGTTTTGGTAGTAGTAATCAGGTCAGGCAGCATCCAAGGAACAGGAGAATCGACGTTTCGGGCATAAGCCCTTCTTCAGCTCTGATTAGATTAGATTAGATTAGATTACTTAGATTACTTACAGGGAATTGAACCCGGGTCTCTGGCGCTGTGAGGCAGCAGTGCTAACCACTGCATCTGCAGACCTCACTTTCTCCTAGTCGTAATCAGGACCTATGAGTTCTCTGGACTGGAGGAATGGGGTGAGGGGAGGCTGTTCACACAGATGGCAGAGTTAATGGCCCTTATGCAGCCCTGCACAGAGGCGATGAGGAAGAGAATTCATATTTACACTGATAGCAGATCTGTATTGGGATTGTCCGTGATTACATGACGTTTTGAGACGAACGGGAGCTTGTTGGCACAAGAGGCCACCGTTTCAATCATGGGCAGATAATACAGATCCTACTGGAATCCAGTGAGCTCCCATTGGAAGCCGTCGTATTGAAGGTCAAGGCTCACCAGAGGGAACCAGGCAAACAGAATCCTGAATGAGACAGAAGTCAAACTTTCTTTGTCTGCCACTACCACCGAAGATGGCCACAACATAAGTAATGCCAATTACCCTTTGATACCCCTGAGGGTGCACGTGCCAGGTGGAAAGTGCAGGGGGACATGCCAGATGAGAAAGGTATCTGCAGATTGAATGACAAGATTATGGTCCTGCTTGCATGCAACATACTCTTATGCATTGAAACCATGGCATTTCACACGTGCGCCAGGATTCCATGATAACCATTACGAGGAAGAAATGATAGTGTCAGGGCATATGCACAGATATAGCTCGATTCTGTCACTGCTATGTATCATATGCAAAGACAGGCCAGTTAAAATTAGAATGGGGCACTACCTGTGTCCCACAGGGCCCTGGGAACATAAACAGATAGTAGTCTTCCCCAGTCCAATAGGGCATGTGTTGCCTCGTGATTATTAACCGATTCACCAGTTGAGTAGAGGTTTACCCTACTCAGAACTGTTCAGCTAATACCGTTGCAAGGATTCTAGTTGAGGATCCCAGATTGAGTTTAACCAGGAAACCCATTTCACTGGAAGAGTAGGAAATACCCATATGTTGGATGACGGGCAGTAAACAGAAATCCCACATTAACTACCATCCACAAAGTTCCACAATGGTGGAGCATATGAACAGCATCTTTTAAGCCTCCTTTCATAAAGCAATGCAGGTCTCTTGCAAACGATGGAATGAGGTCCGACCTGCGAAACTCATATGACTCAGGTCGACCACAAGCCGATCAGCTGACTTGACCCAGTATGAGCTAATCAAAGGCAGGGCAGTGCAACTCCCGAGTGCAATATCATGGGGTCCTGGATGCGGCCCTCTGTATGATAGAATATGTCAGAAATACGTTTGCATTTACGTGAGAGGGCAGAGGGTCTTGAAACAATTGGTCCAACAGAAGTAATATGTGCGCACTGACTGAGGGTCCTCCCCCTCTGCTTTATTTTCAGACTGACTCCTCTCGGAGCCTGCTGACGTCCTTTGTGAATGCGTGTTTGTTGCGTTATTGAGTGTAAACCAGGAGTGTGGGTTGTTGCATGTGGGTAGTATCACCTTTGGACCAGTGTATAACTCTATTCGGTAAGCTTCAGACTGATATTGTTCATTTCCACACCAGTCCTTTGCCTAGTAGCCGTTTGGTGGAGTATCAACGGAATTGTGCTGGCCACGTGTTAAATTATTTTCAGAATCAACGTTCAAAAAAACTCCTACGAATGATTATTGTAACGTTTGAACTCGATGCTTGCATTCAGGCAGACTGAGGCCAGTGGTCACCATGGTTGAATTCACAGCAAAAGATTGCGGAGTTCCTGCCCTTGAGCAAGTCTGATTTGAGCCATCCTTGCCTCATTGATAAAGGCTGCTCTTTGTGTAATGGAACTGTACCGGATGAAGTAATCATTATTCTGTTAAGGTAGACAAACGTATGTTTAACTGAAGTAGGAACAATTGGCGATTTGAGATTGAGAAACATGCCATGACAAAGAAGGCAAAAGTTTTGAAATGGTTATTTTAATACAATGTCTCAAAACCGAATTTTTGAATATGGTTTAATTTGCATAGGGTACGTGGAATGCCTTGAATGAACCATAACATAAGTTTAAGATATGCGTGTAAACTTGCAGAAAGAATACACAAGAGATGGATTGAAATAGCAATTGAAGTTTTCAAACATTTTCAGTTAGCAGGTAGTTTAGGTGGAAGTGCTGGACTGATAGCTATCTCTTAGTGCTATTTGTGCCCTTGTCTTTACCTGGTGAACAAGTCTCCACCCGAGGACTCTACGTAGAGAGGTATGTGTATCTCAGACATCTTTTGGTAGGATCATATGGAAGTCAAGAATGTGTGACAGCCTTGGAATACCGATGTAAGTGTGCAAAGGTGATTGTTAGCTCAGAGATAATGGACTTGGGTGAAAGCTGTATTTTTCTTTCACTGAAAAATGAGCCTTAGATATGTTCACCTACTTGACAATTAGGTCAGCGTGACACGAGAAGACGCAATACTATATTTTAAACAATAAACCATTGATACATGGCATTTATAGGGTGGAAACAACAATGATACTTCTGTTGCTTTACTGATACTTCGAGCCCTTGATTATTAGTTAGAGGCACAGTTTGGCACTATGTTGTTCCTGGTCCCGAATGCTGCACTTACATTCTGTACTCTTCGAACGTTATGACGGGCCAAGCTGTTCACATACGCCTGGAGGCTGAAACGTTCCGGCAGGAAGGGAAACTGTTTCATGATTCTAACCCTCGGGATGGCTAGGATGGCTCCTCAGCGAATCTTGGGTCTCGTACCTTTTCCATGCTTTCATCATGCTCATTACAATTGTTATATTAGTTGCGTTCTTATGGCTCTTCTTAACTGATGTTTTGAAGTTCTGACTGCGAGAATTATGCAGGGTGCTAGCAACCGCGTTGAGTCGCCGGGGGTCAGCCCATTGTCCCCTACTGATAATTACTGTGTGTAGGTGGTCTGTTCGACATGCTCCCGCATGTCTCGGAGTACAAGGCGGGGTCTGAATATGGAAAATCAACGGTTAAAAATCAAATGCTTTCAGACCACGTATGTGACGAAGTGGATATCGTAGGGCGTAGGGATTGCGTCTGCAAGTCATCGAGACTATAAAGATAATTGTACCTTTGTTCACTGACAGACAGAGTGGTCGCGGCTCGTGGTTAGGGTAATTGAAGCAATGCTACCTCTCCCAAAATCATTTGTTTAATAAACTACAATTTTACTTGCTTCTATACTTTCGATTTTCGATTAATTTAACTTCCACAAATGTTAAATATTAATATTTTAAATTGGAGAAGGGTGACAAACCTGTTGATGTTAAGTCACCTCAAGTGAAATTCAGGAAATACACTGCAACAGTGAACAAACGTAAATAATTAAAAGCAAATGCAAAGACTTCTGAGCAGGTCAGTTTCTGACATTATGTAAGCAAACATCATAAGAATATAATTGCTTCCGAATTAAGCAGTAATGGTCCCGTTCAACATTAAATGTCAAAATACTTCTAGTGTAATTAGTGCTACACATTGTGAACAGTTTCATCCAAGGATAGGCTTCTTGCTACATTGACGTATGACAGTAGCTGGTATGTGGCAATTTTAACACTTGCCACCCCAAATTAAATGTACTCAAGCACGAGATTGCTGCTGGCAATTATGCAAAAGTTCGCTTGTAAAATGCGTATTAAGCCATAGGAAGCATTTAAGAATGTTGAAGCCTCTTAGACTTATATTGGTGAGTACAGTAAGCCATAAGGTGGCAGTTTCAAAATTTGGACAAATATTCTGCGAGGCAGATAGCCTTTGGGCGTACATTAAACTGGAACTTTGTATTTATATCATAATTTTCGGTTCCCTCGTTACCATCTGTTCAGAGGAGGCCATGTAATTCACATGCCACGTATGTGACTAGATACTATGGTCTTGACGTGAGGGTGAGAGAACATCCCAGAAGAATATAACAAGAACTGATAAAATTGGATACTTGGTGACCATTCCCTCAGTGTTGAACTGATATGGCCCCATTGCGTAAAACTGATTAACTAGAGAGGGACAAAGAAAGAGCTACCTCGATAAAGACCAAACGTTGCTCAGATCATCAGTGCTGAGAATGCAATCTTTCAATTGCATGGGTGGTACCTGGTCCTCGCATGGTAACCATTAGTTGTACATTAAAGGATTGTGCTAAAGATTTAACATTCTGAAAGATAAAATAATTAAGGCAAGAACCAGGAATTCTCCTCAGAATGAGCAGGATTTTAGCCTATTGTCCCCTTTATGTTTTAGTATGAATTGTCTGCAGAACATGCATTGAATTAAGAATTGAGTCCAGCTATGTTTCTCATCTCATAAATACAGTACCAGAGTAAAACACATTTATGTTGCAACTTGGTTTGGATGAATAAAAAAGTAAAGAAGTCGAATTTTCATCTTTTACCTTTAACTTTAGAAACTTGAAAATATTTTCTTCATTCCATTGTTTGATTAGGAACTGATCAAGATCAGGAAAACATGTCAGAAAAGTAACAGACTGAAAATTGTGTTCTCTAGATAATGTGATGAACAATTTTCATTGAAGTAAGCAGGCATTATTAAGGTTTAATTAAATGAAAGCGATCTAATGTTAATTATGAATGTCAAAGCATTGTTCAGGATGAATGGGTCAAAACTGCCAACTGATTTTCCCACGATAGAATGCAAAACAAGGATCATGATTTCAAAAAGATGATCGAACATTACGTTTAATATGTGAAAACGTTTGTTCATCAATATGTTTGCATTAGGACTGACGGTGTTCACACAGAAAGCAGAAAATCTTTGTTGCAATGCTTGCATATCGAGTTCAGACTTTGGGAACATGATTTACATTTTTGTGATAATTACCGAATATTGCAGGAATGGTAGAAAATTAGCTTGATGTATTTCATTAACAGTTTCTTCCTGAACATCGAATTTGAATAGATTGCGAGCTCATTAACTCTCGCAAGCTGTCTGATCGTCTGACCTTATATTATGTTATCGAATGTTTCTCAGCTTGAAGAATCAGTTTATTAATAAGCAGCGCAAAACTTCTTATCTTGCCTTTCAGAGCTAGCCGAATCCGAGAAAATAATTAAAGATTTGGGTGAGTGTACTTGAATTTTGATGACATTAATGTTGTTCACCTTGAAGCATCGTATCCAATCATTGAATACACACAGTGTCTCTAATCAGTTATGCATTTTTGTTTCAGGAAGAAATAAATTGTATTATATCATCCAACACACATTCATCAGCACAACTTCTACTGTGTCTCAAATAGAACTCACGTCCAAATATACGTTAAACTCATGCACAATGCATTCACACTCTTTGTGTCCTAAGGATGTTTATGTTGCAGATGAACATTAGGAATAATTGTCTCCAAAAACAATTCCAAAGTGACCAGTTGAAACACTGTAAGAACGATTTTGACCATCTGTTTGCAACTGTCTATGTAAAATTCGCATTATTTTTTTCATTTTAGAAATGCAGGATGTAGTAGTAATCGAATGCAACATAGTCGATCAATTGATACATGTTGATCGTTGTTACTGCAATGATACAGACATGTATGCTCCAAGATTGTGACAATAAATCTGAGATGGATTGTTCCAAAGGGAATGCACAAACTTCATACCCTGGTCGAGAAATTGCTACCCTGTCGAAACAAAAATAATCATTCCTGATTTAGATTTTCAGAATAAAAAGCGGGTGATTATGTGAAAAGCACCAAAGAATAAAGTATTCCAACTGAATGAGGCGTAAACTCATGAGTTTCATTTTCTTCTCTTTCCTATGATTATGGATTTTCATTATAGAAAATGTTTGAAAGTTAAAACTGTGACGTTGTAATATCGCTAAGATAATTACTTTGTCCTTCCGAGGAATGAAGTGCCATTAAATTTCCTTGCATCTGTTACCAACGTTTCTCAATTTGTTCCTTAATCTGTTCATTCTTATACGTTCGTGAAATTTACGTTATCCAATGATTTCACAAAATTGTGGAGAATTCAGATACATGTAACAATTTGCTTCTTTCAAACCAAGTATCTTCACTTTTTCTATGATTGTATTGATTGCAATTATTAGAGTGACCGTCGAGCACTAGGGATGGCTAAACAAATGGGGTTTTCATTGCTGTTTTCTTTGGATCTGGTAATCGGTATTCATTTGAATTTTCTCTTGTCCCTTATTAAGAATTTCCATTACTTAAGTGTATAGTTAATAATACAAGGATGATGAACATGCATATAATGCCCTGTCTAATCAATTCTGCTAAGTGAGGAACATCAATATACGAAGTATCTCAATCAAGGGATGGAAGCAATAACAATGAATTAATCAAAAATGTAATCAAATAAAAACGTAGAGTCTGTCCATGCATTTGCAATCCGTTGATGCACAACTGAACTTTATGGGATGAAAATGTGACAGTTATTCTGATAGTAAGTAATCTGAGCCAAGGAGTATGCATGACACCAAGTATGTAGTATTCAATACATAACGATAACATTGCTTTGAAATATGAAAGGCATATCTACTCGTCGAAGAAAACACCCCAAATGCATGCATGGTCACCACAATAATGTCTGATCAATGCATGTATGGAGGAAAATAGGATATAGACACAACTGTGTGTCTTGTTCAAGTTAAATGTAGAACAGTTCTTGACACGTTTCTCCAAATTCTTGATAAGTGTTTCATGTAAAATATTGGGAATGCCAAAATGCTGTTATTATTTTCGAATTAGTTCTGACAATGCATGGTAAGCAGCTCACCAATTCAAACCTTCCATCTGTCAGTACGATTTACCTTGCAATATCATATTGTTTGCTTCTTAATAGGTGAGAAGTTAGAAGCACAGAAGAAAGGTAAGTGCATCTCGCCTTGTGCAAGGGAAAAAGTTTCCTCAATGAGTTTCATCTCGGTGTAACAGAGATTGCATTTGATTTTTAGTGAGAATCTAAATATTTCAAGACTATTGTAGCGTAATTATGATGGAACACTATGCATCAGGATGATAACCAGAACGAGCATTCACAGATTTAACTTCTTTACCTGAAAGAAATAACAGACAAATTGATATTTGATGTTCAGTTTTAAAATGATTTTGTTGCACAATTGTCACAACCTGAAGTTTGTAGCTTGAAAATGCATTCGGTCGGGTTCAACTTTATTTTTCAGGTAATGTTGTTGTTAAAACTGAGAAAGCTCTTTCAGTGCATTGGTATCAACAGATTTAAACGGATGTAGTTTGGTTTATCATGCAATCTTGAACCACAAGTCCCGCCACTTCTCGACACATTAACTGTGGAATAGCTTTACATTTTTGACCTAAAACCAGACTTTACTGATGTGAACGTTTAATGATCTTGAATCTCAATACGCCTCAGGCATTTGGGCTAAACTGAACTCTCTGCAAATGAGCATACATTATTCTTCCAATCGACAATGGCTGTATCCCAGTTACTTCAGATGGCAGGTACACTTCATGAGCATCTAAAAACGCAAATGGCTGACCCATCACGTCTAAAATTAATGATTAACCACTTCACAGCCTACCAATTTTGGGAAATCGCATCCTAAATTTCATTAACTCAAATTGTACTTCACTTGACTGTGTAACGCTTGTGACTACAAAATTTGCTTGCCTCAGCAAATTCACGCCATTCCTCCCCAAATGTCTGGTAATTTTCTATTTCAGTAACTGATGATTTTAACACCCGAAATATGTTGTATCGAATGCGACTCAACTGATCCCTGATCCAATCAGTCACTTGAACAACTGACTTCAAACTCCACGACATCAACAGTCATTCATCTGACAACCTATGCTCCAGAGCAATGGAAGACGAGTTGTCTGTCATTTGCATGCCAAAGTTCCATCTGTATCTGCCAAAAATTGATTAAGGGTTTTTTTTTACCCACATATGAGGATATTTCCTCTTTAAATGGGTGACACTTGCAGTGTCAAATCTTCTGGCTGCAGGCATTCATGATCATTTCGAAATATTTTCGGCGAGGAACGTTCCTGTCCAAAATATAGAAAAAGAACGGGATCTGTCAATATTCAGTTAAGGCAAAAGAGTTTAGAAATAGGAATATCCATCCAGATTGATGCTTTGCACAATTATTGCAGTTTGTGTTCTGTCTGAGTTTTTGAAGTCGATGTAAGGATTACACAATGACTAAGAATACGAAATCGTAGGCTATGTTTATATTAAAATAACGCAACTTGGTGTGGATTGAAGAAAAACAATCAGGTCGAATTTTCCTCTTCTGGGTTGAAGACATGTTCTTTAATCTAATGTTTTATGAGGAATAGCTCAGGATCAAACTTGAAGACATGTTCTTTAATCTAATGTTTGATGAGGAAATACTCAGGATCAGAAAAACACTCTGGAGAAAGACGAGATTAAAAATTTTGTTGACATTTGAACAGTTTTCCTTGGAGAAGGTATGGTAGAATTTAGGCTTCATTAAATGAAAGCGATGTAATTCAAATTATGAATGTCAAAATATTATGCAAAATGAGATGATAAATGGTGCCAACTGATTTTCTGACGATATAGTGCAGAAGAAGAATCATGATTTCAAAATGATGATCGAAATTTACGTTTTAGATGTGAAAACAACTATTCATCAGCATGTTTGCATTAGGACTTTTGGTGCTCACAGAGAAAGGCTACAAATGCTCTGCTTCAATGCTTATATTTAGCGTTCATACACTGGAAACATGAAATGATTTAGATATTTCTGAGGATTGGTGTGTATTGCAGTAATGGTAGAAAATAAAAATGAAATATAACATCAATTAGTTTCGTCCTGCAAGTCAGATCTGTCTAAATTGCCAGCTCATGTATTCTTGCAGGTTGAACAGTCCCCGAAACGTATGTTATTTTATCGAATTTTACTCAAATAGGAGAATCAGATTAACAGTAAATAATGGAAAACTTCTTGTTTTGCATTTCAGAACTGGCCGAATACAAGAAAAAAATTGAAGACTTAGGTGAGTGCATGTGAATTTTCATGAGATTAGTGTTGTTTACATTAAAGCATATTATCCAGAGCTTGACTGAACTCATTTTCTCCAAACACTTACGAAATTTTGTTCTCAGGAAGAAACAAATGTTATCACATCGTCGACAACACATTCAGCAGGACCAATTTTGTTGTGTCTCAAATGAACCACACGTTCAAATACACATTAATCTGCAACGCATTGGCAACCATTATGGTCCTATGATTTCTATGTTGCAGGACAACGTTTAAAATAATTGTTACAAAAAGAAAATTCCAAAGCAACAAGATAAAACACTGAAGAGCAACTACGAACATCTGTGCGCAATGGACTGTATAAAATTCGTATTGTATTTTCCTTTTGTATTATATCTTCCTGTTTAGTGTTATGAAAAATATGGACGTAGGCATTCAGTTTCACAATTCATTGCAGTTTGTGCCACGTGTCGACAAGTTGGTTGAACAGGCTTAAAGCAGAGATGTTGAATATCACAGCGGGACAGGCAACAGTGATGGAGATAAAACAAGTGAACGATTCAAATCGAAATTACTCCTCAGCAGAGTTTACACGAAACATTTGCTTGTTTCTGTCTGAGGATACCAACAGATGAGTTGTGATCTCCACCGTTGTTTGTTTATTTTTGATACAGATTCCAGCACGTGTAGAAATTTGCTTATGCGTTGTTATCAAGAGGATATTTGCACGCATGTGTTTATTGCTTAGGCCGTGAGATTTCGGAAGCCATATAGTAGTTGTACAGGATATTGGCGAGGCCTCTTCTGGAGTGTTCTGCGCACTTAAGGTCACCCTATCATTGGAAAGTGTATTTTTTAAGCTGGAAAGTGTTCACAAGAAATTATATGAATGTTGCCGGGGTGGAAAATTGTCATATTCGCCTTTATTTCAATTTCCAAAAGTGAAATTGAAAAGCAATTGCGAAGAATACGTTTTTAATATGCATGTAGCAAGAAATAAGAATTGGAAATTGTTTGCCCCATGTATGGATTGCTTCAAAATATTTGAGTCATGCATTCAGAATTCAGATATGTATATGGAACCTGAATAAATATCTGGTTGCTCTTATTGCCTTGGATGGAATAAGTCCGAGGCCACTTGCTCGCAACAGACACGAGCAAAAACGTTTCGAAATGTCTCCATCTGAAATCTACATGTGTTGCATTTTCCTGCTTTAAAATATAGAAGATAGAAATGTAGAGCATAGAATAGGCCCTTATGCACACGATGTTTTGCCGAGGATTATTCGTAATCTAAAGTAAATTAACCTAACCAACACACTCCTCAGTTCACTGATGGTCATGTGCATGTCCAGCAGTTGCTAAAATCTCCCTAATGATTCTGCTTCCACCACCACCACTGGCAACGCATTCCATTTCATCACAACTCTCTGTGTAAATAACATACCTCTGACGTCTCCTCTATACCTTCCTCCTAATATCTTAAAATAATGACCCCAGGTGACAGTCAATCCTGCCCTGGTGAGTAGCCTTTAGCTGTTGACTCTATCCATGCCTCTCATTACCTTGTACACCTCGATCAGGTCACGTGTCTTCCTCCTTCTCTCCAGAAGGAAAAGTCCGAACTTAATCAAACTCTCTTCATAAGACAAACCCTCCAGTCCAGGCAGCATGCTATTAAACCTTCTTTACACCCTCTCCAAAGCCTCTGTACCTTTTCTACAATAAGGCGACCATAATATTCAAAGTGTGGTCTCACCAGTGTCTTGTATAGCAGCACCAAACTTTCGTGGCTCTTAAACTCGACCCCCCTGTTAATGAAAGCCAAAACACCATATGCTTTCTTAACAACCCTATCCACTTGGGTGGCAACTTTGAGAGATCTATGTACTTGCACACCCAGATCCCTCTGTTCCTTCACACTGCCAAGAATCCTGTTTTTTTAATCCTATATTCAGCATTTCAGTTTGACCTTCCAAAACGCATCACTTTGCATTTATCCAGGTTTAATTCCATCTGCCATTTCTCAGGCCACATCTGCATCCTGTCTATGTTGTGCTGCAGCCTGCAATAGTCCTCCAAACTATCGACGACACCTCCAACCCTTCTGTCATCAGTAAATTTACTAACACACCCTTAACCTCCTCATCCAAGTCATTTATAAAAAATACAAGGTGCAGAGGCCCAAGAACAGAGCCCTGCTGGACAATACTCATCACTGACCTCCAGGCATAATACTTTCCATCTACAACCACTCTCTGCCTTCTGTCGGCCAACCAATTTGGAATCCAGACATCCAAATCTCCCTGTATCCCATAACTCCTGGGTTTATGCATGACCCTAACATGGGGAACCTTATCAAATGCCTTGTTGAAGTTCATATACACCACACCCACTGTTTGATCGTCCGTCGACCTGTCTCGTCACCTCCTCAAAGAACTCAGTAAGGTTTGTGAGGCATGACTTCATAAAGCCATGCTGACTGGCTTGAAACACACGATGTTTTTTCCAAATAGTTACAAATCCTATTCCTCAGAATTATGTCCAAAACCTTGCTGACCACAGACGTAAGACTAATAGGTCTGTAATTGCCAGGGAATTACCTATGCCCCTTCTTGAAAAGACTAATAACAGTCCCCTCCCTCCAATCCTCCGGTATGACTCCCGTGGAGAGTGAGGAAGCAAAGATCTTCGCCAGCGGCTGAGCAACCTCCTTTCTCACTTACTGGAGGATCCTACAATAAATTTGGTCTGGCCCTGGGGACTCTTCTTTTTTAATGTTTGCAAACTTTCCAGCAGACCATTTTAAACAAAATGGTCTGTTCTGGCCTGTTTCCAGCTCCTCAACGTTATCATTCAAAACCAGGTCCTTTTGCAAACCGAGGCAAAAAAAAAACTCATTTAGGGCTTGCCCTATTTGCTCAGACTCCACGCACAATTTCCATACACTATCCATGAACGGCCCTACTTTCTATCTGATCATTCCCTTATCCCCCACATATGAGTAAAGTGCCTTTGGGTTCTCCCGAATCCTTCCTGCCAAGGTTGGATTTCGTGCCCCCTCTGGCTCTCCTTAGTACATTTCTGAGCTGCTTTCGAGTAAGTCTGCAATCGGGTAAAGCTTGTTTCTTCCACCTTACGTAAGCTTCCTTCTTCTGTTTGACAAGAAGCTCCTCTTGTTCTCGTCATCCAAGGTTCCTTAATCTTACACATTCTTGCCTGTCTCAGAGGAACAATTCTGTGCATCACTCACAACGACTGCTCCTTACATAGTCTCCACATGTCTGTTTTGCCCTTTCTGTGGAACAATTGCTCCCAATCTGTACTTCCCAACTCATGTCCGATAGTGTCATAATTTCCTTTTCCCCAATTACGTATCTTCCCTTGGTAATTGCTCCTTTCCATCTCCAGGCCTATGGTAAATGTAAGGCTGTTGTGGTCACTGTCACCAAAGTGTCCTACTACCGAGCGATCCGACACCTCATTGCCGAGCACCAAATCCAAAATGGCCTCTCCCCTCGTCGGCCTGTCTACATATTGAATAAGGAAACACTTCTGACAAAAGCGGCTCCATCCACGCCATCTGCACTGAGGTAGTTCTAGTCAATATTGGGAAAGATGAAGTCACTCATAACAACTCTGCATTTTTCCATTATCTGCAAGCCTGTATGTTCTTCAATCTCCCTGTGGTCTGTAGAAAATCCCCAATGATGTGGCTTCTCCCTTTCTGTTACTAACTTCTACCATACTGACTCGTAGACAAAGCTTCCTCGACAACTTTCGTTTCTGTAGCTGTGATACACTCTCTGATTAGCAATGCTACATCACCTCCTCTTTTTCCACAGATCCTGGTCATTTTAAACGATCTAAACCCTGGATATCTAGCAACCATTTTTGCTACTGTGAAACACACGTTCTCCATTCTGACCACAACATCATATTCCCAGGTACTGAACCATGCTCTAAGTTCATCACTCTTATTTCTAACACTCCTTGACTTAACCGATACCTTTCATCCATCACGTGAAAAATCTTCCCGACAGATTAACTACATCCTGTCACTGCCCCAACTACAACTCACCACCTCTCAGAATTTTGCTCTGGTTCCCACTCCCTTGCCAAACTAGATTAAACAATCCTGAACCACATGGTCAATTCTCCCACTGAAGATGTTTGTGCCCCTCCAGTTCAGATGCAATCCGGCCTTGATGTACAGGTCCCACCTTCGCCAGAAGACATCCTAATGGTCTAAGTATATGAAGCTCTCCGTCCTGCACCAGCCTCGCAGACACGTGTTAAGCTGCACTCGCTTACTGTTCCTCACTTCACTGTCACATGGCATTGGTAGTAAACCTGAGATCAAAATACTCATCATCCTGCTCTTCTGCTTCCAAACTAGCTCTCTGCAGTCACATTTCAGACCCTCAAGCCCTTTCCTGGCCATATCATTAGGACCAATATGTACCACAATTTGTCGCTGCTCACCGCCCCCCCCCCCCCCCCACCCCCCGCCCACCCCCTTCAGAATCCTGTAAACCTTGCCAGTGACATCCCGGATCCTGGGGCAGGGAAGGGAAATACCTTCCAGGAGTCCATTACTGACCACAAAATCTCCTGTCTATCCAACCAACTATTAAGTCCCCTACCACTAGCGCTTTTATATTCTCCCCACTTCCCTTATGAGCCTTAGTGCCAGTCCCTGACAACTATGGTTTTCCTGTGATACGCTGTGTCCCCACCAGCAGTATCCAAAACAGCTTACTTATTCGTGAGGGGAACGGCCACAGGGGAATCCCTGTTCTATCTGTTGGTTCCCTTTCCTCCTCCGACGGTAAACCAGCTGTCCTTTTACCGCATCTGCGGAGTGACCACCTCCATGTACATTTTCTCAATTTCCCTCAAAGCCTCCCTAATGATCCAGAGTATATCCACCACAATCACGAATTCCCTAACTGGTTTTTGATGAGCTGGAGTTGGGTGCACTTCCCGCAGATGTGGTCAGCAGAGACATGAGTTGTGTTCCTCACCTGCCACATTCTGAAGAAGGTAACTGCAATTGTCCTATCAGTTATATCCCGCTAATTTAAAACCCCACATAGGACTAAACAAGGAAAAGGAGAAAAGGATAAAAAAAGAGAAAACCTGAAAACTTATCGAACTTAGAGGCACATAGTAAAATTAGAGGAGGTGGGTGGGAGGGAGGCCCGAATTTGTAGGGTCTCCGGTTTAGATCTAACCCACTTCAAAACCTCCCTGCAGCCCTCATTTCTCACCGCCCTCTCTCCTCGCCTCTTTGTTCAAAATGGAGGCCGGATTCTTGAGGTAAGGCCCTTTTTCAGTGGGAAAAACTGACCTATCTGGCAACGGTCGTGTCTTTCCGCCCTCTCTCCTTGCCAGTCTGTTCAAAATAGTGACAAGACTCTCGAGGTAAGTCCCTTTATCAGTTGGTAAAAACTGACCTATCAGCCAGCCCTCGTTTCATTCCGCCCACTCTCCTGGCCGCTTTGTTCAAAATGGAGGCCCAACTCTCGAGGGAAGACCCTTTTGAAGTTGGAAAAAACTGACCTGCCCGGCAGCCCTCATGTCCCTCCTTCCTCTCTCTTTGCCCCTCTCTCCTTGCCAGTCTCTTCAAAATGGAGACCCGACTCTAAACGTAAGTACCATTTTAAGTTGGAAAAAGCTGACCTACCTGGCAGCCATCGTTTCTCTTCGCTCTCTCTCTCCTCGCCACTCTGTTTAAAACGGGGCGGCACGGTGACTCAGTTGTCAGCACTTCTGCATCACCGTGCCAGGGACACATGTTTGATTCCCACTTCGGGCATCTGTCTGTGTGGATTGTGGACATTCTCCCCTTGTTTGTGAAGGCTTCCTCCTAGTGCTTCGGTTTCCTCCCACAATCCAAAGATGTGCAGGTCAGGTGAATTGGCCATGCTAAATTGCCCATTGTGTTAGGTGCATTCATCAGGTGTAAATTTAGGGTCGCTGTCGATTTCTCTTCTGAGGATCAGTGTGGACTTGTTGCGTCGAAAGGCCTGTTTTGTTTACCGGAATCTATCACAGTTTGAAAACTAGGAAAATCTGTTTGTTGAATTTTATTGACATTGACGTTGTGGACACGAATTTCCTCCTTTTTTTCTATCCTATAATGAAGAGAAAACAAAATGTTCAGGTCCATCCAACATTATAGAGATGATCTCCAGAGAAAATACGGACTGTCATTTCACAATCATTATGCAATTAAGTTATTAGTGACACTCTTTACTTTTGTACTATGTTTAAATTAAATTTCCCTGTTTGAAGAAAGCTGCAATTCAGACTGAGAAAAAAGACACTCTATACTTATATTTTCAATTCAAATAATGTCACAGGACACAGATAATTCACCGGAAACTCATATTTGTATCATTCATTTAAGTTGTACAGAACAGCGAATCTCTTTATTTTATGATCAAATAACAACACACTGTTCTTAACTGTGGTTTGTTACCTTAACAGAACACAAAAAGGATGAGAAAGGTAAAGTCTTTTCAACTTCTTCGAAGAAACGTTGATTATGGAACAACAAAGAATCAAAAATAATTGCCTGAACATAGATCGTGTTACTGAGCATGATATTTGCAAATGGGGAACAAAGCAAAATTTTAAATGCTTTTATTATTTTCCTTTTTCAACTGCTGAGTTCTAAGACAACAGAGGACACTTATTTGAAAACCAATTGCGCTTTTTAAATAAATGTTGTATATCAAGATAGTTGTTTCTACATGCAGTATGCTTTGTAAAAGCATGTTAGATAGTTACTTTTTTGCAGACATTCAAAAATAATCAAATGGCTTACAGGATGGACTTCACTATGTGTGAGGAAATGTAAGGACACGAAAATATTTCATTAGTTAAGACCATAAGGAAAAGAAACCTGAGTGGATCATTTAGCCTCTCTAGTCTGCTCTTCAATTCAGGAGGATCAGAGCTAATCATACATTCCTCGCTACGACAATGTCATTTTTTTCCCCAGGACCCTTAATATCCTTACTGATACAATATCTCGGAATCTTCACATTAAATAGCCATGAAGCCTTGTTCTACAGATTTATAAGGAACGAAGTACAAACACCTCGCAAAAATATGACACTCAAAATATCACCTTAACTCAGAATAAAGTTTGCTCCCGTTAGTTCTGATATTATGTCATTTGATATGAGACAATCCAATCAGCTCAACATGTACACTGACATGACAGTTAAGAATTCAAAATCTCTGAATGGAATTACTTCTCACTATTTTGAAGGCCAATGAGTGGAGCCCCAACCTGTTTATTCTTTGCTTTCTTTTATGCCCTCCATTCCAAGATCATCTTCAGGAATCTTTCTGAATCCGCCACTAAGGAAGTAGTTTTTGTAGTGAAGAAGAACAAAATTGATCACAGAACATGTAATGTGGTCTAACCAGCACCACTTCCAGTGACAGTAAGACATCCTCTATCTTCTACTTGTATTCGCTTGAAAAAATTGTCAAAATCTCATTAACTTTCTTGATTAAATGATGTACCCGTACTTCATGTATAAATACCCATATGTCGCTTTGTGTTTAATTTTTAATATATTCAAACAATGCTTTGCTTTTTTAGCCGTCATTGAAATGAAAATCAGTAGAGTGGCATTTTTTGCATTATAGTCATTTTGCCAAATTTTGCCTACTCATATAATCTGTCAATATAAACTGGTTGCATCTCTCTTAGAACGTTCCTTTTAACCTACTTTGTATAGTGTGCAAATTTGCCTAAGACTGTATGGCTCATTTTGCTAACTTTGCCATCATATATTCACTGGATTCCTCCAAGTCATTAATACATTTGAAACCCGTTGCTGTCAGAAAAGGGACGCTCATAGAATACCATTGGTCAAAGATAATGAAATTGAAAAAGAAAACACCTTCTGTCCACTCATTGTTTCCTGTCTATTAACCATATCGTTATCGATGCCAATATGCTCCCTCATTAAACAGGCTTTTTATGTTATTGCTTAACCTTTTGTGCAAACTTGTTGAATGTCTCCTTGATGTTTAAATAAATACTCATCTGTTGGAATCGAAATAAAAACTTTGGTAGAGATTTTGTCAGTGACCGCACATAAACATTTCAGATACAATTTCCCATTCATGACACAATACTGTCTCTGTAAATAGATTAAGAAGTTACAAATGCTGTGCTATTACTTTCTGAATAATTTATTCCAAATTTGCTCCAGCAATAGGTGAGCCAATAGGTCTCTAGTATCTGTTTTTTGCCAACCATTCTTCTTAAGTAGTTGTGTTACACTTGCAGCTTTCGAAATCTTTGTTATGCCTCCAGAATATAGTTTTTCTTTTCTTAAAAAGGTACAAACAACGTGTTAATCTCAGTAGCTACGAGTTTTAGGGTAAAACGATACAATCTGTCGTGGTCGAAGGATTTACCTTTTTTATTCCCATCAACTTGTCCAATACAACTTTACTAATAACTGTAATGACAGTTTAAAATTCTTCTGTAGCCTTTAGTAATAATAGAATGTTGAAGTTTCTTCGACCATGAGAATTGAATCAAAACGGAGAAACATCACAGCACGTTGGACCATCTGATTCATATCCCTGCATAAAATACATTATTCTAGATTACAAGCATTCATGTTTCGAAATGAAGAATGTGAAATTGCGATAAACGTCGTTTAAACATTAAACATAGTTAAACAAAGTGATCATGTTCTTACAGGAAGTTTGGATACTAATTACTGAGTATATTTAAGCTCTTAAATACCAAAATGTGCATTGCTGCAAAATTAATAAATGCTCACTCAGATGTCATCTCCAAAATAGCTAACAGACAAGAAAAGTAGATTGCTCAAAATACCTCATATTCATGGATGAAAGATTGGATAGAATATTCTGGAAGTGATTTATAAAGCATTGCGTTTGTTCGTGGAAATTAAATACATCAATCATAGAGTGACGCAGAGAAGAGCAGAATTAAATGATCAAATATATTCGATATTCGAATGTTCCGAGATCACAGAACGACTGATGAGAATGTAGGGTTCGAAATCGATATTTGTCCGAATGCACAGGACTACATTTGTCAAAGTTGACTGATTTCATCCGAGATTTTGCATGTCGTCATTGACATTCCTGATATCGTGGATTTTCTTGAAGTATTGGAGAAGGTTCACGATGTTGATAAATATGCATTTTTATGTTGCAGAATCCGTCTATTATCTCTGTGTATGCATTTATAATTCGGATAATTTCCATGTTCTTACAAAAGTTTTGTTATGTATATACATGCAAATGGTTCTTAAAATACTTGCAAATTACGTTCCAGAACGAGAATGAAAACTGTTTATATATGCTTATTTTTATTCATCCTTGATTCTGCTATGCATTTTTTTTTCACGAATGTCCAAATTTATTTCCACAGCGAACATTGAAGTTTTAACTTATAATGCTTGGATACAATTATTGGTCATAAGCAATATAATAACAAACTCCTGATTTCTGGAAATTAAACCGAACTTTTGGAATTATTGGGTAAATGTGAATCATTAGATCTATGTACAAACGAAAACGCCTTGCACAGAGAGAAAATGAATAGACCCAATAAACTGCTATTGTTCCCAAGCGAATCAAAAAAATGTGAATTTAAGAATGAAGATTCCGTTGTGAGAGATTTTGCATGTCATTGGATTGTGTAAAAGATGGGCAAAAATGGGGAAATCTGGAAAATGATTCTCATAAATCTTTAAATATTCATTTTAATTACGCATTCGACATTGCAATTTTCATGGAGGGACCGTCAGCATAATTATCAATATGATCAAAGTTGGCAATTCCCTGGACAAACATAACCAACGCCCTCTCCTACTCATGTGATGCTGTCCCATTTCTGTCATGTTAGTTTTATGCAGAGCAAGTGCACAGAACAAGTTGTGATGTGCATTCAATATTTCATGAGACCGTGACTAAATGATGAGCTCTTTAGATTTTGATGTAACACGTGAATATTAGGCTATTGTTAGGCTCTACTGAAAATGACTTCAAATGCAAAAGAAAATAATAAGCGTACAGACCACTGCCAAATACTGGTGTCCTCACTAAAACAGGAAAGGTAGTAGGCCTTTCTTTTATTTTCAAAGTAAGAACAGGCAACGCCAGAATGATGGGGTGTCGAGAAGGCTTACCTGTCCGATATGGATTAACAGATGCGTTTGGAAGCGATGTGGAGGAAGACATGTATGTTTATTGTGCATTACATAGAAGATAGAAAAGACAACAGAGAACATCATACGGCCATACAGGCCCTTCGGCCCTCGAGGTTATGCCTACCATTGATTCGACTATGCGATCGAAGAAACTGACATACCCTTCATTTCACTACCATTCATTTGTCTGTCCAAGAATCGCTTAAATGTCCCAAATGTATCTGACTCTACTACGACCGCTGACAGTGCATTCCACGCACTAACCACTACCTGTATAAAGAATCGATCCCTGACATTTCTCCTGCAACTTCCTCACATTGCCTTAAGATTATCTCTAATCCGTTAGCAATTTCAGCAAGTTCGAAACGACTTTCCAAAATGTATACATGAAATACCCATTAATAAGCATTTTGGATTTTTTAAAAAAAAACTCTTAATTGTGTGTTCTAGACGGAGCTGACTGCAATCAAATCAAAAAAGATTTCGGTAAGAGATTTGATTAAAATCAATGCATACACTGTCCTGAGTCTTGTGCAGAATACTGAAGTTAGTTGACCTTATCCCTTGGAATGGAGCATAAAAGGCGTTACTGTTCATTGTTTATCTGGTCTGGTCTATTTTGAATTGTCAGTTGAATGTGTAGTGCTGGAAAAGGACAGCAGGTCCGGCAGCATCTGAGGAGCAGGAGAGTCAACGTTTCGGGCAAAAGTCATTCATCAGGAATCCTTAAACTTTCCTGTTCCTCGGAAGCCGACTGACCTGCTGTGCCTTTTTAGCAGTAAACTCTCCACTCTAATCTCCAGCATCTGCAGTCCGCAATTTCGCCTCTGGTCAGTTGTGCTGATTGAAGGAGAGTTGGATCTGAGTCGCTGCAATTTATGTTGCTACACAAGATTAACGTCAACTTCATATCCCCTGTGCTTCAAAATTCTAATTAATAACAGTTTCTAATCTACCCTGCAATAAGTACTTGAGAACGAAGGGATAGATACAATAAAGGTAATATGGTTTGACGGGAGAGACGACTTGCGTGCAGTCTCCAAGAGAATAAGCAACTGAACAGCGTTAAATGATTGCTGCAATTTTTTTGAATCATAGAATCCCTACAATATGGAAACAATATGTTTCTCCCAAGGAGTCTGCACTCAATTTCCAAAAATTAACCATTCCCATGCCATATTACTCAACATTTACCTCTGACTATTGCATCTCATATACACATTTCTGAATATTATGTGCAATTTACCATGGCCAATTTAACTACGCTGCATATCTATGGATTGTGGGTAGAAGCCAGAGAACCTAGAAAAATGTGCGAACTCCACACAGACAGTTGAACGAAACTGAAATCAAAGCGGGCTCTGCAGCATTGTGAAACAGCAGTGCCAATCACTGAGCCTCAGTGCCGCCCTCAACTGTGGACCATTTGAGAAGATACAATTCAGCTGAAGATACATATACTTTGCTGAAATCCAGCGAATTACATAGGATCACTTAAGTGTTGCGAATTATTGTGTGGAGATAATTGTTTCTTACTCTAGTTTTTTTTTTAAATTGACCTTTTTTTTCTTTATAGAACTGAAATTAGAAAAGAAAGACAAGGGTGATCTTTTGCGAATTTATGCTCTGTCTTTATTTACAATAGTTCATGTGACAATGTTGATCGGAGATATGTTACAAATTACCAGGCATGAAATTAATGCGGAAAATGAAGAGTTAAAAATAAATGCCTGCAAACTTTGTACTTGACATAGTGCATGAGATAGAGAGTGGTGATTGTGTCTGCACGCCATTGAGCGTATAAAAACAGCTGTGCCTTTTGTTCAGTGAGAGATAGTGTGGCCACTGCTCATGATTCGGGTCAAAAGACATGCTGCCTCTTCCAAAAGCGTTTGTATAATGAAACCTACTTTCAATTTCTTCTAAATTTGAGTATCGATTAAGGTTATCTACAGCAAAGTTAAAATACGAACGTGGTCCTGTTCACAAGCCCGAGTAGGATGGACACCTCTCTGGAGCAGGTGTCGAACTTTGGGCAAAGGCAAGTCAAACTACACGAACAAGTACATCTGGTAAGATTGAATAAGAAAGTGCCTGTTGTGTGGCCTCTGAAGGTGATTGTTCCTGCCTGGGATGAAGGCCTAGAGTAAAATAAGCGGGATATGCAGAATGGATCACTCCATCAAACAGGCAACGCCAGACTCTGATGGGAATGTTTCTGAGTCAGAAGAAGCTGGTGAAAAAACACACAGCAGTCATAACTTGGGGATAAATGTGACCAAACGACAAAGGGTCGACGAGTATAAATCTATCATTATTATTGCAGATCAGAACATGAATGGGGAACCCGTGGTTCTCGCGTTACCCAGGATATGACAGGCAGACATTAACTCATTAAGCAGATGAAAAGCCCTAGATAAACCGCGAAATTGGCCTGTAAGTTAAAAAAATGGACAAAGAAACTGGGGTACTTTTAGTGTATTAGGTAGCCAGCCAAATCGGCCATACTTCAGAATCCACAAAGCGATGGACAGAGGAGTAAAAAATCTTAGCATCACAATTTAGAAAAATGGGAATTAAAGCCAAATGCGAAATTGGGTATTTTGGGAAATTCTCAGTGTTAATTGGTCAACTTGCTAAATTGTTATATACGAATTTAAGGACGTTTGGCTTGAATGTTTTAACGATTGACATTGCGTGTGTTTTGGGTTTGGGGTGTGCGGTGGAGGGGGCACACTTTCAATAGAGTGGAAATTGATTCCCAAACTATGACTTTGTCAACGAATTGGAGAACTGGACGCAGAGAACTGACAAGGCGTTTCAATTTTATGGTTTTTAATTGCATGAAACAATTCGCAGAGATTTTTTTTAAAATAACTCCCAATGGGGAAAGCAACTGATAGAGAAATGTAGTGAGTGAGGTAGAGAGACAGGCTCCTGGTTCTTGCTCTCATTGAACTAAGTGGAAACTTCTTGTTGTCAGTTGTGAATTTATTTTTGTTCAATGGTGGTTGCATGCGTTCTTGTGAAACATTTGTTTTGTTCCCTGAAACTCGAGACTCAGGAATGTTTTGAATTAAGACTAACACGTTGCACTGACGTCCAGCAGACCCCACGGAATGAGTGATAAGGCGGATAGGATTTACTTGTTTGCACTAATAGGGCGCAGATATTGTGACACGCTGGTGAACACAAGAGCCTTCATATCCATGACTGGCCTATCACAACTAAGGAAATTGTTGATGTGAATGGGTTAAATTGACACTGGACTCCTGTGTACTTGAGTAAGACCAATCTCATAGACATCAATAATCTGTTCACACCGATGTAATTTCATGTGTGTTGAAACATTGAAGGACCTATTATGGGAAGCGACATAATAAAGGAATGTGACGACTTTATAGATTGTGGTAGTGGTGAATCAATATGGTTCTGTCCTGATGGCAATAAAAGGAAGCCTTTGAAAGCCACTTGGGTGTTGTTCAAGCCACATCCACTACAGGTCGCAAATGGCTTCTGAATCCATACCGGGACAGCAGGAGATGCTATAATTACTCCTGAAGCACTTGTAGAGCAGAGATTAAAAACCAGCCCGTAGAAAACTCACATTGGGAAAACTAAAGTTATTTACTCTGGACATCTAATCTCCCAAGGCATGAAACAAATTCATGAAGACAGCAAGACCACTATTCAGCAAATGCCACGACCGATGAGAGTCTGTGATGTGAGTAAAGCCCTAGGCTTCTTTAAATACTGCAGGAATTTTTGTCTGATCTTGCGAACTTGGTTGAGCCCACACAACAATTAAAACGGGGAACGCCTGAGACTTACCCCATTGTTTTGTGGACTGGAAAAAACAACTCCTTTAAGAAATTGAAAGCGGAGTTAATGTCAGCCCGGGACTGGGATTGCTGGATGTGAGTTAGGACTTTCAAATTTCTTGCAACAAAGAAGGTGGGGACATTTACTCAGCAATGGCTCGTGGATGTATGTGGACGGATCACCATGCACCATTTCGGTATTAGTAAACACGGACCTGCGAGTTGTTTGGACGTGAGGAATCGGGTGGCGTGGTTCTTCTCACAGGTGGCAGAGTTAGTCGCACTCATCCAGGCCTTGACGGAGGCGATGTGAAGTCGAATTCATATTTACACAGATAGTATATCTGCGTTGAATTTTACGTAATGACATGACTGTTTGGGAAAGACGGGAACTTGTTTGCACACAAGGCACCCGTTTCAATCATGGGCTGATAACACAGATCTTACTGGATACCAGCGAGCGTTCGTTGGAAGCTGTAGCATTGACGGTCAAGGCTCACCAGAGGGAACCAGGCAAACAGAATCCTGAATGACACATTTAAAGATGCGCCAGGCTGCTGACAAGGCTGCTCAGAGAGCCCGAGAGACAGAAGACATACTTTCCTTGTCTGCCACCACCACCAAAGATGGCCCCAACATAAGTAATGCCCAATGACGCGCTGATACCCTTGAAGGTGAATGTGGCAGGTGGAAAGTGCAGGGGGACACGACAAATGAGAAAGTATCTGCAGATTGAACGACAAGATTCTGGTCTCTGCTTGCATCCAACATACTCTTATGCATTGACAACAAGGCATTTCCCACGTGGGCCACGATTCCATGATAACCATTACGAGGAAGGAATGATGGTGTAAGGACATGTGCACACATATATCTCGATTCTGTCACTAATGTGCATCATATGCAAAGACAGGCCAGCTAAAATGAGAATGGGGCACTACCTGTGTCCTACAGGGCGTTGGGAGCATAAACAGATAGAACTCTTCCCCGCTTCAATTCGGCAAGTGTTGCCTCGTGATCATAAACCAATTCACCAGTTGAGAAGAGGTCTACCGGACTCAGAACTGTTCAGCTCATACCGTTGCAAGGACTGTAGCTGAGGATACGAGATTGAGTCTGACCAGGGAACCCAATTCACTGGAAGAGTAGCAAATACCCATATGTTGGATGATGGGCATTAAACAGAAATTCCACATAAACTACCATCCACAAAGCTCCGGCATGGTGGAGCGTATGAACAGGATCCTTTTAACCTCCATTGATAAAGAAATGCAGAACTCTGCCAAACGCTGGAATGAGGTTCGACCTGCGAAACTCATATGACTGAGGCGGACCACAAGCCGGCCAGCTGTATTGACCCAGTATGAGCTAATCAAAGGCAGGGCAATGCAACACCCGATTGCATCATCAATGGGGCCCTGAATGCGGCCATCTGTATGATAGAATATATCACAAATACGTTTGCATTTACGTATGAGGGAAGAGGGCCTTGAAAGAATTAGCGCAACAGAAGTAAAATGTGCGCACTGACTGAGGATCCTGCCCCTGTGCTTTATCTTC